>NW_006434829.1:3180995-3187938 GCF_000325575.1 Pteropus alecto
GGCCCCCCCTCCGCCGCGGGCCTGGACCGAGGCCCGGGTTCACCTGGGCCTCCAGGGAGCGGAGCCGCCGTTGTGCTTTGAGGCTCTGGAAATATCAGAAGCAGAAAATGGAAATTGATGGGCCAGGGCTGCACAAACTGCTCCCGTGCATGTTTGCAGTTAACAAGTTAACAGTTTACACGTGCAGGGCCCTGCGACAGACCTGTGCGAAGTCATGGGCTTGTGAAAATCTTAACGAACGGCGTCGGGCCAGAGCCGCCATGGGGACAGGCAGTGACTCCCATTTTTTCCGTCTGGGTGGCGGGCGCCAGGACAGTGCCTCCACGCTTGTCTTAGAGGTGGCTCCTTAGCCTGATGGTGGAGTTCTGGTCAACGCAAGGTCCACGTGGCTGCCTCTGGCCCCTCCCGGAGGGGCTGACCCTGACCAGGATTTTGGGCGCCCTGCAGACATAAAATCTCAGATGTCGGCCAGTCAGGCCAGAGCTGGGCCCTGGTGTGCCGGCTTCCTCTCCTTAGACAGAGCATCGAAGCACTTATCCAGCGCCTACTGTGTGCCATGCATAGTTTTATCCCGTCATAACCCAGGTACGTGCTGCTATTATCATCATCCTCATTTTACAGATGAGGAAACTGAGGCACAGGGGCGCGGAGTAAACATCCGAGGTTTTATGGCTGGGGAGTGTCAGGGTCCAGATCTGAACCCCGACAGCTGGGTCCAGGGCACACGTGCCCAGCCATCGCTCTGCATGTCTCTTCACTGTCCAGTTCACCAGGCCGTCGCTGCCCCCAGACACTCCTACTTCCTCAGATTCCTTCTGGAATCGCAATGGGAAGCCCGCTTCAAGGAGCATCATTTCTAACCAGAGGTATAGTCCAGTCCTGATTCTGGAGAACATGAGGTGTCTGGGAGACGAAAGGAGATCGCAAGACCCCTCCCCACCCAGGTGCAGTGCCAGCTCTAGGAAGAGGCTCTGCACACCAGGCTGTGCCCACCCGCTGGGAGAGCCCCAGCAGGGGACAGCCAGGCTCATTCCTGAGAGGTTGAGAATGGGAAGGGACGGAGAGGAGGAAGAATGAGCATTCCTAACAATAGTACTCGGCTCTCCAAAACCCACAGCAGAACTCCGAGAGAGGGCAAGAGAGGTGGGTGCGAGCCGGCCAGGATTCGTGATCAAGGTCCACTGCTTTGGTGGGGACTCCGTCTCTGACTTTTTCTTCGAAGTCTCAGGAGACAGCTCCCGAGAATTCCGGGCCTGGCGTGTCTTTCCCGAGGGTGTAGGCCAAATGGCAGGATCACGGAGTCTGGGCTCACGAGCGTTTCCAGATTTCATGGCACATTTTCCACGAAGCCTTAGCCACTGCAGACTTGACAGCATCCAGAAGTCTTGGCCGAGGCTGAAGGGGGCCCTTTAAGATGGAGCTGTTTTCTGCTTGAAGGTGCAGAAGTGCGAGCGACATTGGCCAGGCAGCTTTCTGCAGACTAGACCTCGTTTACCTCCTGAGCTCCCGTTACCGATGGGCCTGCCGCTCCCCTGGGAACACAGCTCAGCAGATGGATTGGAGCGAGGCGGTGTGGAAGGCATTACACTGGTGGCCGGGCCCGCGGCAGCTTTTTGGAACTGTGGAACATTCTTCTGGTCTCTGGGATGTTCCGTCTGTTTCCGTGACCCACCCCATCTGCTCTTCTCTGGGCCGCAGGAATTTCTTCCATTTTAGGGGACGGAGACTCCCGGATGAGACATCTGCGGCTCTGCGTCGTGGTGTGCTCAGCCCTGTGGTCTGCGGCTAGGGCAGCAACGGCTGTCTCAGGGAAGGACGTGGTTTCTCCCATGATATCAGCCCCAGCGATTCGGCAAGTGGCAGGGTGTGGAAGCTAGGGCTGTTTGCCGGAGAGGCCCGGGCACACTGTGTCCCTCGGGCAGGTCACTTTGACCCCTCTGTGTCCGGCAGGAATCCTAATTCCTGCCTCATTATTTCACAGGTCCTCATGAGGATTGCAAAGAAGGACATTTTATGCGCTTCAGGCTGAAAATCATTAGAGAAAACTTTGAAATGCGTCACAAAGGAGTTTTGGGACAAACTCTAACATCCGGGACAGTTTAAGCGCAGTAAATCCTCACTTAATGTCACCGATAGGTTCTGTGGCTTTAAGGGAAACAGTGTGTAATGAAACCAGTTTTACCACAGGCTGACTGATATAAACAAGGGTTAAGTCCCCACCGCGTCATCAACATTATAGCAAAGTGACATTGAACAAGATGACGTTATTCCAGGGCCTGCTGTATTTACAAGGTCCCTTGGAGCTGAACTGTAATGCCGAGTGTCACCAGGAGGTGTCGCTGTCAAACTGCATGGGCATACTTGGCTTGGTCATTGTGTGGCTATCCTTCCCGTGTAAAACTAGCTTCTTTAAGTGACGTGTGTAGACCGCAGAGGTGAGCTGAGATGCCCACGGAGCCAGGCAGCTGTGAGGACGCCTGGAAGGCCAGACGTTTGTTCGCTGAGTGGTCGGGTCGCCTGAGCGGGGCTCCAGCGAGACGGCGTGCCCTGCTGAAAGCTGGGCTGGAGAGCCAGTGCGTTTGCGCGGGGACGGCCGGTCCTTTGCCTCCCCCGAAAGTGATGCTTTTTCAACACTTTTAAAGGTGCGCATTGACACCATTATTGTTAAGATGGCGATGGGAATATGTTAGAGCGTGAAAGCGAGGCCGTCAGGCCCGTGATCAGGGAAAGCGGCGTTCTGCGTGTCGGGGCCTGGGCTGCCGGCAGCCCCTCCACGCCCGGCCCAGGCCGCCTCTCTGTCACCCGAGAACCTGGCTTTGCCTTTAGTCGTGCTGGTGGCTGCTTTATGGGGATGCAGGCCCTTGTTGCCAAGGCTTCCAATTTTTTTTTTAATTTTCAAAGGCAGATAGTGAAAAACTGTGAAATCTACTGATTTTTAATTATTGGCAACAAATTCCAATTAAATAAAATACTATGTGGGCCAAACGAAACGTGTCTGGACAGGACTTTCTCGGTTTCTGAGCGGCACTTCCTTTGCTCGTTAGATGTGGAATTTGAGTGTAGATGTCTATGGTGACACCAGCCTAGTTCGCCGAATGTGTTTATCTCACGTCCAAACAGGACCAAGCAGGTCATACATTTGTGGCTTATAAGTGGCAGTGGCTGAGACATTAGTTTCTAGAGTCAGACAGAACTGGGTAGGAAATCCCGGATCTGCTGTTTACTAGCCGTGTGACCTTGGGCAAGTCACTTAACCTCTCTGAGCCTCAACATTGTCACCTGTAAGAATGGGGATAATAAAAATACCAATGCGGTAGCCATTAGTGGTGTGTACACCAACTCTTTCTGACTCCACCTTCTGGGCATGTGGGAAGATGGGACTTCCTGGCCCCGTTGTGGTCGGGTGGGATCATGTGATTCATTCTGACCAGTGAGTATCACTTGTATGGCTTCTTGGGCCACAGCATTGAAGTGCTGGGGTGAGAACCTTCAGAACTCCTGTTCCCTCTGCCCTGGTGACAGGCAATGATGGAGGTGCTGGCTGCTCGATGAGCTCGGGTCCCAGAATAAGGACTGCACAGAGCACAGCCCACATTGACTTGTGCAGCATGAGCAAGAAATAAGCCCTTGTTAGTCTAAGCTGCTGAGACCTGGGGGACTGTTTGTTACTGCAGCATAACCTGGGCTGTCCTGACTGATACAAACCAGCTCTTGGAATGTGATGAAGTTCAGTGAAATAATGCACTGCAGGGGCGTAGCACAGTATCTGGCACATAATGAGCACTCAGTAAATGACAGATTCTCCGTCATTCATTCAGCAAATATTTATTGAGTGCCTAGGCCATGCCAGGCTCTGTTCTTGGCCCGAGATAGTGAACAAAACAGACCCAAATCCCTGACCTACCGAGCTTCCATTCTAAATGACATGGTGGCTGTCTCCTTCCTCAAGTGGGTGCGAGAGGAAAATGGAGCTGCTGGTTTGTTGGCCCGGGGTGGACTGAAGAGCGAGTCTGCAGACGCTGTCACGGCAGACAGGCAGGGGTGACGGAGCCCCTCCCTCTGGAGGAGGCAGCAGGCAGATCTGGTGACAGTGACCGTTTCAGGCCAGGTTGCCCCAGGCTGCCCACAGTGACGTCAGTAACGGAGCCAGGCCTTGGGCGGAGGCCACTATTAGCTTTGCCTGGAGAGCAGGCGAAGCGGGGCTGGTTCGACACCCCTTCACACGAAGGTGGCAGGGAGGCGCCGCGCATCTGGGAAAACCTAAAGCCTGAGGCTTTGGACCCCACCTCCATGGTGCGTCCGCGGGGAGCCGTGGCAAACGAGGACCCTGGGAGTTTCTGAAAGGGCGCTAACATCTCCCAGTGCCTTTCTACGTGCGTAGTGCTGGCCTGATCGTATGTCTCCGTCCCCGCAAAAATCCTACACGGGGCAGTTCACCCACGCGACAGAAGAGGAAGGTGAGGCTCAGGCCGAGTTTGCTGCTGAAAGCTGCACGGGGCGCAGTGAGGTGGCTGCGATTTGAGCCCAGGTCTTCTGCCCCGGATCCGTGTGTGTCCTGTGCTGACCCCTCGCAGTGTCCCTGGGGACAGTGCCACCCTGCTCGCCCCCCACAACCCCACCCCGGACACTCCCGCCGAGGTGATCTTTTATTCTTTCTACTTTCGATGATCTTTGTCCTGTGGACTGAGAGGCTGCTGTGCGCGGGACCTGCCGAGTGCCCCCCGCTGTCCTCCTTCATGCTCTCCACGGCCCTTAGTGGGGGTGCTGGCCTTCACCCCTGATGCGGACCAGGCAGGCCTTAGTGGGGGTGCCGGCCTTCACCCCTGATGCGGACCAGGCAGCCCTTAGTGGGGGGTGCCGGCTTTCACCCCTGATGCGGACCAGGCAGCCCTTAGTGGGGGTGCCGGCCTTCACCCCTGATGCGGACCAGGCAGCCCTTAGTGGGGGGTGCCGGCCTTCACCCCTGACGCAGACCGGGCAGCCGAGGCTCGGAGACGTGGCCTGACCTAGCCACATAGCCACTGGATGGGGCGGCTTTGTGGAGCTGGTTCGGCGTGGACCACTGGGGACAAAGAGAGGGGTCCGAGGCAGAGAAAGGGACAGGAAGCTTCAGGGGTACACCTCCTGGGGCCAGTTGTTAGGGGCCGTCAGGCTTGTCTCTGGCCATGGCCCCAGGGCAGGGTGAGTCCAGGCTTGTGTGGGGTCATCTCCCAGGGGAAAGGAATGGCCGTGGGCCAGACCAGAGGGTGCAAGCTAGTGGCCTCCACACATGTTGACTTTGGCTTCCACAGTGTTTGGGGGGCTGGATCCTAAATTAGTGGTCAATATTTAAAAATCAAGGGTATTCATATAAAAATCTGCCTTTCGGCTACCTTTGTAAAATCAGAAGATCCGGCCACACTGGGCCCTCACGCCTGTCTGGCAGCAGTTCCCTAGGTGGTTGCTGCTCTGAGAAGGGACGCATGTCCCCGGGTCACTGCCTGGACCAGCTTCGCTCACTAAATGCTGCCACATCCTTGTGGCCCTTGAGCCAGCAACCCTGCCCTGAGCCTGAACTCGGAACAGACATCTAGAAGGAGGGCTGTCTCGGATGTAGGCACGTGTCCTGAGCAGCCCGCTGCAGTGTGTGCCCTCCCCACATTGTCCCACAGCCCGGCAGCCCCTCGTTTGGCTCTGCTGCCACCTGAAAGCGGTCCCTGAGTCACAGCATTTGAGAAGCGACGTTGAGCAGGGGGGCGGGGGTGGGAAGCCAGATGGGGGAGGGCTTTCGGTTGCCTCTCCGGTCTCTGCCCCTCCACTGCCCCCCACTTCCACAGGCGTGTCCACGTTTCTTTCTCGTGTCGTTCTGAAGCCACCATTTGCCCTGTTCCCAAGGACCCCCTCCCGAAGCCCCCTCTGACTCTGGCGAGTGTTCCCTCTGCTCCAGGACCCTGGGGAGCTGTGAAATGGCTTCCCCTCCAGAGGCTCTCCCTTCCACCTCCCTGCCCCTGGACCGGATTACGTTCCCAAAAAAAAACCACCACCCATCCCCTCTGTGCTAAACAGCAAACCGTTTTGCAGGCCCGGAGTCGGTGGCTATTAATTGGTGATGGGGTGAAGTGCCCTCTGATTTTGGGGATGGGGTGGAGGGGTGGGGCCTGGGGATGGGTGGAAGCCCAGCTGATGCCTGAAATCCTCACCTCCCCGCCACCTCCCGCCACCCTGTGAGCTTTGTCATCGGAGAGGCGGGACACGCATGGGCCCTCAGATACCCATTTGTCTTCCCTCATTTGCGAGGACTGAATGGAATCGGTCAGCTTTGCCCGACAGGGCAGGATGCAGCAACTCCAAATTAGCTATTTATGGGCCGCTTTTTTTCAGCGTTACTTGCATATTATAATTAAGAGATAATGTCAGTGGAATAGAACATCGTCACCGGGTAATGGTCTCCCGCTGCTTCTGAAATGTCAAGGCAAAGTCACAGCATTTATCAAAAATAAACGTTGGCGGGAAGACGCCACGTTTGTTTTCACAGCAGAGACATTAATCCTGGGACGATGATAGGGCAATGTCTTTATTTCTGTTCTCCGGAGTGGTGGATGCCAGTGGATGGTTATGTCTGAGGGGCGTGGGGTCTTGCTGGTGTTGGGGGGCCAGCCGAAGGTGCTGGCTGCCCTGCGGGGCGGCCACGTTTGGATGGGGTTGGCGGGAGGGTCCTGGCTGCCTTCGGTCACTGCCCGGAATCAGCAAACTCACTGTCCACAGCTGCACGGGAGGTGGCCTGTGGGGGCGTCCTGGCTCCGGATTGGGCAGTGCGTCTTCCGCAGCTGGTGGTGGCAGCTGATTGGGCGGGAAGAGGGTGGACATTTGGCAGAGGTCCTCCCTTCTGCCACCGAATGGGTCCTTGGGGAGCCGGCATGGTGATGGAGCGGCTACCCTGGGACAACCTCGGTTTCTACGTGGC
>NW_006434829.1:3188523-3194879 GCF_000325575.1 Pteropus alecto
GCGCGTGCGCTGGGGCAGGACATGCAGGACAAGCTCACCACGTCGCCCGCCCGCAGCGCGCGTCCCTGGCGGGGAGTGCAGGGCCCCAGGACCCTTTCATCGCGCAGACTGCCACTGCACCCCTAAACACTAACTCCCCACTCCACCCCCTCCCCCTTTGCAACCGCCGTTCTTTCTATGAATTTGGCTGCTCTGGGTCCCTCATGTGAGTGGAGTCATACGGTCTTGTCCTTTTGTGATCGGCTTCTTTCACTCAGCTTAATGTCCCCCCTGGTTCATCCACGCTGTAGCCTGTGTCAGAATTTCCTTCCTTTTTAAGGCTGACTCAAATTTTGTTGTATGTACACACACACACACACACACACACACACACTCTCCACATTTCGCTTATCCGTTCAGCCACCAATGGACACTTGGGTTGCTTCCACCCCTTGGCTCGTGTGAATAGTGCTGCAGATGTCTCTTCAAGACCCTGCTTTCAGTCCCTTTGACTGCGTGCCCAGAAGTGGGGTGGCTGGGTCATGAGTGGTGCGGTTCTAGCCCAGCAGGCGAACCCTCTGGAACATAAATGCTGACCCGCACGTTTGACAGAGCAGCAGACGCTGGGGTCCGATGGCTTGGTTTGGATCCCAGCTCTGCTGCTTCCGAATTTAAGGTTCTCAGTCCAGCTGCCTGCTCTGAGCCTCAGTTTGCTCTTCCTGTGCCTGGGGTTAATAACAGATTATAGATTGTGAAGGTTAAACAAGTCAGGTGCTTAGAGCAGTGGCTGGCACTTAGGCAGGCTCAGCGAATAACACCCATGTGTCGTTTCACGCCCAGCTCTGTCTGATGGCCGTCCCTTTGTCACTGCACACCCCCCGGAGGGCCAGGAGGGATGCTTCTCATCTCTGTAGCTGACGGAGGGCCAGGAGTCATGGGAGTGATGCTTCTGGCCTCTGTCAGAAAGGACCCAGACCTTATCTGCCCTGGGCAGACCCCAGGGACGGCCGGGTTGGCGTTTGGCCTCTCGGGGTGTCTGGCAGGGCCCTGGGAGGGGTGGGGGCTGTGACGGTGTGGCCTCGGGCAGGCAGGAGAGGTTTCCTCTTGCAGATGTCCTGCGCTCTGACTTGGAGGCCTCCCGGGGGACCCTTCTCTTCCCCTTGCGCAGATCACAGTTTCAGCCCCACGGGAAGAGAGAGATGAGTTCGCATAATAGGGGAACATTTGGTTCTTCCGGGCTGGGCTGGAGAGGGGGAGGGTTTGTGCTGAAGCGTGCAGCAGGGGCAGACTGGGGAGCTCTCCTTCGTGCTGTGCCAGCCGGGGGAGGGGGGGCCGTGCGGGAGCCAGTCGGTCCGGCGGGATGGCCCTGCTGCGGGCCAGGCAACCAGGGGGCTGGGGCAGCTCCCCCGGGGCCAGGCAGAGCTGAGTCGGAGGCTCTGTGACTTTGCTGTTTTCTGCACACAGGGGAGAGGGCTCAGGGGAAACCACCCGTGGCAGGGCTGTGGCCTCAGGGACTCTGGGCCCAGCACAGGCACCTGCAGGCTGTCGCTCTCTCCTGGGGCCTTTCATCCACTTCCTTCTCAGCCCAGAGGGATCTGTGTCCTCAGCACGGAGTTGAACTTGGACTTCCCAATCCAAGGGGATGGGGTTGAGCACCACGGTAGGGCTTCCTGAGATGGCCGGGCCAGACGTGCGGGACAGCCGAGCATAGGCTGGCCGAGGGCAGTGGGTCCGTCCCCAGACGTGACCGCCCACCTGTGATTGGACCCCTAGCTCTCCTGTTTATTGGGGACAGAGATGGGATGATAACCCTGTCCTTGAAGACTCAAGGCTGGGGTGGGGTCAGAACTGTGGCTCTTTGGGGCTTTTATGACTCCAGACGGCCCTCTTCATCCTGACAGTGTAGGGAGGCTGGGGACAGCTTCTCGGTCTTTCGGTTGGGTCCCCGCTCTGCCCCAGGCCTGTCCTGGGTGCCCGAGTCGTGGCGAGCCGAGCAGATCAAGAGCCCGTGCTTGGGGAGGTTCCGTCCCAGAGGAGCAGCAGAGGCGGTCGCAGCTGCGTGGGCGAGGGCACCAGTGGGCACCTTCCCGCCCCGCAGCCAGCCCCTCTGCCGTGTGACCGGGTGCTTCCTCCCATGAAAGGGTCGAGTGTGTGTCTCTGCCCGTGGCTTTGGGTGTGGCGCTGGGTGTGGCGCCAGGATCCGCTTTGGTTGCAAGAGTGGAGGGGAAGCGGCGCTGTCCTCGCTGTGCCCGGAGCCCCTAGGACCTCGTACTTCTTTCTACCTTTGCCACGTGAGAGACAAACACGCCCTGGATTAACCTGCTGATCCACGGAGGGCGACACACAGGCGGAGTGGGGCTGACCGGCCGGCCCAGGCTGCACCGGCCAGCTGGCAGTGTAAGTGGTAGTGCGTGCTTGTCGTTTTAAGCCACTGAGCTTAGGGGTCATTTGTTACACAGCGTACTGGTGGCAACAGCTCACTGATGCAGCCAGCTGGTATTAACCCCATTCTCTGGTCAGGGAAACGGAGGCCCAGAGGTGCGGAGGGAGCTTCTAGATGCTGCAGAGTTAGTGCAACTGCGCCCAGAGACGAACCCAGCCTGCTGGACCCTGGCTCGCGCATTCATTCAGTCAGCGCAGTGTCATCGAGTACCTACTACGTGCCTGTATTGTGCTAGAAGCTAGAGACAGCACAGTGACAGATATTCCTTCTGCGAGCAACCTCTGCTAAAAACGTTCTCTTTTCCTAGAGTTTCAGCAGAAGCTCGAGAATTGAGTCCCGTCACCTTGGTGTATGTCCCCACCCTGAATCGACCACGGCGGTGACAGGACAGGGGGCTTTGACTGGCCGGGCTAGGTCACATGTCCACGCCCTGTGGCTGGGAGAAGCGAGGACCCCACCAGAGCCACCTGAGGGCAGAGGAGGACTGGTTTTCCCAAAGCAAAAGTGCCGCAGTTGAACCTTAAGGAGCGGCACGAGCGCCGGGCGGAGAGCGCACCAGCCTGCTCGCCCCAGACCGCCACTGTCCCGACGAGACCTCCCAGCGGCTCCGCGACCGTGGTCGTCCGCAGAGCCCCCCGGGGCCGGCGGCGGCTCCCGGCCTCCCCCTGCCTCCGACGCGCCTCGCGGGAGCCCTGCCGGCTCTCGGAAGATCAGATGTGATTTATTCCTGGCATCTGTGCTGCCACTTGCTGCGAGGCGCTTTGCAGCGGAACAATAAGTTACAGGGCCATTTATCTTGTTGGCGGCTCCTGATAAAATGAGCAGCCTGGGCAGACAGGGCCTCTAACCGACACGATCAGGGCTGTTCATTTAGAAACCAGGAGACCTTGAAATTGGCTTTAATTGAAGGGGTTAGCAGCGAGGGGCTCGTCTGGGTTTGTTCCGAATGGAGACACCCCACCTCTGGAAAGTCAGCAGCAGTGGGCAGACCCAGCTTTGAGTCCTGGCTGTGCCTCTACGTTTGACCTTGGGTCAGCTCTGTGACCTCCTCCGGACATGGTTTCCTCATCTGTGAAATGGAGATGCATTGGTCAGCACCAGCTCATTTGTGCCGCAGTAACAAACAGCCCCCAAATCTCATGGCAGCCAAAGGTCACTTCTCACTTGTGCTACGTGTCTGTCATGGGTAGACTGGGGCTGTGCTCCACAGCCCCTCACTCTGGAACCCAGACGAATGAAGCACCCACCCAGAACGTGGGGCATCAGTGGGCATGAGGCAAATTGTGCTGGATCTTAAAGCTTCTGAGAAGCAACTTACATCACTTCTGCTCACATCTCATTGGTCCAGGCAAGTCACATGGCTATGCCTCCCTTCTGGCGGGTGGGGTGGGTAGAGAGGAGAAAAACCCTACCATGTCAGCGGGAAAGCCAGCAGGGTTGTTATTAGAGCGGTCCTGCTGAGCCGTGCCGGAGTCAGGGCTTCTGCCCGGCCTCCTGGGGATGCTAATTACCGACTCTAATCCATCCTGGATTTCCTGGCCAGAGTCGTCACCCGCCCCCACCTTTGCCATGTCAGTCCATCTGCCGCCACTGTCCATGCCTGGTGCCGAGCCTTCAAGCTGGTCAGCCTGGCATCCAAAACCCCTGGGCTGGCACATCTCGCGGGACCAAGTCCGGCCGCAGAAGTCTGGGAATAGGTGTTTCTTACCTCCCCCCTGCCCCACTGTATTCCTAGACTCTAGAACAGTGCCTGGCATGCAGGAAGTGCTTAATAACTGCTTATTCCAGTGTGAAATGCCATCCCCAACATCATATGCCCTGGAAACAGTCAAAGGCAGGAGTCCAGGTGCTCGGTGCTGGGCACTCACCTGTGCCAAGCCTCACGAGCCAACTCTCGGCATGCGTCCGTTAGCTTCTTCATCCTTCAGACAGCCCCTCGCGGTAGGCCTTTCTGTGACAGGATTCTTCTTTAAAATTTCAATGTCCTCTCAGTTTTATTGAGATATAATTGACGTGAAGTATTGTATTTGTTTTAGGTGTACAGCGTGATAATTTGGTAGACGTATACATTGCGAAATATCAGTAAGTCTAGTTAATGTCCATCACCACGCCTAGTTACAAATTACTTAATTAATTTGTTTTCGTGATGAGAACTTTTAAGATCTACCCTCCTAGCGGTTTTCAAATAGACGATACGCTATCGTTAGCCTGAGGTAGGATTCTTTACTGAGGTGTTCATTTGTGTTTATCCAGCCTGGAATTTTCCCTTCCCTGATTCCAAGACAAGATTCAGCACTTTGTATTTTCGTGATTTTTGTTTTTGCCAAGCAGAGAGTGGAAGCTTCTGGAAGATAATCCATCTATCTGCCTCGTATCGATCCTGGCTCTCTAGAGACTCAGAGCAATAGGATAGCTATATCTGTATCTATATCCATATAATCTCTGTATGTTTATAAAGAGAGTTATTATAAGGACTTGGCCCGCATGGCTCTGGAGGCTGAGAGGTCCCACAATCCGCCATGTGCAAGCTGGAGACCCAGGAGAGCTGATAGTGAGAGCTTCGGTTTGAGTCTGAGTCCAGACCTAGGGGAAGACTGATATCCCAGCTTCAAGTCAGGCAGGGAGAGTAAATTCTCCTTTACTTACCTTTTTGTTCTCGTCAGGCCTTCGACTGCTTGGACGAGGCCCACCCACTTGGGGAGGGCAGTTTGCTTAACTCGGCTCACTGATTCAAATGTGAGTCTCATTCAGAAACCCCCTCACGGACACACCCAGGGAATTGATTGGCCAGGTATCTGGGCAGCCTGTGGCCCAGTCAGGTTGACACGTAAAAGTAGCCATTGCGTGCCTTCTGTGAAAACCCCATGCATCAGTCAGGGGATAGGCGCAGCTGCTGTGTCAGAGACGTCCCTGAAACACTGGTTAGAGCAAGAGCGACATTGGCTTTGCTCTGATGCGAGCGTGCTGGGGGCAGGAGGCCAGCTCCGCAGTGGCCGGGGGCCTGGTCCTTCCATCTTGGCGTTGATCCTCCATGGCATGCTTGAAGCAGAGGGAAAGCGTCTCCCAGAGACGGGGGCCGGAGGAAGCGGCAGGCAGCAGCTCCCTGTTACGCGGAGGGCGAGGAAGCTGCACAAACCATTTCTGCTCCCGCCCCAGGGGGAGCAGGGGGGCCGGAAGATGGCGTTTCTGGCTCAGCCGCCGTGTCCCAGCTGAAGTTTTCCTACTGTGGGACAGTAAGCGGCGCCTCCAGAGTCGCCAAGAGTCGCCATTGGTTCTGGAGGAGCGGGAGGCCGAGAAAGACTTTCACAGGCTGGAGTTGGTGAGGGGGGTGGGCCTGGCGACCTCCTCCGGGGCAGTACCCTGGGGGGCGTCACGCACCGGGAAGGGGTGCCTTAAGCAGAGAGGTCCCAGTGCAGACACGCCTGCTCCCTCCACGCAATAGGGACACTGAAGGACTTCACACCAGCTGGGGCCGCCTGGTCCTAGAGCCCAAGCATCTTTGGGGCCTTAGTGGGAACCAGCGGCCATAGGGACCCCTTGGGCATTTGGTCTCTGAAACAAGCCAGTGTTGGGGAGCCCCAGTCCTGAGACTGAGACCGAATTTCCCATCATCTTGGGAGGATCAGGGCTTGGAATTGGTTCGAGTTAATTGGGAAGAAGTAAAAGTCGGTGCTGGACTTGTGGCCTGGTAGGTACCCCTGCTCCACTGATGTCCCCGTTTCGGTCAGTGCGGAGATGGGCTCAGAGATGTTCCGCTGCGGCCCGGGTCACTCGGCAAGTCCATGGGGAGAGGGATTCGGAGGGAGGCTGCGCCACCCGCTCTGCCCGGCCTGCGAGCACCGTTTGGAGTTTGGACGCAGGGAAGGAAGGAGGGTTTGGGGTGGCGGAGGATTCTGGGAGCCCGAGGAGAGGGCTTTTCTAGAAAGTTCAGCAG
>NW_006434829.1:3194938-3219860 GCF_000325575.1 Pteropus alecto
CCCTGGAAAGCCTCCTGGAAGCTCTTATGTATGTCTCAGAAGCAATGGGCTGTTTTCTCAGCAAGTCGTCACCTGCTGTGATCCCCCACCCCGGGCGGCCGGGCGGGCTGGGAGTCGCTGGGGGATCATTCAGAGCTGCTCCTGGGGACACAGCCTTCCTCTCCGCTCCAGGCACCTGCTCGGGCCCCCGTCTCTCAGGCTTGGGGGACAGTTAGCTGTAGGATGCGTGGCTGAGAGCACAAGTCTGCTCTGCCCCTTCTGGGCCAGGCCACTTACTTCACTGCTCCGAGCCTCAGGGCCCCTGTCTCTGAAACGGACTCAGTAACACGACTACGGGGACAGTTCAGTGAGAAAAAGGGTAGGTACCTAGCCCGGTGCCCGGCTAAGCAGGAAGGGCTCCCTGGGACGCTGGCATCGTCTTGTAAAGTTGAATTTCCTCGGCGACTTTCCTCTTCGGTACATGCAAAGCGAGGCTCTTGCAGGTGTGTCCCAGGCAGTGCGCGTACAAGGGCAGAGCGCTGCTCACGGTCGCAAAACCCGGAACCCCCAAGCCCTCGTGGGGGGGAGCACAGGGGCACAGGTGTGCTGTGTTCACGCGGTGCAGCGTCACACGGCCGGGAGAGGTGACCCAAGCAGCCGCCACAACACGGTGGAGCTTAGAGCGCGCACAGCAGTCCCTCAGCGTCGACACCGCTGAGTTTGTCTCGTTTATTATTTTTATTGAGAGGCAATTCATATACGGTGCAATTCACCCACTTGAATCATCCAGTGCAGTGGATTTTAGTGTACCTGCAGAGTTGCGCAGCCGTCGCCACCATCAGTTTTAGGAGATCTTCATCGTCCTACATGGAAACCTCCTGCCTATTGGCAGCCACTCCCTGTCCCAGCCCCTGGCAACCACCAATCCATATTCGTCTCCATGGATTTGCCCTTTCTGGACATTTCATATACATGGAATCACACAAAATGTGGCCTTCTGCGTCTGGCTTCTTTCACTTAGCATAACCTTGGGCTCACCCATGTTGTAGCGTGTGTCAGGGCTTCATTCTTTTTCATGGCTGAGTAATATTCCACTGTGGAGATACACTACATTTTGTTTATTCGTCAGTTGGTGGCCATATTGCGAACAGTGCTGCTGTGAACATTTGTGTACAGATTTTCGTGTGGACGCGTGTTTTCATTTCTCCCGGCGTTGTTGACATTTGGAGCGGGGTAATTGTCGCAGGGGCCATCCTGCGCGTTGTAGGACATTCAGCAGCGTCCCTGGGGCCTACCCACCAGATGCCAGTCGTACATCATCCCCAACTTGTTGTGACAACCAAAAACGTCTCCAGACGTTGCTCACTATCCCCGGGAAGGAAAATCGCCCCTGGGAGGGAGTCACTGGTGTAGGGTGAAAATATCTAATCACAGAACACCGTGCCTACCTGACACTCGTTACGAAGTTTAAAAACAATTACAGCAATACTGTATCATTTAAGGTCGCAGCTCCCAAAGGGTAGGCCCCACAGCAGCAGCACTGTCCCCTGGGAATGTGTGAGAAATACAGATTCTCCAGCCCTGCCCCGGACCTGCATGGTCGGGCACTCTGGGGTGGCCTGGGGACCCGTTTTCACATACGTGAGTGGCAGAGCAGGGACGCAGCCCTGGGGCTCACACAGAGGACCCCTCTGAGCAAGTGCTCTTTTCTCCCCCACCTCAAAGTGGTCTCGGCAGACACCTGCTCTGGAACCGGAAGCTCCAACTCCCTACACAACTAATTGAATGAGAGCAGCTGCCAAGCACCACATGCCCAGCACCCCGCACGGAGGGACACATTCAAGATGACCGACGGCCTTTCATAATACCGTTAGCATTCCCTTTTGACAGACGAGGAAACTGAGGCACAGAAAGGTCGAGTGCCTGGCCCTGAGTCACACAGCCGCCAGGAACAGGATGTGAACCCTGCCTTTGGGCTCTGCCAGGGACTCCCATAGGTGAGGAGACACCCAAGGCCTGGAGGGCCTGAGGCCGTTTTTAGGTTTTTGTCAAGTCCATTTCTCAGGTTAGCCGGCCTGGGCGGCAGCTCTAATCCACACTCGGCCCCAGCCAAGGAATGTCACAGGCTGTGGCTCAGCAGGGTAAGGGGGGTGGGGGCAGAGGAGGGAGCAGAGTCTTGGCAGCTGTGACAAATAGAAAACAGATTGTGTTTCCCTTTGCTTCTCCCCCTCCCCCCGCACCTAGGCAGGGGAGGGGTGTGCCGGAACCCAATTACCCACTTACAATGGATGCTCTATTGTGAGCTGAGGCAAGGTCAGGGTCAGGGGGGCGGGGCGCAGGCCTCAACCAGGGCGCAGTGTCCCTGGCACTGCCGGTTGGCTGGGCGCTGGCTGACCTGGCTTCCTCCTGCCGGCCCCACCACCCCCTCTCCTGGCTCACAAAGACCCTGCGTCCCTTTCCAAAACTGGGTTCTGCTCTCTAAGTAACCTTAATGCTCTCACTGTCTAGGACCTTCCACGAGAACCCTGAGCCTCCTCTGAGCACTGCAGACTCCAGAACGGGTCTCTGTTATTTATTCATTCATTCATTCCTCCCTCCCTCCCTCCCCGCAGCTCTCTATCTCCATCTACCCTGTTAATGATCTGGAAATGTTTGAACAGCCAGGCAGCATGGCTTCCATTGAGACTCATTTATTTATTCACTAGTTTTCAAGCTCCTATTATGTGTAGGAGCACCTACTATGTGTAAACACCAGAGATACTTTCATTCACCAAGTATTTGTGGTAATGTTTATCTACAGGGATGAACGTGTTTATCCAGCATTTGTGGAGCACCTGCTATCTGCTAAATGCTAGGATTATATGCATTCATTTCCCAGGAGTCTGTGGAGCACCTACTGTGTGTTAGGTGTTAAGGGCATTGCAGGGAACAAGATGGACTCTGTCTCTGCTCTCAGGCATCTCGCGGGCCAGTAGGGGGCAGGCACTCAACGGCAATTCCATGCGATGGGCACTTGTCCCACGCTGACTGTGAGCCGGGTTCTTAGGCTCTTGAAGGGCAGGGTTGGGGATGCGTGATGGTTAGTACAGGGAGCAGTACTACCAGACTCAGATCGAGTGTGTAACTTTGAGAGGCTTCACCTCCAGGATCCCAGTTCACGCAGCTGTAGAACAGGTTCTGGCGAGACTTAGCAGAGGGGCCTGAGAAATATCAGTTGGCTTCTATAGGGGGCAGTGGTGGCTTTCGATGGCTCAGCGTCTGCTCCTCCTTCTGGTAAAGGCCCGTTGATCTTGTTGGGAGAAAGGATTCTCTTCTTTCCTCTCAGCACCTTCGGTTCAGGTGGGGCTAACCCCTCCCACCCTACTCTGGAGAAGCACGTGACCAAACCTGGCCAATCAGATCATCTCACTCTCTGCCCACAGTCATTGGTTAGAGGGGGGAGTCACGTGATCCGGGCAGGGTTCAGTGAGTTTGAGTTCTGGAGCCATTAAGGGGAGAAGCTCTTCCTGCTGGGGTTGGCAGGTGGATGGCATGTGGTCACCTGGTGCCATCTTGTCTCAAGGGGAAGCGAGCCACCCTGAGAATGAAACCAGCCGGGAAGGAAATAGAGAGAATGAGGCATGACTGCGCCATTCTGAGCCCCTGGATCCAGCTGTGCCTGAAGCTTGCCCGACTCTCGGACTTTTCAGTAGCATGGGCCGACAAATTCTCTATGTTGCTTCAGTCACTTTGAATTGGGATTCTATCACGTGGATCCAAGAGCCCCGACTCATAAATAGGCCTTTTCTCTCTCATTTCACAGAACAGAAACCCTGTTACACCACACGTGGAGCAGGGAAAACGAATTCCGTTTCTACAAAGCCGATGAGAAACGGAGAGCAGGAGAGGCTGCGCAGCCGTCTGCGTCTCTGGCGTGCGAGGACCCCGTTCTCCTGCGGGCCGACCTCGCCTCGCTGAACGGGGCAGGGATCGGTCACCTTCTGGGCCGCGGCTTTGGAAAGCTGTGACGGAGTGTGCTCAGCGTCGTGGGCAGAAGGGGACATTTCTAGGCTGTCTGGTCTGTCTCTCCTTTCTGCATTCACGGCTGGCCCAGGTGGGAAAGGCGTGGGTGAGGTGAAACAGGTGGGATTCGGAGGTGGCCAGCTTTTTCTGGAAAGGGCCAAACAGTAAATATTTTATGCTTTGTGGACCTAAAGAAGAAGAATCCTCTTCGTTTTTTGTTTGCTCATTTTGTTTTTTTACAACTTTTTAAAAATGTAAAAAAAAAATCTCTCTTAGTTCACAAGCTGCACAAAAAATAGGCCACGGGCTGGACTGGGCTCACGGCTACAGTTCGCTGACTCCTGGGTTAGATTATAGTTACAGGGACCTAGCTATATCTTTTTCCTTCCATTAGGGGGACAAAACCCTCATTCCCCCAAACCCAGGAAATGTCCCGGAAATTCTAATATTTCGATGTCAAAATCCACATTTACAGCTGGTCCCCATCTCGTTTACCTCTCCTAGTTGTCCCCACGGCACTTACCACCATGCGTAACTCCAGGTTTGTTTCTTCGATTTTTTTCGGTTATCTCCTCATTCTAGAATATAAGCTCCCTGAAAAGGGAGAGCCTGGGAGGCCCGGGGCCCGGGGTGCCAGGCCATTTGGGTCTGATTCCAGAGGCTGTGGGGCTGGGCAGGAATGTGTGGTGAACTTGACAAAGAGCAGAGATGCCGAACTTTGTGCTGTGTGGGTGGAGCGGGGTGAGCCAAGGGCTCTGGAACCCTCTGCAGGCCGGCTACACCCTCAGTCCTGGATCGCGAGCTCAGAAAGTGGTGAGCTCCCTGTCTTGGAAGGCGGGTGAGTGGAAGCCAGCCGCCTGCGGGGTGCCATGTGCACGTGACTCCTGCCCCCAAAGGCAGGCTCCCCACACCTCCCTGGCTTGCATGACAGCCTCCAGCTGTAATCTGCCCAGATCCGGATTTGGCTTCTTTGGGATCAGGAGTCACCCTGAGATCTTACGCTTGTCGAGCAGAACCAGAGAGACACGTGGGCTCTGAAGCTCTCTCTGAGCCCGGGTCTCCGGCAGCCAGGCAGACCTCAGAGTCTCAGCGGCCTGGGTGGGGAGTGAAGGGTGCTCTGCTCCCCCGTTTTCTCTAGGCTTGGCTGCTGAGCCCGAAGTCTGCGAATGTCCAGTGACTCTCTCACCCTGGGCGCCCTTCCCGCTGCTGTAAGGTCCCCACTGTCAGAACGCAGTGTGGACTGGTCGAGCCCCAGAGCAGCCGGCTGGCAGACCTGTGCCCCCCACCAGGTGCCAGCGGGGAGGGCATACTCACCTGGTGCCACACCAGGACACTATCCTGGGTGTTCGTGGCTGGTTTCATTCCGATGGATGGGTGCCCAGGCTGCTGAGCTAGGTATTGGTTACGTTACCCCTTGGGGCCTTTTCCTGCAGTGTCACCTCAATCACTGCCTTGCAGGTGTGTTTTGGGACCTCCTCTATCTCTTACTTGAATTTCTTGTCAGATCCGTCCTCAAGAAGAGGGGCTCAGGTATACTGTTATCAAAGTAGGTGCCGTTATTATCCTCATATCACAAAAGAAAAACTGAGGCACAAAAGGTTAGGTACCCAAGTTCATTGGCTCAGTTGCACATTCGTTTATGTATTTTGCATCCATTCGGAGATGGTGCTGGGAGTCAGGGGTGAACAAGGCAGCCACCATCCTCACGGACACGGGGTCTGACATGGGCTGTCAGGGCCACACAGCAAGGGCTTGGCTAAAATCCAGGAGTCCAGGAAGTCTGCCCTGAGGACCCTAAGTCCCCAGCTTGGTACAGCTCTGGGGTCAAGCAGTGTGCCCTTACGGACAGCTCTGCCTGTCTGTCTGCCACTTACTAGTTGTGCCCATTTCCTCGTCTCTTGCAAGGGTTTTGGTGAAGATAAGAAAGTATGTGATAGACTGGATCGGAGCCTGGTGCACCCTGAGCACTGTGTCCGTGTCAGCATTATCTGTATTAATCCCGACTGATTAAACAAACTGAAAGCACCATGTCAGCTCCATCTTCGAGCCTCAGTGGGGGACAGTAGCTAGAAACAGGATAAACGATGTGCGGAACAGGGTCCCAGGTAGAAGGAGCAGCATGTGCATTACCATCCCACCGAAATGCGTGAAGAGCTGAGGGCAGGGCTCAGCGCAGGTGTGGCGAGGGCGGAGCCCTACCCTCTGGGCTCACAGGATAAATCGGACCCTTCGGCGTGAGGCGGGAAGGGGCAGGTGTATCTTTGGTGGGGTGTAGACGAGAGCAAAGGAGCCCTTCCTCAGGCCTCATTTCTCAGGCACGTGTGGGGACAAAAATTGCAGGGATCTTGTTGATGGGAACAACAGCTCAGTTCCGGGGACGAAGACACACAGATCTTCTTGGGAGACTCCCTCCCCCGTCTCCAATCCTCGCCCTGTGAAAACCCTCCTCGCGAGAAAGGCCTTGGCCGCCCAGCCCCGCGGCTGTGGGAGACGAGGCCGACTCTTCTGGGTCGCAGAGGGACCTGCTGTGCCTCTCATTTAAGAACGAGGCGCTTCCTGACCAGAAATGACTCAGATAGATTTGTTGGCGGAGGGCTGCAGCTGCCATCCTGGGATTAATTTAAAGTGCTGGCTCAGGATGGCAGGGCTGCTGGCTGCCCACGAAGGTCAGCCCTTCTCCGAGCCTCCTGTCTGGGTCACGTTCAGAGCCTCTCTCTGAGGAAGCTGCCACCTCCGGAGAGGAAATGACTGGCCTGAACTTCACCTCTGGAAAATTCTGCTGAGGCTTCTTTCTGCCTTCTTGTTCTAGTGATGGCCGCTGAGGGAGGGCATATGAGAAGGGGTTTATTCGATAGTTCAATCAGCAAACTGTTATTCAGTCAACAAATGCTTGCTCTCTGTGCCAGGCAGCCAGGCACCGTGCTAGGTCTGGTGATAGGAAGTTACACAAGGTACCGGCCTTGCTCTCAAAGAATGTCAGCCTGACACAGAGAGAGACGGGCAAGCTGGCGATGACTCATGGTGGCATTCTCTCTCTTTGCAAGTGGCAAAACAAAACGAAAACCTCAAACTAGCTTAGGTGAGAGGTAATTTAATAGTCCTCATGTAACTGAAAAGCTAAGTTCAGGAGCTGAAAACATTGACCAGGATTTACTCTTTCCTTTCTGGGGCTTTCCATGGTTTTGATTTCTGTGGCAGGCAGCATAACGGCCCCCCCCACCACCCGCCGCCGAGGATGTTCACGTCCTAATCTCAGGGAACGTGTGAACATGTGCCCTTACGTGGCAAAGGGGACTTTGCAGACGTGATTCAGTTAAGGCTCTTGAGATGGGCGGACTGTCCTGGACTATCACGAGGGCATTGTACTCACAAGGCTCCTTATCTGGAGAATCAGCGAGGTGACCAAGATGGAGAGATGACAGTAAGGCCACTGCTGGAAGAGGCCACGAGCCACACAGTGCAGGCAGCTTCCAGAAGGGCTGGGAAAGACAGTTGTGCATTTTCCCCTAGA
Source organism: Pteropus alecto (assembly GCF_000325575.1). NCBI lineage: Eukaryota > Metazoa > Chordata > Mammalia > Chiroptera > Pteropodidae > Pteropus > Pteropus alecto. The sequence goes on from NW_006434829.1 coordinate 3,202,431, forward strand.
GCCACCACAAGGAACACAGCCCTGCCGACATCTTGATTTCAGCCCGGTGAGACAGATTTTCGACTTCTGACTTCCAGATCTATAAGACAATACATTTGTGTTGTTTTAACTCACATCTCCCTTGGTTTCAAGTCTAGTGGAAAGGATGGAATGTTGTCTCTCTGTTAACTGCTGGGCAAACCCTCCTAATCATTCTGATTGGACCAGCTTGGGTCACATGCCCATCTCTGAGCCAATCACCTGACTCGCAGTGCTCTGATTGACGACCAGTGCCAGGCTGGGGTCACAGGCTCCACCCTCGGAGGGAGTGGAGCCCACGGAACATCCTAAACTAAGTCTTGGGTGGAAGAGGGTCAAGGTTATGCTTCCGTTTAAAGGGGGAGTGAGTGCAGTTGGCTAGAAGCAGCGACAGCCATTCTCCAGCGGAGGACGGAGAATTCTCACCCAGCTCCAAGGCAGAAAGAAAGCGTTGGGGGCACTGGGAGATGGGCTTTATTCCCGATTTCCTGTCTCATAAGCAGTGTGACCTCAGGTGGGTGGTGCAGCTCCTGTTTCACACCTATAAAATGGGGCTTGTGACTTCCCCAGGGATCACCGTGGAGCAGCGGGCCAGCTTCGAGCGACTCCTCGGTTCAGTCAGACCGACCCCGGGTCCTGGGTGGTGGGCACGCTTGAGCGTTGGTGGTCCCTTGGGTCTGTTTTCTCAGTGGTTTTGCTTTATCGGGGCATTAAGTGAAACTGTCCTTTGGTGACTCAGACTTCAAAGGAGGTTGAACTTCTGGGCAAATCCCCCCTGGTCTGGTGGCGTGTGAGAAAGAAACGTGGCTCCTTCCGTTTGTGGTCTCGTGGCTTCTGACCCAGTCTGTTTCTCTTGCTGGCTTGGGCACCTTCGTTTGCCAGGTCCCTGTCAGAGGAAGGCTGGGACTTTGGCCCATTTGTTGAGAAGGAAGGGGCCTCTCGAGGGCCAGCTTGTCCCGTGGTTTGACTCAGATCGGCGCCAAAGGTCACATGAGATATTGATTAGGACTTACTGGCTGCAGATGACAAAAGTCACATCAAATGGGTTCAAACCTCAGCTCCGCCACTTACTGTCTTAGCTGTGTGACTCCGGGTACGTCACGTAACCTCTCTAAACATTAGTTTCTGAATCTGTAAAGCGGAGGTAACCTTCTGTGGGTGGCTGGATTTGGATCCTGTTCACAGGCTGCAGCTAGGAGTTCCCCGTGCATCCCTGCCCTGTATGTGGGTTTTGCTATTACACACAACTGAGTCTGACCCTAACTTCACCCCTCGATGGCCCCCTGTACTCTGGTCACATGCAGTGGCACCTGCTTGCACTGGAAACCAATACGCCCTCTGAACTCTGGGAGAATCCCAGTTCAGAAGCAGCAAGGAGGAATTACCACTCAGCTTGGAGGGCCCCGCGCACTCTGACCCACGAAGGTGTCTCATGGAACGGACGGTCCGGGCTCCCTATCTAAAGTGTACGTCCCTCCAACACCACTCTCTTCTGCTGGAGAAATCCACTGGAGGGAGAGGAAACAAGTTCAGATTTTGCTTAGTGTGTCAAGATTAGATTTGGCTGTGAGTAATAGAAAACCCATTTAAGACTTGCTTAAATAAAAGAGCAGTTACTTTTACTGTAAGAAGCCTAATGACAGGCAGGCAGTTGAGGGCTGTTATGTTCAGGAACCCAGGCTCTGCCTATCATTTTGCACTACCGTTCTTATCGTGGCTTCTAAGTCTGTCTCTTGGTTACAATGTGGCTGCTGCAGCTCCAGTCATCACGTCCACGTGAAAGCAGGAAGGAGGGGAAAGGGCCAAGAGCGGATTCAAGAGGAGGCTGGATGATAAACTAATATAGTCATATAATGAAATACTACTCAGCATTCAATAAGCATGAGCTCCTGATACATACAGCATGGATAAGTCTCGAATTCGCTTTGCTGAATGAAAGAAGCTATATGGCTTCATTTATATGACATTCTGGGAAAGGCACACAAGAGGCACTGGGGACAGATCAGCAGTTGGTGGGAACTAGGGTGGGGGTGATGAAACTGTTCTGTATTTTGATTGAAGCGACGGTCACACAAACTCTGTGTTTGCTAACTGTTCACCGAAAAGGGTAAAATGTACTGCTTGCATGCTTTTTTTTTTTTCGGTGGGGCGGTAGCTGGGAGTCCTGACGTGTAGTGTTTGCCTATTTCCATGATGTAAATGCTCCCGCCTGGCTGACTCCAAGATGCCAGCAGTCTGACAGCTGCTCACAAAATTCCTGAACGTGGGCGGAATGCCTCGGGGCTTTGCACCGGGCACACCTTCTGCCCGGAGCCAGCTGCCCCCGGCTCTTTGCACAGCCGGCTCCTTCTTTCCTGGTCTGCAGCTCCGATGTCGATGTGGGCTGGGCGGGCAGGCGCCTCCTCCGCCTCCCGAGCAGGGGAACCAAAGGCGGTCAGACCACTTTCTCCCCAGCCCCGTGCGTTATCTAAAATGACCGCTTCGTTCCCTTGTTTCTGTCTGTCTTTCCCCGGGAGAATGTCAGCCCTGGAGGTGGCCGGGGGAGGGCTCATTCCTGTCATTTTCTCGGGAACGCAGAGGCGCACCAGGCCCGTAGTTCGTCCGTCCTTAGTCCTGGCCGAGTGAACGAAGGCAACACGGCGCTCACCCGTCACACGCCACCCGCCCGCCCACAGACACAGAGCCACGCACACCCTGAGTGGGCCCTCCCACAGGCGAGGACAGACCCGCACAGCCCACCCTGCTGTGACCCCTCCGCCTGGGGTGGGGGCGGGGCCGTCGCTTGATTATTCCTGTCCGGGTTGACCTTCCTCTTCAGAGCTGCATTCTGGAATTGCCGAGATGTTTCCCACAGGGAAGTGAAAAACAGAGTTTTGCAAGAGAGGCGGTGGGGGGAGCTGGTCGTGTGCCAGCGGCTGCTGGGCCGGGGCTGGTGCCAGGAATGGCCTGAGCTGCCAGAGTCCAGCCCCCGCCAGCTCCCAGCTCCGCTCCAGGTGTCTCAGTGTGGTGTGGAGGGAGGGGCCCCGGGACCCTCGCTCAGAGAGTCTGGGGGGCGGACTCATGTAAGTCACACTCGTGCTCGAGCTGTGCTCCCCACTGGGCCCTGCGCACATTTGAGAACTAAGTCTTGGTATTAGAGATGAGGCCACCTGGACCGTCCCTGCATTTTTGCCTTGTCACTTCGGGCGAATTCTCTCAGGCTGGCACCCTGGACCTTCCTGAGATGGTGGCCAGTTCAGTTAAACAGTAATCTGTGAGCCGGGCGGGCCCTGGAGGTCAGCTCGCCAGCAACCATTCCCTCCTTTCCCATTTCATCGGGGTCCGGATGTTTTGGAGTGTGTGTGTGAGGCACCTTATCCCAGGGGGTTAATCAAATAGGTGTGAGAAATTCCAGTTTTTGTTGCTCTGAGGTGGGCATGAGACCCGGCTCTAGCCAATGACGTGTTAGGGGGATTCCGCTGGGGGCTGGTTTGCCCCCGTAACGAGAGAGAAGTGCTGAGAAAGAAGCTCCTCTCGCTGCCTCACCCTTTCCTCCCGGCTCGCTGTTGTACGAGGGAGTGTTGCCTGGAGCCACAGCAACCACTTTATGACCATGAGTCAAAACACGGCTGACTCATTGACGGTGGTGGAGCAGAGACTTGGTAAGCTGCTAGGTTTTTGAATGTGGAGCTAAAATCATTCCGAAACGATGCTCTCCAGACTTCTTCTTCTATGAGACAATTCTGTCTCCTCAGAGCTGTTACTCGCGGCAGTAGCATCCCAGCTCATTCACAGGCCTTTGTTTGTGGGCTTCTCTGCCCTGCCTCCTCCCTGCTCAGCTAGCTGGTCCTTACTCGTTATATAGCGCTCAGCTCTAGTGCCACTTGCTCAGAGGAGCCTGCCCTGGCCCCTGCCCCCAAGAGTAGATGATGCTTCCCCGCTTCACACACTTCTAGCCTCCATGCCTTTCAAGCCCCTGTGGTTCAACGGTTCATGAATGTTTGTCTGGTAATGAAATTGGACATTCCATGAGACCACTGTTTTGACGTGGAGCTGTGTCTGGCGCGGTGCCTGGTGCTCCGCGAGTGCTTGGCAGATGTTTGTGGAACGCACGAGTAAGTATTCTGGACTCTTCAAGATCTCAGAGTCCAGACCCATGTCAAGATACCACTTTACACCAGCTAGAGTGACTGATTTCAAAAAGGCCAACACTGTCAAGCGTTGATGAGGATATGGAGGCACCGGAACTCTCTTACACAGCCGGAAGGCATGTGAAATGGTGCGACTGTTTTGGAAAATAGTTTGGGAGTTTCTTATTAAAAGGTCGGTCACACACCCACCATATGACCCAGCAGTTCCACTCCTTGGTATCTACAGAAGAGAAACGTAAGCATCTGTCCACATAGAGATCGTGCATGGAAATGAGTCAGTGGTCCAGCAATAGGTAATTGGATAAGCAAACGGAGGTCTGTCCACACAGTGGGATACTATTCAGTGAGACTAAGGAATGAACTATTGATGCACACAACGACATGGATGACGCAGCATAGCGGCGCTGTATGGAAGAAGCCCGGGCTGAGAATCGACTTAGGGTGGGGGCAGTGGACGCTGGAGCCGGGCGAGGAGACCGTCACGCCTAGAATGGAGGCCCAGGTCCGTGCAGCGTCCCACGAGGCGCATGAACTCTGACCCCGAGGTCCCTCTCCTTTGATTTTTCCCTCCGTTTCATATCCACTCCAGGCTCCCGGCCTCGGCCCTGCTTCCCGAACCCACCGGCCATGCTCCCAGCCTCAGGCTGTTTCCTCTGCCTGGGACACCGTTCCCCAGATCCAGACATGGCCCAGGCCCCCCTCAGATGTCGCCGCCGCAGAGAGGCCTGCCAGGTCACGTCCCTGTCTAAGAGACTTCCAGACCCCTCTTCTGTCTTGCCTTGCGCTTTATTTCCTTCTTGGCACTTACTTCCATCTGATAAAATTATATTTACACACACACACACACACACACACACACAGAAATCATGTGCATACACACAAAAACCGCAATATTTGTGCTAAATGAAAGAAGTCAGACAAAAAAGGAGAACCTACTGTGTGGATCCATTTGCATGAAATGATTCCATTTATAAATGTTTTAATCATCTCTCTCCTTCATTTAGAACTGCCTTGGCCAAAACAATAGCCACTAACCACTAGCCACGTGTCTGTGGAGCACTTGAAACGTGGCTAGTGAGACTGAGGAACTGAATTTAAAATTTTACTTTATTTTCATTTAAATTTAAAGTGAAAACCCAAAGCGGTTTTGACGACGTGGATGTAAATATTAAAGGAAAATGTTTTTTGATGCTCAGCGCTCGGCAGAATCTCGTGTCTGGAACAACTTGGGCAGGTCAGTCTGCCTTTCCGACTGTCGACTTTAGAAGATCGAAACACAGATTGAGTATTTCCGATGGAAATTTAGCGGCCACGTTGGGAATACACAGTGTAGAATACTCAGTGGATTGCAGAGTGTTCATATGAAAAAAAGAATAATGTAAACATCTCACTAATCATGCGGGTGAGATGCCGAAATGATATTTTGGATCGGTTAGGTTAAATAAAATATTAAACTTTATTTCCTCTGTTTGTTCCTCCTTTTTATTGTAATGTGGCTGCTGGGGGTTTAATTCCACATGTGGCTCATGCTGTGCTTCCTCTGGGACTCCAGCTTGGTGAAGGCAGCAGTTGACCTCTGGGTTCACTTCTTTGTCACGGGCACCTAGAGCCTGGCCCACCGTGTGCTCTGGGCCCCTGATCTGTCCAGCGGAAGGCATCAGCCTTGATTTGCTGACCATGGGCGCCCGTCCTCAGAAACAGCATTCCTGGCCCCCAGGAGGGACAGCAGCTGCTGGGGGGCGCTAGGGCCGTGACTCAGTTCCTGCGCTGGAAGGGGAACTTGGGCGTCTGCTGGGATCTAGTCATCGTGGCTCCTACCCAGGTCTTGCTTGCCAAGGCCTTCCTCGCTGCCTGCCCACGGCCTGGGCGAGCACCGCCTCCCTGCTGGCTGCGGAAATGGTTTGCATCATTTGTACCCGAGGCCTGGGGGCATCTGAAGTTCAGATTCACTGGGAGGAAATCAGCCTGTGCCTTGTTCTTCCCGTGAAACACGAATCAATAAGGCATTGATCCAGAGAAGGCCGCCTTCCTTACCCAAGGCCTCCAGGCACACTCCAGAACCCAGCTTAGGGGAGGGAGTCGGAGATGGGCCCCTGGGTGGAGGAGGGTTTTGTGTATTGGCTCTTTTTTTCTTTTTTTAAACATCAAAAAAACAAAATTATGGTAAAATATACATAACTTTTATAAAAATTACCTTTTTAACCATTATTTGTAAGTGTACAGTTTAGTGGCGTTAGTACATTCACGTTGCTGTGCCATCGTTGGTCCCCAGAACTTCTCCCTCTCCAGGGGCGCCTGGGGGAGGGGTCCGTGCAGAGGGAGAAGGCCGTGGTCCAGCCCGGATTGGGTTTCCTTTGGGCAGTCGCATACGGGTAATTCCAGGAGGGCCTAACACAGGAAGTCTTTGCAAAGGCGTGGGCAGGCGCGGGGGATCCTGGGCTAGAAACGGAAGAGCTGTTACCACCAGGGGTAGAAGGGAGGAGGGGAGGGAGAGCTCCAGAAACCCAGAGGGGAGAGGATGCAGAACATCCACCTTGAGAGGGGAGGTGTCCCTCAGTGGAGGGACACGACCGGCCTTAAGGAGCAAGCTCACTCCTCCCCAGTGTCTGGCAGGGGCTTCCCACTAGCTAAGTCCACCCAGAAGGCAGCGGGTGGTGTGCGTCAGCCTGGGGGCAGAGAGCCCCTGGCTGGAGAGAGAGGGATGGGCAAACAGCAGATTCTGGCACGCGGGGTCTGGTTACGTTTGTCGTGTAGCGAACATCTGCGTCTGTCTTGGCAGCACCCGTTCCCTCTCCTTCTGGCAGCAGCCCTACCTTTCATCGGGGCATCCAGCTGAACATCTGCGTCTGTCCTGGCAGCACCTGTTCCCTCTCCTGGCAGCAGCCCTACCTTTCATCGGGGCATCCAGCCTTTCATGCCCAGGCTAAAGATGCACCCGCCATCTCCACGGATGATGAGCTTGTGATCCAGATCTAAGCCAATCAGCTTACTGCATTTCCCTGGCCTCTGTGATTGGTTCAGGATGGCCAATCAGGGCCGATCCTGGAGACTGGAGGGGCATCTCTTTCCTGCTGGACCCTGACCTGGGAGAGGTAGCATAAAATTCCTGGCAGCCATCTTGCCACTGGGTGGCATCTGTGAATGAAACTGACATGGAGGAGAGGACAGGCCAAGAGAGGGAGAGGCTCAGGCCTAAAGATATGGTCTAAGGCCCTGGATCCAGCTATGTCTGCAGGTGAATCTGATCCTGGAATTTTAATTGCTTGCGCCAGGAACTCCTCGTTTTGCTGAAGCCGGTTAGATTTGCACTGGCTCGCAGGAGAGATTCCTGACACGACTGGTTTTTCCTTTTCTTTTTACTCTAAGCAAGCTGCAGCTCCGGGTCTGTTATTCTCAGGATTTGTTTTAAAGTTCAGCAAGAATGCTGAGCAAGCAGCAGATGTGGAGAGCAGCGAGCCATCTTCTGCCTCTGGTCTTTTGGGTCAGCATTATCTCAGCTTAGAGCGGGCAGTGGACCTGGAAGGGGGGTGGGGGGCTGTCCGGGCCCGGCTGGTCTAGCTGGCCGTGGCACAGCGAAGGTGAAACCTATTTGCGTTTGCCTGGCATGAGGTGCCCCAGAGGAAGAGGCGGGGGAATGTGGTGGTTTGAACACTGGCCCCGAGTCAGATAGATATCGGGTGGGCTTCTCCTCAGCTCTGTGGTCCTGAGCAACCACTCACCTTCTGCCTTTGCAAAACGGCTGATGTGGGAAGGAAAGCAGATGACGCCTGGCACCCCGCTCTCGGGAAGGCCCAGACAGGGGGCGCAGTGTTGGGGTTGCGGGCTCAGGGCTCTGGGGTGGAGTCCCGGCTCCCCCAACTGTCAGCTGAGGAGCCTTAGACACGCCCCTCACCTCTCTGCACCTCAGTGTCCTCATCTGCAAAACGGAGCATTAACAGTTCTTACCTGACAGGGTAAGAACTTTTTAGGACTAAATGAGAAATGTCTATGCCACGCTTAGCACCGCTTACAGCCCACGCATGTGCGAGGGCTCAATAAACACGAGATGCTATTGATAACAGCATCTCACAGCAAAACCCCCGAGGCACATGTAGTTCCACGGGCCACAGGGCCCAAACGGCCGGTTTCTTCACCTCATGCTAGAATTTTAAAGAAAATAATAAATTAAAAATGGATTTATAGTTCTTAAAAGAGAAAGGAGGTGATTGGAATTTCACCCTGGGGACATTTTCAGCAGAAAAACACCAACACTTGGTGGCGCCTACTGTGTGCCAGGCAGTGTTCTAAGGATTTTATGTATATTAACTCACTTCCTCCTTCATCAGTCAGGAAAGGTTAGGTTTTGCTGCAGTAACAAATGACCCCACATGCCAACCTGACAACAATAACAATAGTTTATTTCTTGTCCATCGTGGGTCAGCGAAGGCAGCTTTACCCTTGGTAAGCCGAGCGGTCACCACGTGAAGGAGAGTGAATCATGGTGCTCACGCACTGGCTCTCGAAGCGATGCCCGTCACTCCATTCACGTTTCGTAGATGGAAGCGAGTCACGTGACGTCGCCCAAGTTCAGGGCACGGGGAAACACAATCCTGTTGCGTGCTGGGGAAGAGAACCAGAAATCCAGCCAGGGGGTTAGAGAGCATCGCGAGTGACTGTCCCCCATCCTCCCCATCTGAGTTATGAGTAGGTACAATCGTTACCTACATGTTTCAGGTGAGAAAACCAGACATCAGAGAGGTTAGGTAACTTGCTCAAGGACATACAGCTTTTAAGTAGCTAAGCAAAGAAATCCAAAGTTCTCAAGGAAACCTTTACATTTCTCGTTTGTGGCAGGCTGTTTATGTCCTACTCTGGGACACACACGCACTCACGCCCCCACACCGACCTCACAGCAGGGTGATGGTTTGGGGCACGTGGAGCTGTGAGGGCCCCTGCACCCTCCCCTCGTCCCTTCTGCAGCTCAGCTGAGATCACTGTGATTTCCTGGTACTTTGTAATAATTTATGGCAAATCTAATGTGCCCTCCGCTGCATGAGCTCATCCGAATTCCCTTCTATTGTCTGAGCCTCATTCCAGGAGACGTCCTCTGGGGGCCCTGGCCTCATCGCTCCCGGTGATTTATGGCACCAGCTTCCCCGCCCGCCCGGTGAGAGGCAGGAGGCGCAGGAGAGATGGCGGGGAAGAGCTGGTGGTCTCTTCCCCCCCGGGAGGAGAGCAAACCTGAGGCGCGCCGGCTGTCAGCAGCACGCACCAGGCAGGCGTTCCATGGCTGTCCGTGCAGGGCAGCCCGGCTGGGCTGCCGATGGCCCATGGGCATCTGGAGCTGACCACATCAGACTCCACCTCGGACCTCTCCTCCTGCTGTTTCCCCGTGTCCGTGACGCCACCTTCATCTGTGGTTCTGGGCTGAGACCTCGGGGTCATCCCTGATTCCTTTTTCTCTCGTGCCTGATACCCGGTTCATTCCGAAAGCCTGTTGTTTTTGTCTTCAAAACGGATCCACAGTCTGACCGTGATTCATCACCGCGGGGCCCCCACCGCGTTCCAGCTGCCATCCTCGCTCACTCAGCCCAGTTCAGCAGCCACCTTCCTATCTGCCGGCTGCCACCTGGCCCCACGCGTCTGTCACCCACACGGCAGGCGGAGGGCCCCTGTTAAAACCCGTCACGCGGCTGCTCTTCCGCCCAAGAGCACCCACGGCTCCCATCTCATCGGAGTGAAGGCCAGAGCCCTCACTGCGGCCTCAGCCTGCAGGCCCTGGCCCTGTCCCCTTCCTGCCCCACTGCGCTGTGTCGAGCCGTTCACGGCCTCGGCGGCAGCCACACCGGCGTCCTCACGGCGCATGGCATTTGACGGGCACATGCTAGTCTCCCCTCTTCCGCGTCCTGGCGACACGACCCCTTCTCAGGGAGCTCTCCTCTGCCTCTGTGCCCCGCCTCCGGGCGTCCCCTGTCCCCGCCCCGCCGTGCGTTCTGACCTGGGACGCATACGCCCACTTTGTCGTGCGCCGCCCCTGCTACTGGAATGCCGGCGACTGCAGGGCAGGGGTTCTCCCGTTCGCTCCCCACTGCACCCCAATACCTGGAGCAGCGCCTGGCATGCACCAGGCGCTCACCAGACGCTTGCCGAGTGCATGCGTTCACACGTGAGAGAAGCACCTACTGTGGGGTCCCCGGGTCACAGCGGAAAGGAGGCCCGATGACGGAGTTGGGAGAAGGCAGAGGGGCCCACGGTGTCGTAACCCGGTGAGACCCGGGCCCCGGCCCCCTCCTCCGGGGAATGCGGATGGCCGTGCAGCTTCACGGAAGGGTCTGTGGACGAGGCACGCACGGGTTAGCCAGTGTCGTTAGCTATTCCTGTGGGGGTTGGGGGGGCAGCACCTCTGCCCCTTCGTTACCGAAGCAGGAGCCCCGCCACCACCGCTCTCTAAAAGCGGAGACCTCTGGGAGTTCGCCGTTGGCTTGTTAAGAAAATGATAGGTTCTGTCAATATCCAAGGCGACCGCTCTTAACTTCGATTTTGCCGTTGCCTTTTCTGTTTTCAGACGCAGCGTATTATCTGTTTAAGGTCCCAGAGTTCTCACCAGCCCTTAGAGTTGGCAACCTCTGAGGGCGGTGCCCACAGGCCGGTGGCTGCAATGACCTGGAGGCGGAGCTCACAGCGAGCTGCCTGCACCTGCGCCGCCCCCTCCGGCGGCCCAGCCTCCCCGGCTCCCAGCCTCTCCAGGGCGGCTGCACCTGCTGCGCCCTCCCCCCGCAGCGCTTTTCCCTTCCCTCGGCTCAAGGGCATCGACACGCGTCTCTCAAATTTCAGCTCCATCCAGTTCCTCGGGGAGACTCTCCCCCATTCCTCAAAGCTAAACCAGGTCCCTTATTATGCCACCTATGGCAAGGCACTGCTTGTTTAGAACACCAGTCGTGGCTGACGTTCATGCACGTGGTACGTTGTTTGGTGTCCTCGTCCCCCTGCACACCTGTGAGGACGGCCAGGGAAGTGACTACCTGTTTTTGTTCCCTGCCATTTCTCCGCACTCATGTCAGTGCTGGTCCCGCAGTGTTGGCGGGGCAGGCGCTCAGTAAATATTTGCGGAATGTGTAAACAAGAGGCCCACACTCGGCGTCTAATGAAAAATGGCTTTCTCAAGCAAATGGCACAGAGGACGTGCGTGCGCCATATTGCAGAACTGGCTCCCATCCTTCACCCTCCCCGTGGTCACTCCTCCTCAGCTCCTCCCACCCGGGGGCGAAGCTTGCTTTCCTCCCGTGGCTTTCAGGAGGGCGGGGTGGGGCCCCTGCTAGGTCTTGCTTGTCCTCTGGCTGCTCCGACGCCTCGGTAAGGCGAGCATGCTGAGCGGCGTGGGGCTGGGCTGCCCCCTCGGCGACATGCAAGCGGGTCCAGGTGATGCCCGCAGAGCCCACCAGGCAGCCAGCCTGGAGCAGCCAGTCCCAGTGCCCGACTCCACCAGCCACCCACAGCTGCCTCCAGTCAAACAGGGCCTGTGTGTCCTCTTCGTGTCCTGGGCTGGCGAAGCCCCTCGTCTCCGCAGTGAAGAATCCTGGGTCCAGCCAAAAGCCACTGCACAGCCCGGCCAGGGGTGGCTGCCCTTCTCTCTGGAAAAAACTGAAGTGCTCTCTTCATCCAACTTGAGTCCTGCTGTTTACTATAAATAATCAAATAAGATTTTTCTCCCTTTCTCCCCTCCCTCCCCCTTCACATGCAAAAGCCGTAATTATTTCAGTGCAATGTCCCTGTCACCGATCCTTTCAGGAGACACAATTAGTGCCGTCTGGGAACTCAATATTTCATGTTTGCACACACTGATTATTTCAGCGAAGAGGGTGGAGAATTAAACTTGGAGCCGTGCGTGTCTTCGAGACCCCTTTGTCACAGAGAGGTGAGATTTTCCACCCGCAGACGGCCCTTCGATCCTCCACTCCCTGCCCCTGTGCACCTGGCTGAGGTCACGGGCCATTCCCAGGAGGTCACAGTCCCTGGTCAGGTCTATCCGATCCGTTTCCAGAGCCAGGCCCTGGGCTAGGGCTGGAGGACCAGGGGCCTGCCTATACTGGCCACTCTTGGCCGCTCCTGGCCATAAGTTCACTAACCAGATTTGCCACAGGCTGGCGAAGGACTGGCAGCCTGGGGACAGGCCAGTGCTGCAACGCCTTCTCACCTGACCAGCCAGGCCCAACCTGCCACATGTAAGGAAAGGGACAGGGAGGCAGGGTGTCATGGGCTGTGGGTCCTTGTCCCGTGCAGCCCCCTGCGCCCTTGCTCCAGCATGATCTTGGCCGAGGCTGGCATTTCCCTGCACCTCAGTCCCCTTTGCTCTGAAACAAGGGTTTTCGGCTTCTCATCAGAGCTGCCGATGCCCTGGGCTCCTGTGGAAGTCTCACCGTGTCGGGGGCCTTGCTGGTCACCTTATTCTGAAATTGCAGCCCCTAACCCAGGTCAGGTCTCCCAGAGGCAGAGCCTGAGGGAGGGGTTACAGGAGTGAACTGTGGGGTGAAGGCGGCAGGGGCAGGCCGGATGGAGTGTAGGGGAAGTTGCGCGAGCGTGCGGTCTCAGCTGGAGACCGTCAGCCGGTTCCCAGCAGGCCTTGGACTCCGGAGCATAAATTACACACCTGAGTCCAGTCTTCAGGCGGATCACAGTGTGTGTGTGTGTGTGTGTGTGTGTGTGTGTTAAATAGATTTTATTTTTTAGAGAACAACATTCTACTGCATATGTGGACCGCATCTTGTTTATCTATTCATTTGTCGACAGACACTGGGCTCTTTCCACCTTTTGGTGATTGTGATGCTGCTGCTGAGAACATGGACGACCGTGGGTGTGTGAGCATCTGTTCACACCCCTGTGTAGGGGGCCAGGCTTCTGCCACCCCCATGTCAGTCAGTCGTTGGCCACTGGCTGCCCCCTGGGAGGGGGCACACTGAAGTGGGTAACTCAAGTTTGGGTAGAGGCCAGTCCCTGGAGGAGGATGCAGCTGTGAGTGCCTCGCAGTCGAAGGTCACAGCAGCTGAGGAAAGGGACCGGGGTGGGGGGTACCCAGGGTGCCCGCTGCACCTCCCACCCCTCACCTGCTTTGTTCTCTGCCCAAGGACTTGACGTCACAGTAACGCATCTACTTCTTTGTCGTCTGACTGTGTCTGTTTTGTTCACCGCCGAGTCCCCGCTTCTGACACGTACTAGGGCTCCACAGGTCTGTCGAATGAATGAACAACCCGTGCTCAGGCCCTGCCAAGCGTTTATGCCCACGATCTCTGAATTCTCCCTGTGACCGTGATGCAGGCACTACAGGTGCACCCAGTTTCCAGAGGAGCGAATTGAGGCTCAGCATGCTGAGTGAAGTCCCCAAGGTCTCAGGGCTCATGAGTGGCAGAGTAAGGACACAGATCCAGGGCTGCCACGCTCCTGAGCACATGGTTTTAACAGCTAAGACGCTTGGCCTCCCCACATCACAAAGTGGATTTGTCATGTGTGTTTAACTCCTACTAACTCAATTGTGTAGTTGGAATGAACAATTTCTGTTCATTGGTGACTGACCGCCAGGCCATTCCGCTTAAGGACTGGGGACTTGCGAGTGTGGTTCCCAGAGTCGACGTCGGTTCTCATTCACCCTCCCAACGTGGTCAAAAATAAGAATTTTTAAACATTTTATTGAGGAACGATACACAGGTGCATGAATCTTAAGCCCGTAGCTTGATGGATTTTGACAAATTCGCACCAAAGTCAGCGGCGCCCTGATCGACGTAGGGAAGGTCTACATTACCCAGAGGTTTGGCTTCTGCCTTGCACAGCTTACCCTTCCCCTCTGGAGTGGCCATTATTGGGACCTCTGTCACTGTAGGTTGCTTCTACCCGTTCCCAAACCTCACAGGGCATGAGCCCTTCCCGCCACGATGTCGGGCTCCCTCTGCTTAGCCTTGGCACTGAGAGCCAGTCACGCTGTCATGGAAAGCAAGTGCTTTTTCTTTTTCTTTTTCTTTTTTTTTTATTTCTGTGTGGTTCCCAGTTGTATGAACAGTTCGCCATTTATTTTTCATTCTAGCGCGGGTGGACATCTGGGCTGTTTTCAGATTTGGGCTCTTCCCGAGAGCTGCGTGGTGTCTGCGTCTCCTGCAGTGAGCCCTGGCTCTCATTTCCCTGGGGAGCGTGTCTGCAGGCGAGATCCCTGGATCGCAGGCCGCGCCCGTGCTTCCTCGAGCAGCTCCTGACCGGTTTCCCAGGTAGTGGTACCAGTTGTCACGGCGACCGGCAAGGTAGGGGAGTTGCAGCTGCCCCACGTCCTCATTGACACTTGGCGTTGCCAACCAAAGTTACGTATTTGGGGCATAACCTGGCACCTGAACGGTGCTCCAGTGTGTTTCGGAGCCAGATGTGGCGGGAGCCGGCAGCACCGTGCAGATGCCGCCGCTTGGGGCGGGAGAAGGGCCCTCGGCTGCCCACCGGCGCCTCCATTGGCTGGCCTGGGTGGGAGCCCGCTGACTGGACAGCCCGGGTCGTAGACAAGGGCAAGGCCCGACCGCACGCATGCGCAGTGCAGGAGGCCCGGGCTTCCCGCCGGATGCCCCACCGCTTACCTTACCCGTGACTCAAGAGACTTTGAAGGATAAGTGTGATTAGGTTAATTTTTTTTTTTTTACTTACCAGTTTACTTTAGAACCTGATCCACAGATAAAGATTCGCTACTAGTGTTTAAAGTCTGGTGTGCTCTGGGTGCGCCCTCTCAGGCCACATGTCACAATTCCTGCCCAGGATGCCTTGGAAGACAGCCAGCTGCCCTGTTCCCACGCGAGGGCGGACGGCGTGGCTCAGCGCGTGGGCCGGAGCAAAAAAAAACCTGCTTTTCTTTTGATAGTAGCCCTGTGACCTTGGCGGGGTTTCTCAACTTCCCTGAGCTTCCGTCGTAACATGGGGATCACGGCCACGCCCCGGGCTGCGGAGAGGGCTTGGAGCAGGCGCGGGCACCCCGCGAGCTCTCGGTCCTGGTCCGGGCTCGTTTCTCTTTCGCTAGCACCTGGGGGCGGAGCGGTTCCCTCTGCACGTCCTTCGCCGTTGCGGTGGGCAAGAGCCCAGGCCAGGGGCTTTGAGGATGAGGGTTTGTGGTGTTACCTAAAGTAACCCTCATGAAATGGGCAAGTGCCTTAACAATCTCCCTGCGGAGAAGTGGCAGATGGAAGATAATTCTAGTAACACGAGTGCAGGTGATCAGCAAGAAATCGGCTGAGTAATGCAGGACATGTGCATAATGTACAGATTGGGAAGAATAGTATGGGGGCTGGTGCTCAGGGTGTGATCAGACGTGTCTGGCACACTCTGGTGTGGCTGTCCTTCCAGGAGAGAGAGTCCCAGACCTCTGGGGACTGGTTAGAGCATGTTCCCAACTGGTCGTGTGCCCTTGGTGGCACACAGCATAATCGGAGCTGGTACACAGTTCAGCCTTCCTTTTCATTTGAATAGTTACACTGTTGAATTACATTGAATTATAGCGTGTTCTACAGAAAAATAAAACAGCACATATATCTTCGGGCAATATTGGTGGGAAAAAATCTCCCCAAAGACCTACAGCCCCAAAGGGCCCAGTAGTCTCCCATAAATTGTGAAGTGATGGCTTCAGCTGTGTATGAGCAGACATTAGGAGGCATGAATTTAGTTCGGATAAGAAAGTGGTTATTACAACACCGCCTATTGCTTATGGAGATAGGAGTGATGTCCGCCAAATGGCAGTTTGGGGCTGGAGGGAGGGAGGGTGGGGGAGGGGATGCCGCGTGTGCTTGTGGGAGGAGGCGGCTTTAGCTGGGTCTGCAAGCTTTTATTTCTGTTGAAAGAGATGTGAAGCAAATTTGGCAAAACGCTGCTATCTGTTTAATCCAAGTTGTTGGATACGTACAATCTGTTACAATATTAACTTTATTTTACCCTTCGTATGTTTGAAATAATGTGCAATTTAAAAGACACCGAGAAAGCGGGTCGGACTAGGGATGATGTAATGACTATGGGAGTTTAGTTTGCTATTTGAAATATTTTTCCCCAAGGTGGGGAACACTTGACATGTTCAAGGATTTGAATCACATCGTCTGTGCATAGGAATTCAAAATATACAAGCATGATGGGGTCCCTCTGCCACCCCAGGCACCATCTCTGTGATCAGTGCTAAGGCCTTGGTAACATCCTCAAAAAAAGATCACTTCCTCTCAACCAAAACAGAGCCACCTGGAGGCTACCCCACATGCCTCGGAAACCTGCGACCGCCCAGACACTTTACTGCCATTATGAGTCATGAGTCAAAGGAAAACCTTTGACAGAGAACCCCAGTGGTGGGGGTTTCAACAAGATAGACGTTCACTTCTCACGGAAGAAAAATAGGGAGGGAGTCACGTTTCCACCTCTCGGTCTAAGGGGGCTGCCGCAGCTGCAGGCATCACATCTGAATTCCAGCTTGCAGAAAGGAGGAAGACAAGATGACCACTCCTCCTTCCTTTAAGGATGCTTTGCAGGCATTGCACAAATCACTGCTGTGTACACTCGGTGGCCAGCACTGAGTGGCTCGGCCACTCCTAGCTGCAACGGAGTCTGGAAAGGGTCATCTTTCCTCCTGCCAGCTGTGTGCCCAGCTAAACGTCGGGGTTTCTATTGCTAGGGAAGAAGAGGTCGTTGGGTATTGGGGGACAACTCACTCACGTGGTCTCTGCCACGGTGCTGTAGGGGTGGAAAGCCCGCCTGCCGAGGAAGGGCTGGCTCATTGCCCTGCCACCCCCTCCTCTAGCCCTGGAGCTCGGGGAGGGCCTGGGGCCCCAGGCCGTGAGGTTTCATCAGGGAAACCCCGCCGTGCCCTGCCCCACAGCTCTTTGTAGGAACTGGGGTGGTGTTTGGAAGGATCTGTGGGCTGAAAAGGGAAGTGGTTCTTGGGGTGGCCCTGGAGTAGGGGCTTAACATCGCAGGCTTGGAGCCCAGCTTCTGGGTCCCAGCTGTGCCCCTGGGCAAGTCACCGAACCTGCTGGACCTGCGGCCTCAGCGTGAAGTAGGGCTGAAGTCGTGCCTGCTCCGAGGTTGTCAGGGGTTGGGGCGTCCAGCGCAGCCAGTCCCCAGCGACGGATGGAGGCGTGCTGGGCTCCCACCAAAGACCCCAGCTGCTGTCACCCAGGACGGCTGCAACCCGCCGTTTCGTAGGACCTAGCGCTCAGGACGTTAGTGACCGAAAACTAACTAACTTACTTCCTTCCCTCCTTCCTTCCTTCCTTCCTTCCTTCCTTCCTTCCTTCCTTCCTTCCTTCCTTCC
>NW_006434829.1:3230621-3253665 GCF_000325575.1 Pteropus alecto
CTCCTTCCTTCCTTCCTTTCACAGTTGTATTATCTCTCCCCTCCTTACCCGTATATACACATATGTACGTACGCGTGCGTGGGTAAAAGGCACTAACCATAAAGGTCCAGCCTGGTGCGTTTTCCCAGGCGCATCCAGCCCAACACTACCCAGATGAAGATGCAGAACATTCCGGCCCCCAGCGGCTCCTGCACGTCCCTTCCTGCGGTAGCGCCCGCCCAGCCGAGGTCACCACTGCTCCGTCTCCCCGCAGATTGGGTTGTCCTGACGTTCCACGTGATGCGGTCGTGCAGAGTGTCGTCTTTGGGGTTCTCTTCGTCCGCACGTTCATGTCGCGTGTGTCCAAGGTTTGTCCGTTTCACAGTGCTCTGCGTATGAGTTGGCCACAGCTTGCCGAGCCGTCCACCTGTTGTTGGGTTTGGGGTTGTTTCCTGATTTGGGAGGTATGAACAAAGGTGTTTTATATATATATACATGATATGCTTTTTGGTGGACATGTAAGCAGACTGTTTCCTCTTAATAAATTTATTTAAACAAACCTAATTGAACCAGTTTAGGAAAAAGTCAAGTAACTCAGGCTAGGGATGGGGTGCACGTGTGATAAGTTTGGGGGAGATGCGCCCAGATGCCCGGGGTCTGATGGACCCTGAGATGGGGCACAAGCCGCTGCCCCTTCTTGCCGAGCCATCCCCTGTGCCAGGCACACACACAGGGACTCTCGTTGTAACGTGCCAGCCTGAGGCCGAGAGCTGAGGCCCTTTCGTTCCCCCGACCGATCACCCTGCATCTTCGGGGACAAGACAGTGTGGGCACCCCAGACGAGTCACAAGTCACGAACCTCTAGAAGTTGGAAGGTCACACTCAGCAAGGGTGGGCTTGTCACCAAGAAGCGGCTTTGCTGTAAGTCTGAAGTTGTGCTCAGTCTCCCCAGGACACATGGAACACATTCAGGGGGCTTCCACTATAAACACTAAAATATTTTTTTTATCCCTGCATAAAAAAATAGGCTCTCACTGTGCATAAATAGAAAAGAGAGGAAATTAAAAACTGGAAGCGTGAAACACGTACCCACGTACAATCGTGTAAACACCTGCCCGGAGCCTCATCTCATGTCCCCTTCCTTGCGAGGTGGGGACAGAGGAGACACACGTTCCCCAGATGAAGAGACAAGGCTCGGCCGAGAGCGGCGGCGTCTGAGGAAAGTCCCCTGCTCTCCCAGGAGGTCCCATTTGTTTGAACACGGCCCCCAGCCACTCCGTGCTGGTGGGCCACACCCTCCCGCAGGGGCGTCCCTCCACGTGCGGTCACCTGGGGACCGTTCCACCAGCCAAGGCTCTGGCCTGCAAACGCTCGCCAGCCCGGTCGCTGACTCCTCATCCATTCGCCAGGCCGCACTGTCCCAGCCGGGCTGGGCGTGTGGTCCTGCCACTGAGACTCGGTGCCCACAGCCCACTCGTCATGGCTCCATGAGCACTTCCTGTGGACGCAGGTCAGATCCTGTGTCTCAGAACTTTGGCTTCCCCGCAGCCCTCGACACCCTGCGGGTGACCCAGAGGGGTCCCTGCCACATCTGTGCCCGCAGACGTGTGTTCACTCGCACGGAGGGGGACATGAGATGAGGCTCCGGGCAGGTGTTAACACGATTGTGTGTGGGTACGTGTTTCACGCTTCCAGTTTTTAATTTCCTCTCTTTTCTACGCACGCCTCTCTTTCTGGAAAAGTCTGTGGGGTGGAGCCCGCTGGGCTGGGTTTAAATCCTGGCTCTTCCGCTGGCTGGCTGTGCGGCCTCGCGCTAGCTGCTTACGGTCTCCGTGCATGGATGATGGAACCTGCCGCCTGGGGCTTATTAGTTCCCTGGGCTGCCATACAAAGTACCACAGACTAAGTGGCTTACAATAATAGAGCTCTACCCTCTCACAGTTCTGAAGGCCGGGAGTCTGAAATCAAGGTGTCGCCTGCGTGACTTCCTCTAGAGCCTCCGAGTGGGGATCTGTCCCATGCCTCTCTGAGCTTCCGGCGCTGCTGGCTACCCTCGATGTCCCTTGGCCTGTAGATGTGCCACTCCCATCTCTGCCTCTGTCATTACAGAGCCGTCTTCCCTCTGCGGTGGCTCTGTCCGAATGTCCCTCTTCTTAAGGGACACCGGTCACTGGCTAAGGGCCCACCGGAGTCGGCATGGCCTTTTCTTCACTGGATTACATCTGCAGACGCCTTGTTCCAATCAGATCGCATGCACGGGTCTCAGGTCGACGTGCATGTCTGGGGATACTCTTCACTCCAGGACATGGGGTTA
Organism: Pteropus alecto; assembly: GCF_000325575.1. Taxonomy (NCBI): domain Eukaryota; kingdom Metazoa; phylum Chordata; class Mammalia; order Chiroptera; family Pteropodidae; genus Pteropus; species Pteropus alecto. The sequence goes on from NW_006434829.1 coordinate 3,232,915, forward strand.
TGTGAGTTTATCTCTGTACCATGCTTGGAACGGCTCTGGGCGCCTGTGCAGGGCACGTACCACAGGAGCGTTTGCCACCATCGTTGTCACCGGAAGAAATGTAAACCCCACTCTTGTTTAAGCTGCTGTTTGGGGGAGGGGGGTTTCTGTTACATGCAGCGTAGACCCTGGCAGCAGTGTGCGCCTCACTGGGCCTGGGGCTGGCCAGAGTCCCGCCCCTCCCCAGCCCTCCTCCGGTCTCCAGCCCCCCCGGCCCCCATCCCCCACGCTCCCCCTTGGCCTCCAGCTGCATCATTCAGCTGGGGAGGGTGCAGGCAAACCATGAAACGGAGGAAGCCTCTGATTCTGCCTTTCCAACAAGGAGGGCTTAATGAGGCAATTACGCAGAACGTTCCCTCTTTATCTCCCTCTCCATCATCCCCAGTGTGCTGTCGGAGCCTCGGGCCTGCAGGGCCCCGAAGACCAGGGCATCTGTCCCTCCCCATCGGGTTCAAGAGCAGGACTCAGAGAGGGGCGGCAGCTGGGCTGAGGTCACACAGCGAGGTGGTGGGACCAGAGCTGGCAAACCCCAGAGCTGCAGGACCCCAGCAGGTAAGGGGAGCAGACTGGGCCGGGCGGGGCCCGTGGCACACTGAGGTACTCGGGCCTGGCCAGGGAGAGTGGTCACGATGAAGGGCCACTGGTCTGTCCCCGTGCGGGGGACACACACCCTGCGTGCCGGGTCAGCTAAGTTTTCTAGAGACGCTGAATCCCACATTTTGCCAGGGACACTGTCTAGTAAACAAGGTCCTAGAAAAGCCGGCGTAGGTCGAGCGCAGAGGTCCTCGCGGGTGGTCAGCGGGTGGGTGGGGGCGTGTGAGGCTTGGCTCGGTGGTGCCGCGTTCCTCTTGGTCCCCTGCGTCGTGCGGCGGGACCTCCCCGTCCTGCCTGCTTTGGTGCACAGTGGGCTCGGCGTGCACTACACAAAGGCGCCCCAGTGGAGGTGATCAGAGGTGACCTCAGGCCAGGCATGGCTCGCTGCCCGTTTGATCGCTGTGATGCAGCCATGCACGGGGCTCCTTTCTCTAATTCCCACAGGGGTGCAGCTCAGCCTGGGTCTTCCAGGAAGGAGGTGCCGAGGGGAGATCAGGTGCAGGCGGCCGACGGGGCAGCTGGCTCTCAGGGGACAACCGGAGTGGGAGGGTCGTGATGCTGAGCTGGCCTCTGTGCAGGAGCGAGGGTTGAGGACGGCCAGCTAGGAGGGGCTCAGGCGTCCGCACAGTCCTCAGGGGCTTTGTCCAGTCTGATGGGGCGGTCTGGAGCCCAGGTGGCCCATCGGAGGCATCCCGCATCTTGAAGGCAGCCTTCATGTCCCTCCCACGTGCCGTCATTGGCGGGGAGCACCCGTGGGACGCAGGGTTGGTTGGGTGTAGCAGTGGGGCTGTCGGTCGGTCGGTCCTGGGCCCTGCAGCGGGAGACCTGAGAGGCCCCCGGTCAAGCCCCCGCGTGCTGTGTTTCTTGCGGGCGCCTTGGTCTGTGAAGTTAAAAACGGCCTGCGTGCGGGCCTGGGCTTTCTTTGGTAACCATTCAAGCAAATTTGCCTTCTGCATCATAATGGATCTGAAATTGCTACAACCTAAAAATATGTCCTCTCCGTTGTCGTTGAAGGCTGCCCCATGGTATGTTCCCTCATGCCCCAGGGGAGGGCGCGGTCTTACACAAATGCATGCTGTAAAAAATCCTGCTGTGACAGATCACCAGAACTTAGTGGTTTAAAACAATACATATTTATTCCCTTGCGGTTCTGGAGGTTAGAAATCCACAGTGAGCCTTACAAGACTGAAATCGTGATGTCAGCAGGGCCGGCTCCCTCCGAGGCTCTGGGGAGAATAGGCTGGCCTCTGTTAGCTTCTAGAGAAGGCCCGTGTCCCTCACACCGTTGCCCCTTGCTCCATCTTCAAAACTGGTGACAGCCCCTCTGTCTGGGGGGAAAGGCTCTTCTCCAGTTCAAGGTTGGGCAAGGGGCCAAGCCTAGCCCATTGGAGTGGTTCATGGCGTTGGCCAGGGCAGTGAGAGCTTAGCTGGATTCAGGGTGGGGTGTTTTTCTGCGAGGTGGCTAAGCCAGTAGAATGGAAACCTGGAGCTGCCGGTGGTTATTCTGCCTCCAGGTGTGAAGACCCTGCTTGAGCGTCAAGTCTGCACGAGAGAAAACAGACTAAGAAACAGAGCAAGGTCAATCCCCAGTGACCTTGAGCGCCTGGATCCAGCTGTACCTGAAGCTAGCCAGGCCCCGAGGTTTTCAGATACTGAGATAAGACATCCCTCTTTTGTCTTAAACCAGCTTGAATTGACTTTGTAATTCTTGCTTCAGGGGTCCTGACTGGTACCCCTTTCCACGATTTTGGACACCCAGCCCCAAACCTCAGAAGCAACATGCCATCTTGAGTGTGGGCACCAAGCTCATGTGGGCCCTGCTTCCCTTCCTCCCCCGTCTCTTCTCCTGCCAGCCATACTATTGGGTGATACATCCTAATGTATATTTAACAGTGGCTTAAAATCGGATTAATTTAGATTGGTTAATAAACTGTAACATCCGTTTCTAAATCAAGCTACATTTTCCTCTTGAGCAGCTAAACTCATGCCTGTTGGTTTAATTTGTTGCTATTGTAATCCTTTAATGCTGATGAAATTATGGAAAGGTTTCTAGTGAAATTATCCAGATTTGATTAGAGCTGAACATATTAATAATTTTCCTTCTCAGCAGTCTTTGGAGAGAGATGAGTCGAGAGAGCGTGCGGGTTTCACATGCTGTAGAGTATGGTCTCAGGAAGCAGACTCATTCTGTCCCTTTTCAGATAATTCTTTGGGTGTGCGTTTACTGAGCACTGACTGTATGCACAGCCCTGGATGTTAACATTCTCAGCGGAGGGTTGGCAAGAAGAACTCCTGGGCTTCCACGTGACCATGTTGTGAGGGATTCGGGGACACTGAGAGTCCCCTCGACTTTGCCTCCTAACAGCCCCACTTCCATTTATGAGGGAGCCTTTGCTGTCTTATTCACCCTAAACCCAGTGCTGGCCCCAAGTAGGGCTCACGTGCAAATCAGTTTGACCTTGAGCTTGATCCTGAAGAATTTCCTGCTATTTCCAAGACCCCATGCTGAGCAGGAGCAGGTTGAGGTGAGAGAGGGTAAAGGTGAAGGTCAAAGCCGGGCCCAGACCCAGCAGAGAGCAGAGGAACCCAGGCAGGCGGGTCTCCATCTGCTCCCTCCGCCTTCCTCCCCTCCCCCCTGCTGAGGCTGCAGCCCGGCCTGCTAGCTGCTAGCTCCGTTTGTTCTGGAATGTGCCAGGCCCCACCCCAAACAGAACATAAGCTCAGAGGAATCTGAAGTGTGCTTCCAGGTTCCCTCCTTCTGGAAGGTGGGTTGGGGGGGGTGGATTGGGGCAGGGTCTGGGCGCTCGGAGCTGGGGTGGGTGATGTCAGCCACAGAGTCCCCGAGGCAGGGTCCCCCAGTTCAGGATTCCAGCCGGTCCGTGAGGAGGGGGTCTCTGGGGTAGCCTGATTTACCCTCCGTTCACTAGTGGTTCCTGAGCTTGGCATAGAGTTCTCTGGAAGGACTGCTCCCTTTTTCTCCTTGAATGCATGATGTCATGACCCGTGCTGGGATCTGTGCCCTGCGAGACGCCTTTCAGACCCTCAGATGGCAGGGCAGGGTCCCAGGGCCGAGCCCTGTGAGGGGCCTGCCTGTCCCTCTGCCTGCCCCGTCCCCTTCGCCCCAGGAGCCCAGCCCTCCACCCCAGCGGGCACATGTCTTCGGAGACACCTCACCCTGCTCTGGGGACTTCGCTCTCCCCCGCTCGGTGCTGCCCTTCGCAGAACCCCTCACAAGCCAGGGTTCCGGGACTGAGATCCGCTCGCACACACAGCTCCCCCGCCAGGCTGCAGTGGGACCCGGAGCCCGTGCTTCTCCTCGGGGGGTCCCCACAGGTGGCGCCCAATGTGCTCAGTTGCCCTTGCATAGAGCTTTACCATTTTTAAATTAATTGGCATAATTTTAAAGTTAACGGATATCACATTAAAAATCTGGATTTCTCGACTCTTTAAAAAAAATGAGACGAGTCAAAACTTTGGGTCTTACCTTCCTACCTGGTGACAATTGGCTGGAACTGGCCTTTAAACTGGGGTCGGGGGTGTGGGAGGGTGGGAGGTGGACACACGCTCGTCCACTGGGCCCTCTCCTGACCAGTCCCTGCTGGCCTACACTGGGGCCACCTCACTGTTGACATCGCCTGTGCTGCCTCTAGGTTTTGAGGGTTAACCCCTTGGCTAGTCCTCCATGTCCCTGGCCCCTGACTGTGCCTGGTGCATAGTGGGCCCTTTATGTTCGGTCTCCTCGCAACAACCTGGCGGACACACCTTTCCATTTTCAAGATGAAACTGCGGTCCAGAGAGGCTTAGTACCCCTCCCAAGATCACACAGCTAAAGAGCAGGAGAGGCAGGATTTGAACTACCGATCGATCCTCTGGCTCCGGAGCCCGAGCTCCCTCCGCCCTGTCCCACACCGGCACCAACCAGGATGCAGAAAGCTTTTCACTCAAAATGCCACTCGTATCCTCATGAGAACTCTTGTTTGCTCCATTTAGAGGGCGGACTGCAAACTCAGATGTCCACGGGGGCCACGTGGGTACGTACAGGAGGGGTGGGGGCGACCTGGAGAACAGAGGCCCCAGCCCAGCTGGCCAGCCCGGGACGCTCCAGCGTGGCAGAATTTCCGAGGTTTCAAGAGAAGCCAGGCATCAGGACGTGTGCGTGTGGTGGCTCAACCTGTCAGCGCTGTGCACGCGCTGTGATGCCCCTCCACGGCCGCGTGGCGCTCGGCAGCAGGCCGGGTGCCTCCGCCACGTCGCCAGGCTGTACTCCGACCTTCAAGCTTGGTCTTGGTCACCGACGTCAGAGGTCGCGCATCACATGGGGGCTTCTGGCCTTTTTTCTCGCTGTTGTCGGAGTGGTGTGGTCAGGGTCGTCTCGGCTGGGCAGAGGACCCTTTCTGGGGACCCGATATCGCCCGGACCCAGGAGGCATAGTGGCCGCAACCTCCAGACCCAGAATCGCTGCCGACCCGCCCCCTATGCACAGCGTAGGGCCCTTCCCTCCTGGGGTTTGATATTTACCATTCATTAAAAAAAAAAAAAGTAGCAACCACCTACTATGTGCCAGGCCCCACGCAAAGCCCTGTGTAGCTTCCAAAACAGAATCGGAAATCATTTCTGGAGTCTGAAAGACATGAGTCTGCCCACCTTCCAGCTTATCAGCTCCGTGAGGCCAGAGCTGTCGCCTCATCCTGTTCCCTGCTGCCTCCCTGGTGCCTGGAACAGAATCCGGCACACAGTAGGTGCTCGGCGAACATTTATTGAGCGACGGAACGAAAGCGAGGTAGCCGCATCTCCCCAAGTGCCCGCTAATGGGAATCCCCAAACGGAGCTGCCGTTCCCATGCTCCCTCTCAGGACACAGCACTCGGAGGCTGAGAGGTGAAGGAACGGGTCCGAGCTGGCCCGGCTGCTCAGGGTGCAGCCTTAGCAGAGCCTGGGCCTCTCCTGGCCCAGGCAAGAAGCAGAACCTTCTCTCTCACGTCTCCGATCCAGCATGCAGCTCGAGCCTTTTTACACAGTGATCGTCAGAGCCTGCGGTTGACATCCAATGAGTTAATAGATGGGTAGGAAACAAATGCCTCTCGTAACAATGTCAGCAAAGCCCTTCAAGGCCCCTGGGGGCTGGGGGCGCCCTTCCTGGAAGGGGCCTCACCTCTCCTTTCAGAAAGAGCTTTCTGGAAGGGTATTTCAACATTCATCAAACGTAATTATTTCCTCAAGTAAAATATTTAAACAGAGCTTCAAGGAATGCAACAAAAGAAAATGACTTTTAGGGGAAATGCACGCAAATACACACACACCCCAAATTCTTTCCTCAAAACATAAGCTGGAAGGGTTTTATCTGCTCTCAGAGGAAAAACTCAAGAGGTTTAATTTAAAACTTGGGCGGGCTCATGGCTTTTCAATGGGGCGATTGTTCCATAGTCAGAGAATGAGATAATAAGAAAATGTTTTTCGAGCCAGTGTTTGGTTTGGCTTCAGACATTCACATCGGCGTTCTTCTGAGAGCGCTCGGCCCCGCGCGTGGCTTGGGCGCTATCTCCCCGAGATGGAGACCAGATTTGCGCTAACATTGGTGCAGTCGGGGACTTCCAAGGACATGCAGGCGAAGCGACTGCACTGTGCACACGCGCTCGCCAGCTCGGCCTGGGATGTGGTTATCGGCCTGGGACGTGGTTACCTCCCTGGCTGCCTGTCACCCAGCTGCCAGGCGCCCAGGACCTTGGCGGTTGTGTAAAATCCGGGCTAGGAAAGACACGCGATAGTCTGCTGTGGTCTGGGCGCCCCGTGAGGCGACAGCTCCTGATCCGTCAGGGTCTGTAACTCTGCCGGCCCACTGGACGGGAGAAGCAACCAGGCCTCCCAGATGCAGCCTGGGCCGCCCCGGCTCCCCGGCCTCTTCCCACGTGGCTTTATCGGGTGGAAGCGAGCGAGGTGATAGTGTGAACGTGGTGACCTTTCGCCCTTGGCTTTGCTTCCTTCCTCTTGCTTTGGGTTCTCTTTGGAGAGAGAACATTCCCTTCCTCCGACAACAGGGCTTCCCGGAGCCCAGGTTCGGGGGGAGGGGAAACGGGCGGGACCTCCGGTGGCTGTCGTTCTGAGAGAGACCAGCATTTTCGGGGGAGAGCCTCAGATTCGTGGGCGGCAGGGTTGGAGGGGAGCACCGCACTGTGTCGCAGATGTGTCCAGTCCCGGACGTCGACATTCCTCAAGAACTTGCTTAATCCACATCCTGGCGTCCTGCCCCGCCCCCCGCCCCGCCACCTTGTGAGGACGCCAGTGATGCATGGCCGCGGGAAGGTGGGGCCCCTTCTCAGGGGGCGCCCTCTCCAAAAGCTACTCCCCTTTCCTTCTGCAGCCGGCTGTCGAGTCTGAAGGAGCCCCTCAAAGCGCTTTCTCTAATCATGAATTCTTCCCAACTTGGCCTATGACTGGCCCTAACCTTGCCCCCAACCCTCCCCCACCAAAATGCTGAGCTTCCCGTGAGGCGTGAGCAGCTGAAGGTGAGGTTTGGCTCTCATGACGGCTGCGGAGCGTCCCCTCGGCCCCTCAGCCCTGCCTGGTCCCCCCTGAGCCCGGCCGTCTGAGAGGTTCCTGCATCACCCAGCGGTGAGGTCACGAATAGCGACGGTACCTGTCACCGGACGTCCCACTTGTCAGCCCTCGCCGTCCGTGTCTCTTCAGGCTGCCTTAACGCACTGAGCCGCAAGCTGGGTGGTTTAACATGGCAGGAAGTGTATCCTCTACAGCTACAGAGGCGGGAAGTCCAAATCCCGGTGCCAGGGCCCCGCTCCCTCTGAAGACGTTCCCTGCCTCTTGCCTGTCTCGTGGGGGCGGCCTGCAGCCCTTGGCGCGCTCGGCCCGCCGCTGCGTCACCGCTGTCCTCTCTCTGTGTCCCTTTGTCCTCGCATGGCCTTCTTATAAACGCACCAGTCACTGGACTCGGGGTCCACGCGGACCCAGTATGGCCTCATCCTCCCTTGACTTCATCTGCAAAGACCGTATTCCAAATGAGATCGCACGCGGGGGCTGGGCGGACATGAATCTGTGGGGGGCCCTATTCAGCCCAGTGTGCTCCTTTCCCCAAGGGCTGGCACTGGGTCGAGTGTTCCGCGTCCCCCACGTCGTCCTCACAGCGGCCCATGGAGGCAGGCACAGTTGAAATTCCCATTGCATGGACGGAGAGGTTATGTGGCATCTGCCCAGGGCCGCATGGCTGGAGGAACAGCAGAGCCAGGGCAGACTCAGGTCAGCCCGACTCCTGAGCTTCTCCCCCTGTCTGAACCTTGACAGTGTCTGGCCCTGCGCTGAATCTCAACGAAGCCTGGGTAAGAGTTCTTAGGTCTGCAGCCTCATGTCTTCCAGGCACTTGGGTCTTGGGGTCCTCGTTGAAAAACATGTGGACCCAGACAGTCGATGTTGGGCATACAAGGGACTAAAAGTGTTTCCAGGGAAATCTGCAGAGACAATGTGGATTGGTGGGGGCCAGGGGCGGGGGGACGAAGAATGACTGCTAAAGGGTGTGAGGTCTGCTTTCGGAGACAGAAGTGATTTGGAGCTCAACCGAGGGGGCGGGTGCGTGACACTGAACGTGCTGAAGACCGCTGCACCATGAACTTGAACATGGTTAATTTTATATTGTGTGAATCTTACCGAAAAAACCTTTCTTTTTTCTGTCTTGATATCTTCCGTTTGTCTGAAGTCTCCCTGCCAGAGTTCATCGTTGGTCTCGAGGCGTTGTAAATGTCCCCACTGGGGTCACTCCCTTTGCTGGACGTGGTGTGTCCAGGAGGCCCCACTTAAATGCAAGGGTGACTCCTGGAAGGTAGGGGGAGGGGCTAAGTGTCCCTTGGGTTGGGTTATCTCACCGGCCAGCTGTCACTTTAGAAAGCAAACTTTTGCTTAATTGTTGTTTTTTGTTTATTTGTTTATTTGTTTGTTTGTTTTTGAGAAAGGGATGTAAGAGCAGTTAAAGCGGCCAGGGAGGCAGACCGCTCCCTGACCAGTCTGGCACGTCCCTGTCCTCTCTCCATCAACTGTCCCCAAGCCCCTGGCCCCACCCGCCAGGACACCTGGGGTCGCTGAGCTGTCAGCCTCAGGAGCACAGCTCCCTGTATATTTGCCGAAAGGTCTGATACGGCAATAGCTCAATTTTATTGATCGTGTCAAAAGCAGTAAATCAAGAAAGCATTTAGATTCATGGGAGGCAGCCAGAGCAATGATCTGCGTCTGCATCAGATTCTTCATCACTTTTGTTATTGGTCATTGAGTGTGGAGACAGACATTTCGTGTCAGGCCGATGTGGCAGGACCGGGGCCGGTGAGGGCTGCGTTTTGTTTGCAGATGGAAAAGAAGTCATAATCAACAGTTCGCCAGATATAAATCGACATGCGTAAAGGTTTACGGGGGTGCGCAGACACCCAGCGGTTTAATTCATTTTGTCCCTAATCCCTGCCAAATCCCTTGGCATTCTCCTGCTGCCCCTATGTCAGCACGTAATAACATTGTGATTTGTGATGGAACAGGTGATTTTTTTTTTTTTTTTTGCAGTCTTTTCCCCATAGTTAAACTTTAATGAAAGCTTAAATCACACCGGAATCCTCGCGGGTGGCAAGCAGATGGGATCAGTGGAAGGCACAGTGATCTGGCCGGGTGGGCAGTTGCTGTCACAATGCCCTGGACCCCCGCAGAGAGCATTCTCCCTGGGCAGGAGTCATGATTAATTCAGCTCTAAAGCCCTGGCACCTGGCACAGAGCCTGGTACACAGCAGGTGCTCAGTGAATAATTGAATGAACGAACGAGCTGGGTGAGCTGACTACTTGACATTGTTCGCCAGACGCAGTTGCTCCTGGATGTCGTGCTGTCACGATATTCTCGTTCTGTGCTGGCCATCTGCAGTTTGCCTCTTCAGCTCTGTGCTCCATCCCTTCCTGCTCTGCTCCATACAGGCTGACCTGTATGACCTGTGTGGGTGCATCCCTGGATTCCCCAGCCCTCTGGCATCCAGCTGGATGCAGCCAATGGGAGGCACCAGCTGGAGGCTGGAGGCTGATGGGGGAGGAGGCCAGGGTATTCCCCAGCTCTCTCTCTGCCTTGCCTCACGTTGGTGTGGGCGCCCAAAGGAAGCTAAGGCTCCTACTGGGTGGCTCTTGCCTCACCCCCTCAGGGATGCTCTCACAGTACCCCAAGTTGCTACTTTGGCGGGGGGGCGGCTCATACTTGTGCAAATAGTGTCTTTGCGAGCTCTTCTCGATTTCCCAGCTGAGTGTGCCCTCCTCTGCTTTCTGTTGGAAACCAACTGATAACACACCTAAACCATTATGTTCTCATTCTTAATCTTTTAAGATCTGTTCGCTTTCTTTTTCTTTTTCTTTATTTTTAAATTTATTTATTATTATTTATGCCTACAGCAGCACCTGGTCTTCCTAGGTGGTCTCCCATCCAAGTACTCACCAGGCCCGACCCTGCTTAGCTTCCGAGATCAGACATCAGGCTCGTTCAGGGTGGCGTGGCCGTAGACCGTGGACCGTGGCTCCACTGGGGCGTGAACCCAGGACCTTCTGCATGTAAAGCAGACGTGCTCACCGCGACACTGTGGAGCCACGTCCTCTTTTTCTGTTTTTAACTTGAGTAACAACTTTAGCCTCGCCATAAGTCAGCCGTGCTCAAGGTGTGGCCTGGGACCAATAGCCTCAGCTGGGAGCTTGTTAGAAATAAAAATTCTTGGGCACTGCCCCAGACCTACTGAGTCAGATGCTCTGAGGGTATGTCCAGCTACCTGTGTTTTCATGACACGTGCTTAATTAAGGGTGAGAACCACTGCTCCAAGTCGTAATTTCTGCAAATCGTAGGTTTGGTATATGCGGCCAGCACAACTGGTTACCTTCCCAATGTCCATGCTCCTCTTCCTCTTTACTGATAAAACCCTAATATTGTTTAGGATAGTAGTGTGCCCAGATGAAACTCTACCTTTCCCAGGTTTTTTTGCAAGTAATGGTTGCCCCGTGACCTGGTTCTGGCCTATGAGATGTCCTTGGGTGGAACGTCTGTGAAAGTTCTTTAAAACGTGGGAGGGAGATGGGGAGCAGAAGGAGCGGGCGTGGGAGGTGGGAAGAGGAAGAAACTAGTGCAGATCTTTTGCCCTTTGTTCTTTTTCCTCTTCCTGCCTGGAATTTAGATGCAATGCTGGAGGTAGAGCAGCCACATTGTGACCATAAGGTGACCATGGAAAGAAAAGGCCCCAAAGAGAGCCTGAGTTTCAATGGCGTGGTAGAGCTATCTCTTAACAAAGAGAAACTCCTTATTTGGGTAAGCCGCTGGTACTTGGGTTTTCTGATACGTGTAGCCAAATCCAATCCCTAGTTAACAGAAATACATAACCGTGACAATAAAAAGCGCTCGTCCTTGTGCGCCACTCCAAGTCACGCCGCAGCCCCTGAAACCCGCTTGAATGAAAAAGCCTCGCCGTTAGAGACAAGATGCCACTCGAGACGGGACAAAGAGGCTCAGCTTTTAGAGAGCTGGGCACATAGCAGGGGCTAGGTGTAACGTGTTTGTTTATACCTACATCTTTGCAAAGAAGGATTTGAAGAAACTTCTGGAGTCAAGTTAAGCTGAAATTAAATTGGGAGAAGAATTAAGGAGACCTGGGAGGTCTCACATGACATTTTTTTCCTTTCGTCATAATCACCGTCATTATCATCAATCTCCAAGTCTCTAGAACACCCACTGTTTCAGGGCCACGCGCCAGGGACTAGGGGTTGCAAAGGCACTAATGGCCTCATCCGAATTTCCAAGAGGCTCACTGAGCAGGCGAGAGGGACCGAGCTCATTGGAGCGGGGCAGTCAGGGGAGACTGCTTCGAGGAGGTGGCATTTGGACTGGTAGCCGGGGACAGAGGGAACACCCATCGACTGAGTATCTGCTGTTCCCAGGCACTGTGCAGAGGCTCCTGCCCGCGCCATAACCTCTCGTGATAAAGGATAATTCCTTTATGAGGAAACAGGCTTAGAGAGGCAAAGTGACTTTCCCCATGTCACACAGCTTGTTAGGGGCTCAGCTCTTAACTCTGAGAACCCCAACCTGAGCCTGTCAGCGATCTGAATGGCATTTCCCCAGGACACTGAGAGATGCCAGGGAGGGGACCCCGACCTCGAAGAGACCACAGCCTCTTAATGCAGCCAACGGCTCAGAATCTGCCAGAGCCCTCCAAGGTGCTTTTAATTATCTGCATTTTCCAGGAAAGGAAACTGGCTCAGAGAGGTGAAGCCACTTTCCCAGGGTCGCACAGCCGGAGGAGCAGAGCTGGGGTTCAGACCCAGGTCCACGGGTCTCCAGGCGCTCAGAGTGAGTGCACTAGGGATCCCAGGAGGGCTTCGTGGAGGAAGAGGATGGGGTGTGGCCAAGAAGGGGGCCGAGGGAGAACCTGAGGAAGCCGTGGTTGTGGGGACGTGGTTGTGGGGATGTGCAGGGTCTGTGCCGCCCCGGTTAGCGGACACCAGTGTTCTTGGCGTCTTTCCACGAGCCCCGTTCTAAGCCCCTGGCGGTTATTTACCCCTTTAATCTTCGCGGCCCTGTGAGGCTGGAGCTGTTTTTGACTTCATTTTGTGGAAAGGGAAGCCTGCCCAAGTAGAGGAGACAGCCCTGGGAAGAAGCAGGGCTGTGGCCAGGACGTAGGGGACCTTTGGACTTGACTCCTGGGTGGGTGCAAGGACCAGTTACCGGACTTTGAGTAGAGAAGGGAGGTGTGTCAATAGTTTGCCTGGGGTGGTATGCAGTGGGGCCACATGGTTGCTGTAACACAAAGATCCCCGCTGCCCTGCTCCAGTGCTGGGTGATAAAGGGGTGCCCACCCCTGGTGAGCTGAGCTTGCTAAGTGCTGCCCTCGGTGACGGGGACGGCGCATTGTGCTGGGCCGGGGTCTGGGCCGTTTGCGCATCTGCGCTCCACTCCGGGGGAGAACCTGCCCCCGTGGGACTGGAGGGTCTGAGTGCCTGTGGGCTGCTGACGGGGAGGTTCGCTCGGGGCAAGCCCAGGGACCCTCCACGGCTGCAGGACCCACGCGCACGCTCATGGAGACGACCTCTTTGTGCCTGTTGGTCCCACTCGGCCCCACTGTGCAGGCGAGGAGACCGAGGCTCAGAACGAGAGGCAACCCGCTTGGTCACGCGGCCGGCGAGTGCAGACGTGGGCCACCGGGTCTGCGTGACTCCACACTCTGTGTAGTTCTTGTTACGCGGGTGGCTCGCAGGCCTGGAGGAGGTGGGGCGTGGAGATGCCCAGAAGCAAACGAGAGGGGGCCGAATCTGGGGGCTTCGCCTGCGGGACTGAGGGCGCCCTAGGTACAGGTGGTGGAGGAAGAGGGTGTGTGTGAGACACAGAGCGAGACACAGAGACCAGTCAGCCTTTCTTGGTTCTCGAGAATCCCCTGATGTCCCAAGCCCCATCCACTCATTTGTTCATTCATTGATTCAACATAAACATATTGAATCGAGTACCCGCTACGTACTGGGCATTGCGCTAACCTCTGGGAGCTCACTGTGCTCCAGTCACTCGCTCAGGGCCACCCTGGCCTTGACCCAAGCCCCCTGCAGTGGTCGGCCCTGGCCGTGGTGTGATGGCAGGTCCCCGAGCCCCTGGCGGAAGACAGCTTTTTTCAAACATGTGCGTCTTCCCCGACAAGGTGGCTGGCAGGGCTTACCCTCCTTCCTTGGGCAATCCCATGCAGGAGGTCTTCCTGGGTGTCACCCAAGGGCACACCTGTGCGGGACCTGGGGAGCACGGAATCGGGCCAGACTCAACGGAAGTAAGACCCCAGGGCCCGCAGCGTCCCCTTTCCATTCTTGCTGCCCTGGGGAGCTGCTCTGTCACGGGGAACCTGCTCATTGCCGGTTTGTTTGGATTTGGGACACCCCCACAATACTCAGTCCAGACAAGAGCTTAAGCCGTGGAGCCCGGTCACCTGGGTTCAAATCCCAGCTCGGCCATTTTCTATCTGCGTGACCTTGGACAAGTTTCTCAACTGCTCTGTACCTCAAGCCCCTTCTCTGTAAAGTGGTGATCGTGTTAGGTTGGCACCTCCCCAGCCGGGCATCCAGTGCCCACGGGCCAACCGCCCTTGTTGGGTCATTTTCTGAGTTGAACGTTCATGTCCAGCCCATAGAGAGTTCTCCGCAGGCTTGAGCTGCCATCACCCTGACCGCCTCGCCCCCTTCCCAGCTGAAAACCGACAGAGGTTAAATCGTCCTGGTTTCTGTGTGACTCACTGTGGATTAACACGCGCACCAAAAATATCCCTCGCAGGATGATGAAGAGCCAGCCACCTCCACGAGGCAAACTGCAGCATTCTGGGATCGCCCGGGACTTCTGTCGTGTAAACAAAGCCAGGAGATAGGAACGGCTCAGCCTCTTCCCCGCCTACGAATCTGTCAACTACCTCCTCCTCCGTGGAGGGCACGGGGCGGCACAGAACATTATTTAAAAGGATAGAAAAGGCATTCGGGAATCCAGTGCTAATAAAATTACTCTAGAAGCATCTCTCCCCCGTTTGAGGTTAACTGGCTCCTAATGATGATGAACTTCGCCAGCCCTGCCCCCCGGCGCCGCGGAGGCCACAGGGTTCTGCTGAGGAGCGTGTCGCAGCTTCCTGCCGGGGTCCTGGCTCTCCACGTGCTCCGGGGCACCTGGTGACGACAGCCCTGGCTTGGCCCCTGGCGGGCAGCACACACTGTCCCCGTCCGAGGAGGAGGTGTCTGGCCCGCCCGCCTTCTCACCCCCTGAGTTCCTCTTTGTGAGCTTTCAGAAACGGAGGCTGCGGGCCGAAGACAATACACCATTCACAGGTTCCCGAGGAAGATGCTGGAATGTTTTGGCTCGTTTAAGCTGGATGAGACCCAAGTCCTGGGGGCCGTTCTGCTGATTCTGACACTTGGAACAGTGTGCCGGTTTTCCCCGGGTGAGTCACTCTCGGGAGACAGAGAACTGTGTTGTTGGTGGTTTCGTTTTGACTTTATGACAACTCATGCCCTTCCCTCCCCCCTCCCTTTGAGCCAGCCCCTCAGAAGCATCCAGTGCCCACGTGAAGAGAGGCCCAGCTTCCCTCGATCTGCTCAGGAGAGACTCTGAGTAGGACTTGCTCTGGAGATGTGGACAAACCGTGGCGTCCTTAGGGTCGCTTTGTGAATTACCGGGCACCACTGTTCCAGGAATGACTCAGGAGGCTTTGAAGGTTTGGCATCCTGAAGTCTTAGAAGTGTAGTCGACCAGCAAAAGGGACACTTTGTCCTCAAGCTCTCTTTGGAGCGGGAACACCCCGGACCTTGCACTGAGCCCTGCGTGTCCTTTCTCAGCACAGTCCCTGGCTGAGTCTAGAGTCTGTGGGTGACCCGGCAACTCAGATCCCCCACCCCCCACCCCAGCAGCCCAGATAGCACAGGTTTTCCCAAAAGTGCTCACTGTGTTACGTGTGAACTAACACAGCGTACATTCCAGTGAATTAAGTCCTAAGAATTTAAGATGATCACAGATGGACCATTTTAACCCAAACAATCATCATCATTCTGTGCTATGTGCCAAGGCCCATGGAACATGACGCAGACATTAAAAAGAATGGGGTGTCTGGCGTGAGGTGATGGCCCAGATATCAGGAGGGTAAATGAAGAAAGCAAGACATAGAACAATACAGAACAGAAAATGGGGAGAAAGATTAGAAACTAAGCCAAGAACTTTATTGCCAGGATGGGGTCGAAGGTGAGGGTCAAAGCCAGACAGACGGTCTGGGTCTGACCCACCACTGGCCAGCTCTGCCTCTGCGTGAGCCTCAGTTTCTCTGCCTGTGAACTGGGGGTGATATTAATAACAGCCTCGGAGGGTCGCTGGGTTCCGGACGAGAATCTGGTAAATAAAGGAACCCAGGTGTCCTGAGGGGCGCCTGCCACCCCAACTGCCGCTGTCCCCTCCACCCTGGGGGCTGGCATCAGGAGGGCGAGGACCTCCTTGCCGCTGTGTTCTGGAAATCCTGGAATGCCTCCGAGTCAGCACAGCTGGAGCACACATGTACATTTTTAACCAGGAGAAAGAAAGTCAGTAATGCTATTTTTAAGAGGTTAACATGCGGGCAGTTTTGCAGACCCCTGACCCGCAGAGGGCTGGTCTGCGGTTCTGGGGCGTGGGCTGGGGAGTGATCCACCGGCGCCTTGGCCTTGTGGATGGGTCTGTGGGCGGAGGTGGGCGGCCTGGAGAGGGCGAGAGGGGGCTGCTGGACCGTCATGGGGAGGGGTCCCCTCTCAGGCTGCCTGGAGGGTTGCGGGCGGGAGCCCCTCAGCAGAGCAGGTTCCTTTCTGCCCAGTGCAACGAGCTGAGGTTAAAGGCTCTGTTGATGCACCACAGGGCGAGGCTGGCCAGGCCTTTCGTGCAAGGGCCCGGGGACTCCCAGGTGTCCACTGAGAGCTCGGAGGGGCGGGGGACGGGGAGGCCGGGCAGGGCCGTTGGGGCCAGCGGTGGACGTTTTCGGATGGAGAGAATGGATGCGCCGAGTTGATGGGGCAGCATGGGACGCGGGGAGGGCGGGGCGTGTGTTTTCGGGTGTGTGGTCGCGAAGGCCTCTCGGAGGAGGGGAGGTGCCCTTTGCACAGAAACCTGAATAAAACAAGCGAACCAGCGCGGGCTTCTCCGGCCGGGCGCGGGCGCCGGTGTGGGCTGCGCGTGCTCCAGGAAGGGTTAGGGGGTCAGTGCAGCTGGCCCCTCGTGGTTTGGGGGCAGATGGCAGGAACGAGGTCAGCGAGGTGGGCAGGGCCGTGGGGCCTGGCGAGGCATTTTCATTTGGCATTTACATCCCCATTCGCTCAGCCCGCTTTAAGCACCAGTTATGTGCAAGAGCGGGGCTCAGCGCACACTTCGAGGCGGTTCCCGAGGACGAGCGCGTCCTTAAAACAGGCCGCTGGCGCCTCCCCCGCCTCGCCCCAGACCCGGACTCGCTGAGGGTCCTTGCGTCTGGTCCCCACCCTGGGCCGGGCAGCAGCGGGAGAAGCAGCCGTGTCCCGGTCAGGAGGCCGCTCGCCTCCCGCCTCGCAGGAGGGCGGCTCCGAGGGTCGGGGACGGCACCTCGGGCCCCGTCCTCCCCCAGCACGAGCCGTGTGTCCCACTGCGCCTGTGTGTGATGTGTGGGTGGGGCTACGCTTGCACATCATGGGTTGACCCGAGTCCCCCAGAAAGCTGTGTTGGGTTCCTTACCCAGAAGCTGGGAACGCGACCTCATTTGGAAATAAAGTCTTTGCGGGTGTGATTAAATGAAGACGGTGTATCTGACGTGACACAGGGTGGGGGCTGGAGCGATGTGGCCACAGCCAAGGGACGCCTGGGGCCACCCGGGGCTGGAGGGGCAGGGCAGGGCCTTTGGAGGGGGCGTGGCCCTGGGACACCTGGGTGTCAGACCTCTGACCTTCGGCCTGTGGTTCTGAGCCACCCGGCTTGGGGGCTTTGTTAAGGCGGCCCCGAGACTGATGCACAGCATTAGCGGGGGAGGGTGCTGTGGTGGCTCGTCGAGGTCCCAGTCAGGACTTGAGCTCGGCCGGCTCAGCGTCAGGCCCGCGTAACTGTGCACCCCTCCCTGCCTGCGCCTTCACCCCTCTGCAGGGCTGGGACTTCCCGTATGCACAGAGCCCGGCAGCTCCGGTCAGAGTGCCGGTTCTGGTTCCGGGTGGGATGGGCCCGAGACTCTTCTCCCTGGAGAGGCTGACGCGGCTGGTCTATGGGCTACGCTCGGAGCCACGAAGGCCGGAGGGCGACGTAGCCGCCAGCCCAGGGCCACCTCACTCACAAACTATTGCTTTGTTCAGTGTTCATCTCTTAGGCTCAGTGACTCCATCCAGCTCGGGGGCGAATCCCAAGTAGCCCAGCCGGGGGTCAGCAGACTGGTTTTCTGCAGAGTCAAGTAGTAATTCCTTCAGGCTCTGTGGGCCAGACAGTCTGTTGCAACTGCTCAGCTCTGCGTGTTGTAGCTTGAAAGCAGGCATATTAAAAAGTGGGTGCGGCTGTGCACCAATAAATCTTTATTTACAAAAAAGGCTCGGGGCCGGATTTGGCCCATGGGCCCTATGGTGCTGACCCCCGGCCTAAGCCAATCATTTCTTCCCTGCGCCCCTTGCCAGGTTTTCACGTGACCCGGCTCTCGCCAGCGAGCTGTGCGGGGAGCTCCACGACAGGGCGTGAAGGGGATCCGTACTTGCTGTGAAAACGGAGAGGGACACAGGGAAGAGAGGGCCGCCTCAGCTTGGGCTGCACTTGGTCCGGGCGGGATGTGGTGACTGGATCTGCTGCAGCCATTTTGGGCCCGCGAGGGGAGCGATCTGTGTGCATCGAGGTGGCAGGAGAGAGAGGGAAAGGGCCTCGTCTCGGGCTTTCTTGTCCGGGGAAGCGTGAGCCTGCGCTGAGTTGGGGAGTTTCTGTTCACCGCCGCCCGAGGCACCCGGACTGGTCCAGTCCCGCCAGGGGCCCCAGGCCTTGGAGCAGCGCGCTTCCTCCCCAGGGCCCGCAGGCAGCGCCGCTGGTGCGGGAAAGAGCACGCTGCGCTGCGTGCGGAGTCTGGAGGTTCGGGCGCTGCTCCAATTCTGTGTGACTTTGACCAAACTGGCGGCCTTTCATCTGTAAAACGAGGTCAGCTCTACTGGCCGGACGGGTTTCCCGTGAGGTCCTAGGCAGGTAACGTGACAGCAGGTAGGTCAGCGTGAGGGGCACAGCCTGGGCCTTGCTCCTGGCTAAGCCCCGTCCCTTCACAGGTAGGTCAGCGTGAGGGGCACCATCGCGGCCCCAGCCGTGCGCCTGGGCCTTGCTCCTGGCTAAGCCCCGTCCCTTCGCCCGGCCTCTGCGAGGGCTCTCAGGCAGGCGACCAGAAGTGCTTGGGCCCCAAACCCAGAAAGCCTGACCTGCCTTGGGTTGTCACACCATTAGGGCCACTTTCAGGTGACCAGTGACAATGCGGAGGTCCCAGCCCTCTTGCCTGGAGGCAGGACAGACTCTGAGGTGTGAGCCACACTCCAGAGCCTTCCCGGATTGGGCCGGGGCTGGGCGGTGGGCGGCTTCCCCTCCCTCCCTGCCCCGTTGTCCTGCTGGCCTCTGGGCCACGGAGCCACAAACCCTCCCTCCGGCTCTGTGTGGAGGGCACCTCAGTGAGCCCCAGGGCCCCTCTGTGCCCCGCCCCAGGTGCTTCGCACATCTGCACCTTCTCCCCCTTCCCTGGGGCCCACTCTCTCATCCCGTTCCGCAGAAGGGGAGCCTGAAGCCCAGAGAGGCTGGGTGACCGGTCCAGGCTTGCACAGCCCCTCTCGCTCCAGAGGGCACGTCATAGCCGTTAGGCCATGCCGTGCAGTGGGGTCCGGGGCCAGAAGCGCTGGGTTCAAGCCCTGGCTTTCCTCGTCGTGGGATCCTGGGCGAGCCCTGTGCCTCTCGGGACCTCGGTCTTTCCATCTACCCAGTGGGTTACGTGAGAACTAAGCACCTAATACTTGTAAAGGGCTAAATGCTCAGCCCATGTCAGCTGGCATCAGTGATGACGAGAGGGATGTCTTTGAGCTGGCTTTGCCCTGCGGGGTTGTGAGTGGGTGGGGAGCTCTGAGGACCCCCAGGTGTCCGCTGCAGGGAGAGGTGACCGGCTAAGCCCCAGCCCACTTAGTGCCTGGGAGAGACAGGATGGGCCCACATGGCCAGCTCTGTTGCCATGGCAGCAGCCTCTGCTGGGTTCCCAGCTATCCAAGGAGCCTGTGGGGTCTGCACCCACCCCCCAGGCTGGGGGCAGCCAGGTGGCTGCGGGGCCTCTGTGCCCGTGGCAGCCTCCTGACTTACCCTGGAGCGCGTTCTGATTCAAAGCACGTCACTCAGGTATGACCCATGCAGGCCACCTTGAAGGGCGCCTCGGAGCTGCCCGATGGGCCGGAAGGGGCCCCCTCAGTGTGAGCAGGGGTCTGGGGCCTGCCTCCGCCCCCGGGGAACCCTGTCACTTGTCTTTCCAGGAGGCAGGAGAGGGGACCGAAGTTTGGATCCAGCTCCGTCACTTTCTAGGCGGGTGGCCCTGGGCAAGTTATTTTATCTCTGGGTCAGTTTCACCATCTACACAAAAATGACAATAACAAGCAGGCCTAACGGCCACACGGGTTGCCGTGTAGACCCTGCAGCTCCGCACGGAGGGTCCCGGCCGGCCACTCGGGCACAGTGAGCCCCCCCGTGCCACGCGCTGCTCGGAGCTCTCGGGAGTCAGCCCCGGAGTCCTCGGGCCCAGCTGGCTGTTCTGTCACTTTGGCTCCGATTCTAAAGGCAGGGAGGCTGAGGCACGAGGAGAGTAAGTCTCCCGCCCCAGCACGGCCTCTGCGTCCCCCGGCCATTGGACAGGGGTCCTCAGACGACGCCCAGGATGCGTGAACGGGCAGTTACTGGGCGCCTGCTGAAGGCAGGCCTGGTTCTGGCCTCTGGGGTGAGCGGAGCTGGATCGAGGCAGAGCTGGGACCCCGGCACGCGCGCGGCCCAGGGGATCCGGTTCTCCGCCCGCACTGGGATTTCCCCGCTCTGGCTGAGCGGGGCCTCGAGTGTGCCCCGCCACGGGGCCCCGAAGGCAGGGACGAAGGTGGTGTGACCTGGCTGTCCCTCAGGTTCCGATCTCCAGCTCCTCCTCCGCCCGGTGGAGTTTCTCTTGGGTAAATATTAAGTCAGGTCAAACTTCGGACTCCCCGCCAGCCTGTGTCCCCCCACCCGCCTGCCTCCCCACCCCAGTGAGATCTCCGCTCCCTGCCTCCTTCCCGGTGGGAGGCCGAGGCGCACGTGGCATGAGGGGAGAGGCTCGAGTTCAAGGGCCGACCTGGGGGGCTCCGCTGTCATGCGTCCGGGGCTCCCACCGAAGCGAGCACTGTCAGCCCCGGGGGCCAGGCTGCCAGGCCTTGGGCGGGGCGCCGTTCCCCTCCCAGCCGTGGCTTCCTCCTCTGTCCACCGGCTGTGACCCAGCTCTGCGGGAGACCTGCCCTGTTCCCACCGCGTGAAGGAGCTTGTGCAATGGGCGGAGAAAGTGCTTCACAAACCGAACCGTGACGCTGAGACTCATGCCTCCCCATCCTCCCGAAGCGAGGGCGAAGCTTC
>NW_006434829.1:3253724-3254433 GCF_000325575.1 Pteropus alecto
CCAACCCCCTCCCCCTCCGTCTTCACAGAAAAGACATTCGGAGCTCAGAGCGTTTTTCCCCACAGGGGGCGGGCGGGGTCAGGGGACCCTGGAAGCCGCCAGCTCAGCCTCCCAGACCTGCGGGCGGGCGTGAGGGAACATTATTCTCTGTAATGTCACGGTCATCCTCAGCACTTTTCATGTTCAAAGTGCTTCCTCAGTGCTAAATAATTAATTCTCGCCACGCTCCCGTGTGAGGGAATAAATAAATGTCACTTGTACAGGTGACTCAGCCCGTGGGGAATCGAGGCTGACAGCTTTAGGCACCAGCAGAGGGGTCGGCTGGGGACGCTACCCTCGGGGCTCATGGCTGCAGAGGAGCTGACCAGGCGCAGCCGGCCCCAGGCCGCCGAGAGGAGCAAAGTCGGGGAGCGGCGGAGGGCGTCTGTCTGCTTTGCTTTCTCTGGGGGGGATCAGGGCCTGGAGGGATGCGGGCCGGACGTGGCTTTCCCGTGCGCCTCCATCTTCCCTCCTGCGACATGGAACCACCTTGGTGCTCACTTCCCGGACTCCGGGGGGCAAATCCAGATTCACCCCCAGGAGGAGGTCGGGCCCGGGAGCACCTCCCGCGTGGGGTGTCACCATCTCACATGCCCACGTCACCTCCCCAAAGAAGCTCCTGGGGTCTTTCACCAGGCCTCCCGTTCCTCAGACTCCTCCCCAAAACCCC
>NW_006434829.1:3254449-3315713 GCF_000325575.1 Pteropus alecto
ACCCCCCAGGCTCACCTGCTCCGGGCCAGGGCTCTGTCCTCACGGCTGTTTCGGGCACACCAAGTTTTTTCTCATCACTGCACTGTCCCCTGGCTGTTACCTTGGCCTAGGACATCCTTCCCCGGGGAAGCCTGAGGGCTGGCTCCTTGCTCCATCCAGGTCTCTGCTCCGTGTCACCTCTTCTGAGACGACTTCCCTGACTACCCCACCTAAAATGACCAAGGGGATAAGAACGCCCTCGAATGCCATTGTCCTTCCCCTCACCCCTTCATTTGCTTCTGGTGTTATGTATTCACTGTTGCTTGTCTGTCCCCCTTACCCGAGAGACCACGAGCCCCACGAGGACAGGGACCATGTCCTCTTGGTTACTGCTGTATTGCACTGTCTGGCACATAGTAGGTGCTCAGCAAATGAATATTCCATTCGCTGCTGTATTCCCAGTACATAGTAGGTGCTCGGGAAACATTTGTTCCAGCACGATCGTTGTCACCAGCCCTGTGCTTGACACATGGTAAGTGTCCGGTATAGATTTGTTTTGTTCGAGGCCGTATCCTGGTCCCTAGAAAAGTAACTGGCACATAGTAGGTGTCCAGCAAATGTTGGCGTGTTTGCTATCGTATCTCTGGTGCCCGACACTTAGTAGGTGCTTGGTGTTTAGTGAATGAGTGAATGGCTGGATGGCTGAAGGTGTTCTCTCCCCTAGAGCCTCAGAATCTTCTGGAACAGAGGTGCCTGCCTTATGGGATGAGAGGTGGGCCCACGGCAGCCCGTGCCAGGCTGTGCACCCGATGCCTCTCTGCGAGGGGCAGCCCCCCAGCCTGCCTGCCTGGCGTGGCCTGCCAGGCAGCACATGGCGCCAACACGCTCCGCCAGGTCTGAGGAGGCACCAGGCCTGGCCATGCTGGAGAAGGAGGGGACTGCAGATGGCTGGCCATCTGGCCGCATGGAAGCCCGTCCGGGCAGGCGCCCCCTCGCCCCTCCCCCACCCCACACTGAGCTTCCTCTTCCTCTCTGCTCAGCGGGGCCGGCAGAGGCTCCCTGTCCCCTCCCAGACTCCTGGGCTCATCTGGGCACCCTCGAGTTTGTTGGGTCTGCATCTGGCCCCAGGGTCCAGCATGGACCGGGCTGTGCAGGTGTCGAGAGGGGTGTGATTATCGGGCATCCGGGGCCAGGCGGACTCTGAGGACAGGGCTGCGACTGGACCCCTCCCTTCTCCCGGCACCCCCACCTGCTGCCCGCCACCTCCCACCTGGCAGCTGAGGGGGGCAGCTGACCACCCTTCCTCCCCGAGGCCATCACAGATCACAGGGCGTCGGCACACGCCGCGGGTCTCACCACAGGTTGGGGCGAGATAGCCCACGCCGCAGGGAGGGCCCGGGGCACGGAGGACAGGAGCGTGCGGCACGCGTGCGCACGCAAGCATGCACACGCGTGTCAGGGGCGCCTGCATGGGGAAGGAGGTTTGGATTTTCCTGGATTACGTACTTGAGTTACACGTTTTTCTGCCTGTGACTGAGTTCACGATGCAAGTGAATGTTTTCTGCGTGCGTGAATATTTTCTGCACGTGTGACGATCCGCCACGTGTATCCACGCGCACCTATGCGTGCCGTCCCAGTGGCACTGACGTAGGGTTCATATGTAACGGAGGGCTATGTGCCTGGGCGGTCGTCACACGCCACGTGTGTGTGCTGTGGGTTTGCACGGCCAGCGTAGGGTAGTGCGTGTGCGCAGATGAACAAGCCCGTGTGAGGGGCAAGCATGTCTGGTCTATCTGCGTGTATGCGTGTGTGCATACATGTACACATATGTGCATCCAGTGGCCACACGTGTTGTGCAAAAGATTACGACCGTGTAGCTGTGTGTCGGCATGTGGGCGTGCACGCGTGTGCAGATGCGTGCGTACGAGTTGGGAAAGCGCCCGTGAGAACATGTGTGTGTGCGGGTGTGTGACTGCATTGTCAGTAAGTGGCCTAGTGGCTCTGGGTCCCATGCGATGATGATGATGATGGCGACACCACAGCCTGGCAGGGTCGTCCTGAGGACTGAAGGGGACAGTGCCGCCCGGAAGCTCGGAACTGCCCCAGGCCCCGCTCCAGCGTCCGCTGTCCTGGTCATTTATAGTCTTTCCCAAACGGCCTGGAGGAGCTGGGGAAGCTGCAGACCCGGCATCGAATAATCCTTGACGCAGGGAAGTCACGCTCTTTCTTCATTCCATGCTTCCACGGCATCAGGGACAGCGTCCGCACGGGGTGCTGCTGCGTGTGCCCCGCCCGCTGCCCGGCTCAGGCTGGCTCAGCCGCCTTGTCAGGAGAGCAGGAGAGGGTTCTGGTCTCGGCAGCAGGACACCTGGCTCAGGCTGGCTCAGCCGCCTTGTCAGGAGAGCAGGAGAGGGTTCTGGTCTCAGCAGGCAGCAGGACAGAAACCAGACTTTCATGGTCCCCTTTGTTATGCTGCGTTTATTTTCATGGTCACCTGCAAGTGGTATCAGCTTTGCCATTATGGGGTGATCTAAGCCGTCCCTTTTAAGTCAATTTATTTGCCTAAAGGAAAAACCAGTGGTTTATTTTAAAGACTTGAGCAGAGAATCCCCGGTTCGGGCCTGGAGAAGGCATGGTCCATTCCCAGGGGTGCTAGGCGGAGAGGCGGCGCCCGAGGGGTGGGCAGCCAGCTGGGCCCTCTAGGTCCAGAGTGGGGCGTTCCCTGCGTGCCTCCCGGGGTTCGGCTCTCTGGGTCGTCTCCTGATCTGAGTGGGTGCCAGCTGGGTACAGGTCATATCTCCCTTCTTTCGGAGGTGACCTATTTGGAGTATCCGGACTGAACGAGAACTAGAAAGTCCCACGGGACCGGAGTTTGGGGGCTGAAAGCAGGGACCCGTTGTGAGTCAGCCTCCTCCGGTCCCAGCAGAAGGGACTGCATTTAGCAAGTTCACCTTGAAAGGTTTAATTTGTCCTTGTCTTCGGAAGGTGACAAGTTCCATTCGTGAGTCAGTAAGAGCCAGCTGGGCCTGAGCTTCTGTTGGCCTAAAGCCAAGATTGCGCAGCAGCGGGCTGAGGAGTCCGGTGCTTGTTTTCCAGGTGAGGGGTGAGCCTCGCTAAGAGCAGCTTCGGGAACATTCGCTTGTGCAGGGCGGGAAGTGCGCAGAGGAGGCCAGAGGCCGGCAGGGTCGGGGGAGCCAGGCGAGAAAGGCAGTCGTGCGAATCAGAGTCGGGCAGTGGCTGGGTAAGGAGCGAAGGGGACAATCGGATCGCCGTGGAGACAGACGGGAGCCAGGGGGAGGTGGCCCCTTAGGGCAGCCCTGTGTTGGCCCCCGTGGCCCTCGAGGGCCATGCCATCCCCTCCCCCCTTTAAGAGTGGGCTCCTCTCTCCAGCCCGCCATGGGCCAGCAGACCATGCCAGTGTGGGGGCCGGGGCGGGGCCCCTCTTCATTGCCGTGTAGCTTTCCGCCATGTGCACAGACCACCTGCCCATGGTCTTTGGGTAGTTCCCAGGAAGTCCCTTCTTAAATGTCAATAGCTGTCACCTCGTAGCAAGCAGTAAAATCTGGGAACGCACCAGCGGGATGGGCCGGCCGTGCTGTCTGGTGCGGGTTAGAATAAGTGCGTGAGCCTTCAGAACTCGGGCCGCCTGTCCGGGACCATCCTCCCCCGGGCGGGCTCATGCTGGCAAAGGCGCAGGAGCTGGGCCGGGGTTTTGAATCGCTAGCAGTGGGCCTGGAAGCTGGCTCCCCTGCCTGCCCTCCTCGGCCCTGGACAAGGGGCCTTCTGGAGGTGGCTGCTGCCCCGGCCCCTGCCCACCCGCAGCTGGATGCAGACATTGAGCCCAATTCATTCTGCCTTCAAAGGGCTCCTGTCTGAACCGGGCTCGCGGGCGAACCCCCAGCCAAACCCTGGCCTAGGAAAACACGCCGGGCCCTTGTTAGCAGAGGCCGCCTGCAGGAGGCCGGCCTGCTCGGCTCCCTGCCCCCCAGCCACGGGCCCACCTCAGAGATCCAGGCTGCGCAGGAGGGAGGGAGGGAGGCCTCACGTGGGGTGGGGGGGGCCGGTCCCCCAGCCTGGGGTGTGGCTCACCCTCCCGTCAGCCTCTCCAGAAGACAGCAGTCCATCTTACCTTCTTCCCAGTGCTCCTGCCCAACTAGATCCTTGGCCATGGGATGCCCCCCAAGCCCCAGACCTTTAAGAAAATTATTCTGCTGGTGACAAGCAAACCTCAGGGCCCACCTGCATTGTGGGGGGGGGGTGTTGGCAGGAGCGCGAATAGCAGAAGACAACAGGGGCCCTGAGGGGCACTTTCCAGTCTGCCTACCACGGGACAACTCCGCCTCTGGGGGTCCCCAAGAGCCCCCTCCCTGCCCAGCCACACCTGCTGCTCCAGCTGCCACCCACACGTCAGTGACTTCCAAATGTATATCCCCAAACGCAGACCTTTCTTTTGAGTGGGACTTGATATTGCCACCTGGATGTCTCAGAGGGACCTCAGCACGTCCAAACCCATTCTCTGCCACCCGAACTCCGGACCCCGGGTTCTATGCGGTTGAGAGCAGTGACCTCTCCGAGCATCTTCCTGGCCGCGTCCAGGGGAGACCCCACAGGGAGATGCGATGGCAGATCTCTCCATGTCACCCCTACCCGCTCAGAGTCTAGCAGGAGAGAGACACGGAACCAGGCAACTCAAGAGCCACATGCCTGGGCCGTGGGGGGAAAACCGTGAGACCTTAACCAAGCAGAGAGGGGACGCCGGACTGAGACGTGGGGGTCAGAGGAAGCTTCCTGGAGGAAGTGACATCTGAGAAGAGAACCAGGTTGACTGGTGGCGGCCGAGTGGGGAGGGAGATGAAGGTCCAGCCGGCAGGAGCAGCGTGTGCAAAGGCCCTGAGGTGCGAGGCAGCAGAAATGCTCCAAGGATGGCAGCACCGGAGAGGCCAGAGCGTAGAGCGAGAGGGGTCGTGGCTGGGGGGCAGCAGGGACCAGGTCATGGGGGCTGTGAGGTCACATTAAGGCCGGTAGCTTTTCCATAAACGGCACGAGACCGGTGTCTTTGCCCTGACTCAGCCGCGGACTCGCGCTGGGTTTGCCTAGAGTGTCCTGGGGATCCCTATGGGACGATCGCTCCCGACGGCCCCTTCCCACATCCGCTGGAGCTCTCTAACATGGGGTTTGTGACAGCCCCTTCCTTCCAGGGCGGCTGGAAGACACTTGCCCCAGTTTCCAGCGGGTAGGAAGCGCACAGTAGGAGCCTGTGGCCGGCATGTCTAGCTGTGTTTGGGGTGAGGGGCTCTTCCATAGCCCCCTTGCGGCATTAGGCGCTGCATTTTCTGAGATTTTACAAACCAGAGACTTAAGCCTCTGGCCCGCGGGTCAAGACGCCCCCTCCAGCATCGCAATAGGACAAGGCAGTGCTCTGGTGGCTAAGCCAGGGGACCAGCCCCGGCGGTCCTGTCTGTCCTGGACAGTGAGACCTGCAGTCCCTGCACCTGTCCTTGCTTGGTGTTGTCCTAGGTGACAGCACGTTGTCGGGGCGGGGCGGGGATTTGTGGGTGAGTGAGTCGACGGGGGGAGATTTAACTCCCTGCCAGGTTTATGGCTTGGCTTTTCGTCCTGGGCCTGGAGGAAGCCACGGACCCGCGTGCTCCAGGCATTGGTTTATTTCTGAATCTCTGCGAGAGGCGGGCGGGAGGAGGGGGCAGGGAGAGGATGGAGAAGGATGGGTGGGGAGCTCGTCCTGCACCAGGAAACTCAGAGACCGAACGAGCCCCAGGAAATTGCCTTGCAGTGAGGGGAAGATAGAAGCGGGGTCCATTCTCTGGTTTCTAAAGGGAGGCAGGAAAAAAATCAGTCTGCAGATGTGCAGCCCTCTCTCCACAGGCCTTTTCTTCCCTCCGAGAGCAGAGGACACAGTCCCTGTGTCCTGTCACAGCACAAGGGGCTTGGTAATTAATCGGATGAGCAGATGTCACTGGTCATTAGGCCGCGTGTGCAGCGCACCCACGTGGCTCCTGTCCAGACCCCACCGCCCTTGGTGCTCCCTACTTAATTTGGACCCCACGCGGCCCCGCCCCGGAGAGAGCCACCGGGCGACTGCGTTTCCCAGGAACTCTCGGGACGGAGATGCCCCTGCGTCCTTGTCTGCAGGGGAGCCGCAGCCAGACGGGAGGTGATGGAGACTTTTAATTTTCATCACTCCCGTCCATCGGAGCTCTGTTTTAAATCACTTTAACGGCAGATTAAAAATATATAAGCTGATACTAGAAGACATTCTTAGTGCCTTTATAAATGTCTTAAATCAGAAGTTTGGCTTAATTGCACTTGCGGGGTTAGAGGGGGCTGGGAGGGGGGGCGAGTCAGGTGAGCCCTGCCTGTAGGGGGTGGGGAAGTGACAGGGAACAGAGTGAGAAGAAGATGGGGTTCAAAACACCCGTCTCGTCAGCATGGGACAGCGAGGCCTCCCCTCTGGTCCGGACCCCACGCAGCAGCAGAAATACCTGCACACCAGGTGTAGTGCCCAAGGCAAGCCCCGCGCCTCCCTCCCCTGATCTACAGCCTGGCAGGGAGGTGCCCAGTGAGCAAGTAATTCCACATGACGTCCGCGGCGACAGCTCTTGTTCACATCCTGTGTGCCAGGCCCTGTTCCGGGCACTTGACGTACAGTATCTCCTTTAGCCCTCATTGTATCAACGAGGCTGAGAGCCGGTAAGTGACGTCATCAGAGTCACGTGCTCTTCCCTGAGAGAGCCAGGGTCTGGGCCCAGGCGGCCCGGCTCCAGAGTCCGCGCCCAAGCCTCGTGCTCCCGTCCCCCTCCCTGCTTCACTGTCTTCATGGCATTTTGTCACCGTCTGATCTGTCTTACGCAGTTCACGTTGATTTAGTTTATCATCTTCAGTGGAGGCCGCCTGCCTTCCACGCGTCCATTTTCCTTTGGGGGCCCCGCCTCTCCCGATTCCAGCCACGAGGAGAAGGAGGGGCTCCGCACCCCACGTTCCAGCGGTGGCCAGTCAGCTGCGTGCCTTCCCCCGGCCATAGCGATTGGCTCGGGGTGGCCACGTGACCCGAAATGGACCAATGAGCCAGCCCTGCCACTTCCGCCGAAACCACGGAACAGAGAGGCTGTGCCGTGGGGAGTGTGCTGAGCAGTAGGGACATGAGCTCGGGGCTGCCGGGCGACAGACGGCTCAAGACACTGCCGTCCATTGTTCACTGTAGTGTCGCACGCAGACAACTGGCACCCACAGGGGTTTCACGGAACCTGCCATGGTTCCCGGGCTGACTCTCTCTGCCTGGAGACTTGGTGAGGGAATCAGGAGACCCCTTCAAATCATGACCCTCTTGACCTTGGGACATGACCCCCTTGACCTGGTGACCTTGGGACAGTCACTCGCCCTCTCAGAGGGGGCCCTGGGACACAGAGGTTTAATTGCTGGTCCATCGGTTCCGCCCAGTCGTAAGTGTGTTTGGGGTGCAGAAGAGCCACCGGGGCCTGAGGTCCTGCGCCTCGCCTCCTGCTGCTCCCGGTCACCCGGGGGGTTCATTCGATTTCTTGGACATCACATCCCCGCCCCAGGGCCTTTGCCCTTGCCGCTCCCGCTGCCTCGAACAGTCTCCCCTGAGATTCAGGCATGGCTGGTCCCTACTCCATCTTCAAGTCTCAGCTCAAACGTTGCCTCCTCCAAGAAGCCCTCCCTGATCTTCCCCTAAGGTCCCTGTCTGCCCCGTATCCCTGTTCTGTTCTCTGTCTAGTGCTTATCATTTCCGAACTCAACTCCTTTGTGCATTAATAATGTCCATCTCCTCTCACAAACCCAGACACGTGAAGGCAGGGAGCTTGTTGGTCCTGCCCTCCGCTGTGTGTTGTATACCCAGCAGGCACAGAGCGGGTGCTCAGTGAATCTTTATGGGCTGACCGCAGGACCTGAGGCTAGTCGTTTACCCTCTCAGAGGCCACTTCCTTTCTTTCTGATCTGTAATTTGGCATCTTCATTCATGCCTGGCACTCGAGGGATCCACTGAAATGAAGATGGCTCTGTAAGACCTCGAGTTATGTTTCAATTATATTAAGAAGTGAGGGCTGCTTATGAGGTTGTGAGTGCGTCTTCCACCCTCCCCGCCAACCCACTACCTCCCCTCTCATCCCTAAATCCAACCTAAGGCAGAATTCTCCCTGCCACATAGGCTTCAATCCTGGATGGCTTCCTGGAGAAGGGGAGCATTGTCCATCCAGCTTTGTCAGCCCCACAGCCTCTAGGGTTGGCTCCTTCCTTTCAAAGGCTCCTCCTCCTCCTCCCCTGTTCCCTTCGCAAAGCCCTGGCCTCCCCTCTGCAGGCCCTTGCCATTGTTACTGCCCACCGCCCCACCCCCAGCCCTGAGCATTTTCTCAAGAATGCCAGCAGCCGTCAAGGGCACGGCCTCCTCCCCCAGCACCCCGCCCCCTAGCCTGGGGAATTAGACCCTGGGCCACACCATCTGTCTGAAAACAATTAGCAGTAAACGCCAGCACACTGGGGCTTGGGGTCACGGGGGATGGAGTGGTGGGGGTTATAAATCCAGAAGGTTCCCAGCTGAATCAGCCTTCCTGTCCACGGGCCAAGAAAAATCCTCTGGGCCGGCGGGGGAGAGCGCTTCCCAGCCGCCTCTGCCTCTCGCCGGGTGGAGAGGAGCCTCTCCCGGAGCCTCACAAAGCCGGCCTCAGCTGGGGAGGCGGGCGCACCATCTGGCGGGGTGCAGGATGCAAGCGGCCAGACGGAGGAGCAGCCTCTTTGCTGTGTATTGTGTGTACCTTTCTCAAAACACTCCAGCCTGTGCTTCAAGTGCTTGGCTCGCAGCCAGCCGGGACCAGGGCGAGTGGGTGGGGCGCTTCCGAAGCAACGGGGGAGGGAGCGGCAGCTCACAGTGCCCCCACTGGGCGCCTGTCCCTGTCCCCCCTCTCCCCTTGGCATGTGCCTGACATTCTCCTCTGAGGGCCCTCAGCCTGTTCAAATGTCACTTCCCCTTACAAGGGAGGGGAGCCCACTTTGCCAGGCTTGGCTGAGTTTATCTACATACGGTTTGGCTCACAGAGCTGTTTTTTAATTTTGGTAATTTGAATACGTTGCGAGTGTATAAAAAGCCAGGAGATTCTACACAGAATCCTGGACGTTCAGCTTCTTCTGAAAAATCCAAAGATCAGACAAGCCTGTGTGGTCAGCGTGGCCAGGCGGGGAGGGTCACCTGCTCCTTTAGCCTGGCGTGACTTTTCTGTGCCTGTCATTTGCTCGTTCATTCACTCGTTCAGAAGTGCTGGCACCTGTCACTGTGCCTGGGTCTTCACTTGGCGTTTAGATGCTCACAGGACAGACTGGAATCCCTAAACCAGTGCACGTGTAACGTAATGCCGCACGGCGATAAACGTGATGAACATTTCTAAGGATGATACATGTCAGGGGAAAAGGGATGGATGGGAGGGGAGAGGCGGGGCGGGAGGGGCTGCTGCCTTGTCACACAGGGGGCCAGGCGAGGCCTGAATGAGATGAAGCGGCCCCAAGGTGGAGGAGAGGGCTTCCTGCTGGAAGGGACAGCAGGTGCAAAGGCCCTGAGGCTGGAAACTGTCTGGTGTGTCCGAGGAGCAACAGAAAAGCCATTGTGGCTGGAGGGGGAGAGAGCGAGGGGTGGCCGGGCCTCCTTTGGGACAGATAGCCTGGACGGGCCAGGATTTGGGGTACCCCGGATGGAACCCTGTTGCTGCTTTAGACTCTGGATAACCCAGCCCTTGAATCCCAGGGCGTTTCCCCAGTGGCCCAGCTTTGAGGACGCCAGGCGCTTCGATCCCGTCCTCCGCCCCTTCCGGTCAGGCCTGGGTGGTCCTCGTGTGGGCGGCTTCCCCAGAGGCAGTGCCCGCGCGCGCTTCAGGCTCCGGCTGCCTGGGTTCCAGTCCCTCCCCCCCCCGCTCCACCTTTCGCCTCCGGCAGGGACACCCCGCTTAGAGGCTGGGTTTCCACGTTGGCAAAACAGAGTGAACTGGAACCCACCTCAGGGGACTCTGTGCTGTTAGATGAACAGCTACGTGCACACCTGCAGGCACGTCTGTGCGGGAGGAAGGAGCCTGGAAAGCGCCATGCAGGTGTGAGCCGTTGCAATCTAAGGAGCAACGTGAGACCACGACGTAAGGGCGCAGTTCTCTGTACCCCGGGACACTACAAATTATCAAGGACCCCGAACGCTGGTAACATTTTAAAACATGCTTATGAGTTCATTTTGATTTTCCGGGCAGTCACTCTGCCTCGTCAGTGAGGGCCCCTTTGTGTTACATTATTTAGAAAAGCCCTCCCCAGCACCGAGGGGAGCTTACAACCTTTGCCGCTGAGTCCCGTACAATCTTTACGTCTTTTAATTAAGTCTCTCGGTAGCTCTGCCAGGAGGGTAGCGTCCTTGTCCCTGTTCCTCAGAAGGCGGGACTGAGGCGGGCCGGGCCATCAGGCACTTAGACACAGACACACGGGCTGAGACACAGGACAGCAGCGAGTTTCAAAGGAACGAGCAGGTGGACAGGTCTCGTTCCCATAGGGATAGAAAGGGAAGTCGGCACTCTCGTGCGGGGTCACCGGCCCCCGCTACTTGCTGTGCTGAGTGGTTCCTGGGGCCATAACTGGGACCTTCCTGAGCCTGTCGGGATGGAGTCAGTCGCTCTACCCTGTGGCACCCCTATTTCTCGCCCCAGGTCTGGCATGGAACAAAGACTCGAAGTGCCCCATCAGTGGGGGCCAGCTCCGCCTCCCCTCCCCGCAGCCCGGTGCCATCGGCACGGATCCCGTGTCCGTGGCGGGGGCTGCAGCGTGGGCTGGGCAGTGCGGGCGTGCTCGGGAGCCCGCATGGCTGGCTCATCTCAGGATTCCGATACGATGATTTCACCAGCAGACGGGAGAGGCAGCCCAGGCCAAGAGGGTGGGGGCATTTCACGCCTTGTCCCGCTGCCAGAGGGTTTGGCAGAATGAACCCAGCTGACCCAGGCGGATGGAGACACCGGGACCTCCTGCCTGAGACAGATCAGAGCTTAGACATCCAGAGAGGCAAAGTGACCCCCACCAGAAGCCAGCTTTCGGCAGTCTCCCCAGGCGATCAGTGTGCCCAGCGACGTTTGATTAGCGCTGGGGCAGATCAGGGAAATGGGAGTAAATGTAATTAAAAGAAAAGATAATGATACAGATTTGAGTTGGTGCCAGATCAATGTGGGAAGTACAGGGTGAAACAGAGAGAAAGTGCAGGACTTATCAGGGCCCTTAACACGGAAATATACACTGTGTGTCTGGGAGACATATTACGTAGGAGACATAATTACGTCACAGGATCAGCTTTTTTTGTTTGTGTGTTTGTTTGTTTATGTATGTATTTATTTATTTTTTGAGAAGCTTCTTGTGTTCTGCTGAATACTCTGGGGGTGAAACCTGGGTCCTGGAGATGCGGATGATAAACGCACAGCTCGTATTCATTCAGCAGGTGTCGAGCGTCAGGCCCGGGGCTCCCCGGTGTGTTGGCGTGGACTTTCGTCCTCAAAGCTACCTCGGAGTCCCAGATGGCTCCTGGAGCTCCAGCCATCACGTTGCAGGCGGCAGGAAGGAAGGAGACCCATCCCCCTACCCCCTCAGGCGTCTTCCTGGAAGTTCCACTAAACGCTCTGCCTCCATCTCACTGGCCAGATCCAGCCACGCAGAGAGGCCAGGCAATGTCACCTAACTAAGACCGAAGGTGTCCCGGCTAAAGAAGAAGGGGACAGTGGGTATTTAAAAGATAATTCTCAGTCCCTGCTCCGGGGCTTTCCTGGGAGAGGGGCTTGCCGGGGCTGCAGTGCTCAGTTAGGGACCCGCCGGTGGGCTTGGCTTTCCCGACACCTGCTAGTTGTCTTCTGAGGGAAATTAGAACATACTCAACGCACTCATTGTCGGTTTTCCTGCTGGGAGCCGAGGGTCACGGGGTGACACAAAGGGAAGCAGGGGCTTCCTGACTCCACAGTGCTGGGCGAGTTCCGAGGCCGTTGGTGACCGAGGCCCCAGTTCCGAGTGGCCTCCGCGAGGGGCTCCGTCATCTCATGGCTCAGGAAGGCGGAGGACGGTGGTGGCGTGAGGACCGGCGGGGCCAGCAGCCCACCAGTGCCAGCGAGGATGGGGCACTCTCTGATTTTGTGCCCTGCCGTCCTTGGGCGACTGCCTCCCCTCGTGGTGCACTGTGGCTGTGGGGCCAGGCACCCCGTCCCCGTTCCCGAAGGCAGCGGGGCGAATACCCTTTCCTCAGCCATACAGATGGCTGGCACGCCTCCTGCACTGCTGGGGTTCTTCACGTGACCCCCGCGCGGCCCGCCGTGAGCGAGGGAGGCCGAGGGAGGCCACGAGGCCTCGCTAATCAGCCTCCACTGTGGGACGGAACCGGGCCAGCACCTGCGTGCAGTCAGGGTCTGTTGACGGGGACGGGGATGGCTAGTGAGGCACAACCAGCAAGGGCCGGTCCTGGAGACCGTGCCGCACAGGGTGCGGGACCCCCCCCAGGGTCAGAAGGGCCGGGGCTGCGGGGGGGGCAGGGGGCAGGCTGAGTGCCGGTGAGGCGCCTGCTGTCGCCCTCTCTCTTCCACAGGGTCGGTCCCCGAGGCACACCCGGGTAGACATCTGCACCCTCACAACGCAGAGTCTGCACCCTGAGAGTGCAAACCGAGTCCCTCGTTCAAGAAGATTCTAGCAAGGCAGAAGTCGGCTAGGTACTCTGCAGGCAGTGCAGGGAAAACTCACATCCGACTCGCAAGGTCACTGCTGTTGCCACTGGCGGGTGTTCATCCTGGGTGGCCGGTCGTTTTTCTCAGGCGTCTAGTGGGTGCCCGTTCTTCGTGCTGGCCAACCTCCCAGCTCCCTGTTGACGGGATCCACACCTGGTTTTTCCTCGGGGAACCACCCTCCCCTCCCCTCAGGCCATGAGGCTTCCCGGAACCTGACTCCTTGGCAAATCTCATCCTCCTGGTGTACCTGCCCAGGTCGCACCCTCGAGGGCACTGGGAGAGTTTGATGAAGGACAGTTTACGAAGGTGGAGGCAGAGCGAGGGAGGGAGAACCAAGAAGAAACAGTCCCCACGGCTCCGAAGCCACACGACTCGGTCTCTCCCTGCCTGTCCCGGGCGGGTGCCTGTCCAGTCGCCGTCTCTCTGCGGGGGGCCGAGGACTTTGTCGGAGCCATCGCCCTCTTCCTGGCGTCTCGTTGGTCTCTAAGGAGTAACTGTTGAATCGCCAGGTCGCTTTGAGGAGGTGTGGCTTGAAGACCCTGCAGAGAAACTGAAATCTCATGGCTCGGGAAATGGGGAGACACACTGCAGAGGTGGACTCGCTAACGCTTTAGTGATTCTCGAAAAAACAAAAAAGGAGTCATAAATGCCAAGGACGAGTATGAGGTCATGAATCCTAATTATAAAAGGCAACAGAAGAGGAAATAGCGCGTCATCCAGCTGGTCAGAGAGCAGCTGTCTGTCTTTATTAAAAGGCCCGGTCTGACGAGAAGTGTCCAGTAGAGATGCGTGAAGGCAGAACGGGTGGAATTAATTATGGTGGTAAATACCGCCGGCTCTATATCAACACCGAGGGGTACGGTAGAGACATCAAAATGAAATTCTAAATAGCACCCTGTCAGTATTTATTTTGTAATTTGTTGTTGAAAACTTACGGAGTTATCGGCAAGCAAAGGGACCAAACCAAAAATCACACAAAGTCCTACCAGCGAGAAGTACAAAATAGCTGTTCGGTATCATTCAGTATTTAAGAAAAATAAAAAGAAGAACGAAAAAAAGGTGCTTCCCCAGGGCTGGTACCGGCCTTAGGCCAGAAGGGGGGGAGTGGGGAGGGAGTAGCCACCGGAACCCGAGGGAGCTGTAGCTGTAGGAGAGGGGCCATCATCTGTGACAGAGTGACCTTCAGCAGAACACAACCCGTGGGGCAGGAAAGGGGAGCGGGACACTCCGACCTCTCCCCCCACCTCCCCGGTCTCTCTCTGGACCCAGCAGGAAGCCAGAGTGCAAGGGAGCCTGGGAAATGCAGTCCACAGACTTGGTCCGCGGAGCAGGGAGGGCCGGGAGGGGCAGTGGAAAGATGATCCGTGTGCTTAAAACGAGGCTCCGGGAAGGGAAGGGAAATGTAAGACGTAAGGGCTCAGTGCGACGTCAGGGCACAGTGTGACGTCTGGAGCAGGTCCTTTCAGGGCCCTGCTGCACGGCACAAGGCTCCGACGTTTTCTCATTGCACGCTGACCTTAGCTTCTGGGCCACCTTTGCCCCCACATCTCAGCTTTGGTGTCGTGTCTCATGTTGCACCAGCCCAACTCTGACTTCAGGAATCTGAGGCCTTGGAGCACCTCCAGGAGAGGTCTTGGCCGTGGGAAGGCTCGGGTCGTCTCCAGAGCTTTCTCTGTCAGCCCCCAGGGGAGCCGGAGCTCTGCCCACTTCCCTGTGAACACCGCTGGCAGGGCCGTAACGGGCCGTCGCCGCGCAAGGGCCCGTCAGGCGGAAGACCAGCACGCGCGGGCACCGGAGACGGGCTGACCACGGCGGGCGGAAAGGCCGGTGGCAGGGCCGTCGCCGTGCATGTGGTGGCCCCCAAAATGTCCACGTCTTAGCCCTGGAACCTGGCGTGGCACAAGGGACTTTGCAGATATGATAAGGCCAAGGACCGGGTGGTGGGGAGATCGTCTGGGATTGTCAGGCCCCAAATGTGGCCGCAAGTGTCCTCATAATGGGGGAGGCAGAGAGGCTGACGGCAGGAGAGGGAGTAGGAGCTGGGACAGCAGAAGAGGAGATTGGAGTGGGGAGGGGGAGGGGGAGGAGCGGCGCGTCCTGAGGTGAGGGAGCAGGTGGCCTCGGGAGCTAGCAACGTCCTCCAGTCCCCAGAATCAGCAGCCCCGCCAGCATCTTGACTCAGCCCGGCGAAACTGATTTTGGACTTCTGACCTCCAGCCTGTAGAGAATAAGTTTGTTTGGATTAAGCCATTAAATGTATAGTAATTTGTTACAACAGCAAATGAGAAGTTATATGTGTGTGTGGAGAGAGAGACAGACAGAGACAGAGACAGAGACAGAGAAATATCGAGTTTTATTTATATGTTTAAACAATATGTATGGAAGATTATTTTTTTCTCTTGCTCACGTTTGTACATTGGATTAAGAAAGTTGGGGTTAAAATGAGAGAAATATCAAGTTTTATTTATATGTTTAAAGAATATGTATGGAAGATTATTTTTTTCTCTTGCTCATGTTTGTACATTGGATTAAGAAAGTTGGGGTTAAAATCTAAAAATAGGCCAAAGTGTCCCTAACCTGATCTGAGAATTAGGAAGAACTGGTTGCCTGGAGAGACAGACGTGCAGCACCCACAGCTCACCCACCTGAAAACATCAGCGGCTCCTGACGAGCCCAGCATGTAACTGGTTCCGGGGTGGCACCATGTGTGAGTCTGAAGGCTGGTGTACCTGTGTCTCCCTCACTGGACCGGAAGCTTCCTGAAGGCATGTTGGGGTCAAATTTT
This sequence comes from Pteropus alecto, assembly GCF_000325575.1. NCBI lineage: Eukaryota > Metazoa > Chordata > Mammalia > Chiroptera > Pteropodidae > Pteropus > Pteropus alecto. The sequence goes on from NW_006434829.1 coordinate 3,269,960, forward strand.
TCTCACCTCTGTCTCCCCAGTTTAGTCAGTACTATATGTTTGTTGAGTGAATAATTGAGCACATCTTCTTTATCAGCAGCTGGGCTAGTAAAATGAGAAAAATATATAGTTCCCATCTTCAAAGCGTTCTGTGTCTAGTGAGGGAAATAAAAAGTAATGATTGCAAAGACTTGCTGAGCACTTACTGTGTGCCAGGCACTGGCTGGGGGTGTTAGAGGCACTGGTGACATCTGCTTTAGTCCTCAGGCAGCTCTGACAGGCACCAGTCGGGTCCCTGCAGGACGGGAATGGGGGCACCGGGGAGATGAAATGAGAGGGTGATGTACAGTGGGGTGGACAGGCCCAGGGGAGCAGCAGGGGCGACAGAGCACCTGGGAGCTAGTGTCATGGGGACCCCTTCCCGCTCCCAGATCTAGGGGGAGGGGCAGGAGCGGGGCCCGGAGCCGGACAGGGTAGGGCCGGAGGCAGAGGAAGGGCCTGCAAAGATGTCCACATCCTAATTCCTGGGACCTGGGCGTGTGCTGGGTCACGTGGCACAGGGAGTGGAGGCCGCAGGTGGAATGAAGTCTGCTGACCTTGGGGTGGGAGGTCATCCTGGATTACCCAGTGGGCTCATCGTCATCACCAGGGCCCTTAAAGGGTGAGGAGGGAGGCGGGAATTCAGACATCTGAAGATGGAGGAAGGGGACACGAGCCAAGGAATGGGGTGGCTTCTAGAAGGTGGAAGAGGCGAGGAGTGATTTGTCCTTAGACCTTCCAGAAGGGGCACGGCTCTGGGGACACCTTGATTTTAGCCTGTTTCAGACTTCTGACCTCCAGACAACAAGATAATGACTTTGCGCTGTTTTAAGCCACTGAGTTTGTGGTCATTTGTTGCTGCAGCAACAGGAGACTAACACAGGGGGCTCTAACAAAGGGCTGTGACACGGGGACACAGCCCTGTCCCCGGGGAGGGAGCAAGGGCGGGGGAGGCATAAGTACCCCACCTTTTTCTCCTGCCCTCTGGTCGCTTCTGTTGCTTCCCATTGGCCAGCCGCCCCCCCACCACCAGAGGCCAGAGGGTGGGGGACTGTGGGTGCAGCTTGTGGCTCAGCCCCTGCAGACATGGACTCGGCTCACACGTTAGACAAAATCGGCTTCATTTTACGGCTGAGGATTATGGGGCTGAGAGAGGTCAAGTTTCTTGCCTGAGGACACTCAGCAGCAAAGGACAGAAACAGGATTTGGGCGCAAGACCGTCTGGCACCCAAGCCCCAGCTCTCCACCAGGACACCAGGGCTGAGTGTGTCAGTGCTGGGTGCCCAGCCGCATGAGCACACGGTATGTGTGTGTGTGCACATGTGTGTGTGCATTTGTGTGTGTGTGCATGTGTGCGTTTGCGTACATGTGTGTGTTTGCGTGTGCGTGTGTGCATTTTGTGCACGTGTGTGCTTGTACATGTGTGTGCGTACATGTGTGCACGTGTGTGCATCATGCACACACTGTGTGCGCCTGTGCATGTATGTGTGAGTGCTTGTGAGTTCTTGTGTGTGCGCGCATGTGTGCGTTTGTGCATGTGTATGTGCTTGCGCATATGTGTGCATTTGTGCGTGTGCGAGCGCTTGTGCATGTGCACGTGCATGTGCACGTGCATGTGTGTGTGCACACACATGTGCATTTGTGCGTATGTGTGCGCGTGTGCGCTTGTGCATGCATGTGTGAGTGCTTGTGAGTTCTTGTGTGTGTGTGCATATGTGTGCATGTGCGCTCGTGCATGTGCACGTGCATGTGTGTGTGCGTGTGTGCATTTGTGTGTGTGCGCCCCTGTGTGCATTTGTGTGTATGTGTGCGCGTGTGTGCTCGTGCATGTGCACGTGCGTGTTTGTGCGTGTGTGTGCATTTGTGCGCGTGTGCACCTGTTTGCATTTGTGTGCGCGCACGTGCGTGTTTGTGCATATGTGTGCGTGTGTGCGTGTGCACGTGCGTGTGTGTGTGCGTGTGTGCACCTGTTTGCATGTGTGCGCGTGCACGTGCGCGTTTGTGCGTATGTGTGCGTGTGTGCATGTGCACGTGCGCGTTTGTGCGTGTGTGCGTGTGTGCGTGTGTGCGTGTGTGCAAGGTGCGTGTGTGTGTGTGCACGCGCACGTATGCACAAGCGCTCTTGCTGCTCGACGCCCACTCAGCGCGCCTCGTCCCCGGCGTGTGCTTCTGTGGGTGTTCTCTGTCTTCTGTTCTGTTATCACCAGCGAGTTTCAAAAGCAGCCAGAGAGAGAGATGAAATGGCGCTTTTACTAAACAGGAACCATTCCCACCCTCTCCGCTGGCTCACGGTGCCTCTGTGTCTAATTGGGGCTTGAGTGGTTCAGGCAAGACCGTGACCTTGCTGCTCCCTCGGCAGCTCGGGCGGAGGGCTGGTGTGGGAGGCACACCCCACGCTCTCCCTGGAGGCTGGTCTCCTCCGTGGGCCCTGCAGACCCGGACGCGCCTGGCGCAACGCAGCAGAGGGCTGCCTGCGCCCCGATGGGTCCCCCGCGAAGCGGGAAGTGCCGGGCCTGTGGTATCAGTGTTGCTGGGAGTGTGTCTTCTGCGGCTCTGTGGTTGGGAGGCTGCTTCCCTGAATGGGAGGGGGCAGGACTCAGTGCAGGGGAGAGCCCAGGGCATCTGATCCCATTGCATCTGGCCGTGACCAGGTGCCCTTGTTACACACAGCCGAGAGCGGTCGGCCTGCGGGGGAGCTGGGACCGGCAGCAGCTTCGAGCTCTGCCCTCGGCCCCTGGGGCCTGGTGGGGACCTTCTCTGCCGCTCTGGACACCTGCACTGGGCTCCAGCCATCAGCCGCCTGCACACTTTCCAGCTTGGCCTTTAGCACATGCCGGTCCCTCTGGTGAAAATGCTGTTCCCTGCTTTCCTGGGGAAAGCTACTGCTGAGCCTCTGTCTCATCCTTCAGACCTCGTCATACAGACCACGTCCTCCGGCGCAGACCAGAGTCGGCCTTAAGGGCTTTTGGAGTCGGAGCTTGAGCGAGGTCGCTTTGGGTGGGCTGCTGAGGCTTTCTGTGCCTCGGTTTTACCTTCCGGGACGGAACAGAATAGCACCTCCCTCAGATGTTGCCAGAAAGGTAGAGGGAGGGAATTAAGAAAAGCACACAGCCCAAGGCCTGATACGCGTCAGAGGCCCGGCGAGAGCTGCACGGGCTGCTGTCACCGCTTGGCCCTGTTGCCAGCCTGTGCGCCCCTTCCTGATGTGCCTTCACGGACTCGGCATGGCCGTGATCCCGCGGCGGTCATGCGTGTGCCTTGTCGGTACCCGTCCCCCGTTTGTCCTCGAGCCCCTTGAGGACAGAGACCACGTCTGTCCCTAATGCTTTAGCATCAGGCCTGGCGCACAGTAGGTGCCCAGTAAAGACATGCCGAGTGCAGGGTGAGCACCAGAGCCCACGGCCTTTCTCCTCCTGACGTAGAACAGAGAAAAGTACGTTGCCAGCGCCCACCGCTGTGTGGTCCTTCCGGGTCACCGTCCCCTCCTCCCCTCCAGGGGCTAACCACCCCCGTCACGTCCCTGTCCCTGCTTTCCCTTGTCATTTTGCCACCTGGACAGGCACTGTTGGCCGGTTTTGCCTCTTTGCGATAGAACGGAATCGTACGGCATGTCCCCCTGTGACCTGGCTCTCCCACGTGCGTGAGGCCACCCAGGTGGTTGCGTGTTTGTCCTCTGATGCCGTTCGCCGCCGAGGGGCCTTCCGCTGTGTGGACGTGCTGCCGCGTGTGCGTCCTGTCAACGGACATTGGTTTCTCTAGTTTCTGGCTCCTCCGAGAACGCCGCTATGAGGTGTCTGTGTGTGGACACAGAATTTCTTTTCTCTTGAGAATATATACCAAGCGGGGGGACGGATGGCTGGGCCGTGGGACGCGATGTCTGCAGTTTGGGTGCCTAAGGGCGCACTGACTTCTGAGACGGCACGCCTGGCTTGCACGCCGACTGCGGGCACAGGGATTCCCATCACTCCGCCTGGTCGCCAGCACTCGGCGTTGCCAGGCGGTCATCCTGGCGATCTGTCGGGCGTGTGCCAGACCCGTGGTTTCCCCACCTCTGAGTGCCACGCTTGCAGACTCAGGCTCTCGGGTCCCAGCGCCCAGGTGCCTGCGTGGAGCCCCAGCTGTGCCGTTTCTTTGCCATGTGACCTTGGGCAGGTTACTTATCCTCTCTGTGGCTCGGAGTCCTCGCCTGTAAAGCAGGAGTGACAGTAGTTAGTTCCTCCCCCAGGGTTGGGTGGTTCACTGCATGTGGGGAGCTCGGCACAGCACCTGGTACACGACAGGCATTCGGCAAGCGGCGATTCATTATCTTTAGATAGCATCACTCCGCTCTGGGCATTGGCTTCTCGGTCCCACCTGCAGAGCTGTGAGCTCCTCAAGGCCTCGGTACCCCCAGCTCTTGGGCACACTGGAGCAGCAGTGTCTGTTGATTGAATGAATTACTGGCTGGCTCGGGAGGGCTCGTCCCTGGAGGGCTGGAAGCACGGAACTGAGCTGCCTCCTACCACCAGCCTGGGAGGACCTGAGGGCGGCTGTCGTGGGCTGAACTGTATCCCCTCAAATTCCTGTGTTGAAGCCCTGAGCCCTAGGACCTCGAAATGAAACCGTGTTTAGAAATAGACCTTTAAAGAAGTGATGAAGTTGAAATGAGGCTGTGGAGATGGGCCCTGATCCAAGCTGACTAGTGTCCTTCTTAGAGGAGGAAGACACACCGGAAGCGCCCGCTCACGGAGGAAAGGCCATGCGAGGACACGGTGACAAGGCTGCCGCCTGCCAGGCAAGGGGAGAGGCCTCAGGGGAACCGCCCTGCCGGCACCCCAAACTTGGACTTCAGCCTCCAGAACTGCGAGACCATAAACTTCTGTTTTTGTTTTGTTATGGCAGCCTGAGCTAAAACAGCTGCCAACAGCCACTGAGTGCATCGTCTCAGAAGTGGCTCCTGCAGCCCCTGCTGACATCTGACTGCACCTCACGAGAGGCCCCAAAGCAGAACCACCCAGCTAAGCCGCCCTCTAATTCCTGACCCGCAGAGACCATGTGAAGTAAATGGCTACTGTTGGTCAAGCTGGGACCTTTTTGGGTGTTTTGTTACGCAGCGGAAGGTAACGCATACACCGGCCATGGAAGCAGCTACGTGTGGCTCCCGGGCTCGGCTTGACTCACAGCTCAAGGTCCCGGATGCATACAGACCCAGATTCTAGCTATCGTTTTGCTTTTTAATTCAGCGACCGATTTACACTTGGCGTATAGTTGGTGCTGGGCAAACACTTGTCAGTGATGGATGATCAACTGTCCTATGGGTGCCCCCCAGGCAGATGGGCACTTAATCAGGAGTGTTTATTTTTTCTGGACTATTTTTAAAGTCCTGCAAGGAAAGACGCTCTGAAAATTTCCCTTAGCAACTTTTCTAAACTTCTTGCAACCCCTGATGTCATGAATTTTTCCCTCACATGTAACCCAGTTTCCACCTATTGCTGCTGAAACGTTTTTTTCTTTCTTCGGTTTTTGTTTAATTCCTGTTATTCGTTGAGTGCCACTCCTCGGCCAGGGCCCCTGAGGAGGACACGAATGACAGATGTCTCCTTGCCCTTGAGGCTGGGTGTCAGGGCCTGAATCCTAGCTCCCTCCTGTCCCTGGACCTTGGTTCCCCGCATACACTGAGGGCCGTGTGCCAGACTGGGAGCAGCCAGCAGCTTTTGGCACGTGCCAATTCCTAGCCTTCAGACGTGGCCACCGGAAGGGTCTAGGTCAAGGAGCCTGAGGTGATGTTCAGGCTCTGGGGGAGAGAGCTGGGATTGACTAGCGATGTCTGCCAGGGGCGTGGCTCTGACAAATGCTGTGTATTTGCCAACCCCGAGCTTGGCCATCTCAGAATTTGCTGCAAACTCTGACAGTCTCTCTGACTTGGGGAAACTTGCTGGGCCCACGTGGAATATTCACTCACAGATGTCGAGTTGGTGGCCATTGCAGCCAAAGTCCACGGAGAATTCTGAGCAGGGGACGGAATGTGGCTGGGCCTGGGGTCCTTTCTGATTGGGGAGTGCATTCAGAGCCTGGTCAGCACATAGATGGGGGGCTTTTCCGGCGCACCTAGAGGAGGAGTGGGGTGAATTGGGGGTGTTGACTCGGCTTGGCCTGCACTGAAAAGGGACAGCAGAGGTGAGCAGTCCCAGCTGACCGTCCGCCCCTCAGGCCCTAGAGCTTTCTCGGCCTGAGGACAGGGCTCCCCGACTTGGAGGAATTAACGAGCTTGCGTGCGCCTTCCTGGACTGGTTCTGAGGTTTGGGGGACTGGACTACGTCAGGGTCGAGGCGCTCGGCTGGCTGTGGAAGACGCAGTAGTGACAGCGATAGTTGCATGTTAACAACGCCCACATCCACACTGTTCCCTGAGCTCTCACTCTGCCGGGTGTGGGGGAGCGCGACACGGGCTGTCATGCAACCTCCCCGACGAGGCGGGGCGCCCTCGCCCCCGTAGTCCACAGCTGCCACGGCGGCCTTTGCAGATAGCGGCCAGACCATGCACCCCACTGCTTTAAACCCCCAGTGGCTCCCATTGCTCCCAGAAAAAAATCCGCAGTCGTCACATGAGCTTCCGGGCCCCTGACCATCCTTCCGTGGCCTCGCTTACCCTTCCCTTCTTCCACTCCCTCTGCTCCGCTCCGTTCTCGGCGGCATTTCAGACACATCGGTCTGGCCCCGCCTCAGGGCCTTTGCACCTGCCGTCCCTGCCGCTGCCCGCATACCGGTCCCCTAGCCGCCTGCAGGGCTGGCCCCTCCCTCCTCGCCCTTCCTGAGCCCGTCGCCTCCCATCTTCCCTCATGGCCGAAATCAAAGCCTTCGTGGCGACTAGGGGCTCCTCAGAGTTAAAGTGGCAACAGTCTTTTTTTCGCCGTGCTGGTACGTGACGATGCTGCTTATGTCGTTGATGGCTTCGTGGTGATGACATTTGGTATCGTCACACCCGCTTTCCAGATGAGAAAACAGACTCGGAGGCCGGCCTGGCCCAGGACCCTGGCATGCCGAGTCGGAGCTGGTGCTGGCCCGGTCACTCCCCGCCCCCACCGCCCGGCTCCTGCTGCATTTGGTGTGCGCACCTGAGCCGGAGCCACCAGGTGCCAGCATGGCCCTGGGGCACCTGGGAACCGCCACAGGTCCCTCAGTGACCTGTCCCAGCATGCACTGGGGCAGGACCAGGGTACCCTGACTGTGTTTCTATTTATTGCCCTGGTGAATAATTCTTGGCCTTCCCAGCGACCTTCTTGGTGGCCAACAGATTTTTATCTTCAGAGGTGGAGATGAAAGGCACCTGGCCGTTGACAGGTAAACTCCAGCACATCTACCTTCCGTTGAGGCCCTGGGGCCTGGGAAACAGGAGGTCAGGCTGGTCCTGTGACCGCTGTCCTGAGGGTGGACCCCGCCCCCAGAGTCAGGCTCGTGAATAGAGAACTGGAGGTGAGCGCATGGCCCTGGGTGGTCCCACCCTGCCCCTCATCTCACCTGCCCAGGTAAGAAGGGCTGGGCTGCACGTTCAGTAAGGAGCCTCTCGTATGGGGAGATTACCAGCTCCAGCTTTCCTCCTGGCTGACTCCAGCATCTCTGGAATCCTCCTTCCTGGATGCAGGGAGCAGGTGGGCAGGCAGGCGGGAGGAGAGTCTCCCCACACAGGACCTTCGAGCTAGAGCCAGGGCTGGGCCGGGGCCTGGGAGAGGAGAGAGGAAGGAAGGACGGAGGCACGCCAGGGGGTGCCCCACCTCCCGCACCCTCTCTCCCCTCGAATCCGACGGCCGGGGACTTGCTTCAGGAGCAGTGATGGCCGTGTGCTGAGCCCTGGCTGGCTACGCGTGAAGGGCGTTTGCACACCTGTAACGTGGAGTCGGACCTTTGGAGGTGGACGCTATTCTTAGCCCCGTTTCACAGACGAGGGAAGGTGTGGACAGAGAGGGGAAGTCGTTGACCCCAGTGGGAAGCGGGGTTCACGTCCAGACTAGCTGTTCTGAGCCCATGGCGGTGAGTGCTCGGTCTGGGCCAGAAGCAGAGGAAACCCACTGCGTGCCCAGCCCTGCCCCCAGCCCCGCTCCGGGCCGGCTCACCCAGCCAGCTCTGCCCACCACCTCCTGCCAGGTGGGCCCCAGGCAGCCGGGGCCGATGTGGGCGGCACTGCTGCTTGCTGTCTCCCTGCTCATCTTGTTTGCTCCAATTATGTCAAGTAAGCCATTACAATTTTATGTTTTTTAGATTAACATTTTTGCCCAAGGGCACAGTAATTAGTGAAGGGCCGGGAGTAGAAGGATTCCAGACAATAGTGAGGGAAACTTTGCAGAGGCCCAGAGGCTGCTGGGTGGTGCACACAGACCGCTGGGGGCCGAGGGGACCAGCGCCCTGTCCGCCAGCCCAGGGCCGGGCACCGCTCCGGGCGACGCGGGGCTTGTGCAGCGAGGGGTCTTCCTAGAGCTGGCCCCCCATCGCGTCCTGCCCGTCTGGGTCCCTGCTGGGGACTTACTTCCCCTCCTCCCGTTTCCCAAGCAGGCCTCATCTGTGCCTGGCACACAGTGGGTGCTCGATAAATGCTCATTAATTGAGCGAATGGTAGAGATTGCAAACCGGTGATCCGTAGGCCGAATCCAGCCACAGGTGTGTTGAATCGAGCCAGCGTGAATGGGTCGCTACCATCTGATGAGGAGGATGCTCACGCGTATCTAAACCTCCAGCTTCTAGAAAAGTCTATCAAAGTTAGGATTGCTGGCTACATTGGGTCATCTTCCCTCGTGACAGCAGTTGTTGGAGGTGGGATGTGGGCTCCAGTTTGCCGCAGTCTCCACCACTCCCTGTCACCTCACGCCCGGCCACACTGGCCCTGGCGTGAGCCCTCGCGTCCGGGGTTCTCGATTTAGAAGGGCTCCCCCTAGTGGCTTGACACAGCAGACTCTCTTGCTCACCTAACAGTCCGGGGTTCGGGGTGGCGGGGTGCTCCTCCCCCGTGGACCCCCGCGCCTCAGGCACCCCCCCGTTTTGTGGTTCCACCACGCCCCGAGCGCCATCACTGCCGCGGTTTCCAGAAAGGGATCAAGGAGCACGCAGGGGTTCCCTGATCCTGCCAGTAGCCCGTACCTTCCATCGGCCAGAGCTTGGTCCCCCGGCCAGTGCTGACTCCACAGGAAGCTGGGCAATGCCATCTTGCTGTTCGCCAGAGGAGAGGAGAGCAGATTCTGATGGACAGTCAGTGGCCTCTGCCCCATCCGCTGGCTTCTTCCTCCAGCCCAGGATGCGAGCATCTCCTGGGCTCACGGTCAGGCTTGTCATCATACAGACTTCTCCCAAGTCTATCGTTTGGGGCGTCAACTCTCTCTCTCTCTGCAGTTTTCATGGCTGAGACTTTGCGGCTCAAAAGCCCAGGTTTTTGTAACTTAGAACCTTTGGCTTCCGAAACCGAAGAGCCTTTGTTATGCTTTACTACCTCGCCCGGGTGAGGGATGCCTGGTCTAGTTGGGCAGAGGACGAGGGGCAAGGGCAAAGAAGGACTCGCTGGGATGAAAAGGGTCCCGGTTGGAAATAGCATCCTGCCACTCGATAACGTACGGAGTTCAACGCACCACGTCAGAAGCCAGCGGTCCCACTGCTAGGCGTTCACCCAAGAGAAGTGAAAATGTGTGTCCCGGATGTGCTCGTATGCAAACGTGCAGAGCAGCTTTGTTCACGACAGCGGAAAACTGGGAAGAGCCCAAATATCCATCAGATAAGCTGTCGAATAGCCACGCAACAGAATCCTATTTAGCAATAAAAAAGAGTGAATTATTGATAATATGCAGCAACACAGATGAATCTCAAAGTCGCTGTACTCAGGTAGGCAAACTTTTTTCTGTAAAGGGCCAGATAGAATCTTCTGGCTTGTGCGAAAGCAGGCGTGGATAATACGAGCGTGGCTGTGTTCTAATAAAACTTTATTTATGGACACTAAAATTTAAATTTCACATAATTTTCAGGAAATATGCTTCTCTTTATTTTTTTAAACCATGAAGAAAGTAAAACCCTAAGGCCACTAATTCATCGCTGGTGGGAGTGCAAAATGGTGCAGCCAATCTGGAAAACAGTTTGACGGTTTCTTACCAAACTAATCTTACTCTCACGGTACAATCCAGCAGTCACGCTTCTTGGTATTTATCCAAATAAATTGAAAACTATGTCCACACAAAAACCTGCCCATGGATGCGTATAGCAGTTTTATTCATAACTGGCCAAATGGGAGGCAACCAGACACCCCTCGGTGGTGAGTGGGCAAGTATGCTGTGGCCCATCCAGACAGCAGAATCGTATTCGGCACGGAAAAGAAATGAGCTGTCAAGCTGTGAAGAGACTCAGAGGGACCGTGGAGGCACGTGACCCAGTGCAGGAAGCCGATCCGAAAAGGCTTTGCCCTTTGTGATCTCAGCTACGTGACATTCTAGGAAAGGGCGGGACTGTGACCACAGAAAGATGAGCGTGTGGCCGCGCCAACGCGGAGCGAGGGGTGACCAGGCGGAGCGCGGAGAGTGGTTAGGGCCATGAAAGCGTGACATTATAAACTTGCCGTGTGTTTATGAAAACCTGTAGAGGATGCGACGCCCAGGACGAACCCCGATGTAAGCTGTGGGCTCCACTTAGTCCTGGATCGGTGCTGACTCCGTAGCTGTAACAAACCTAGACGGGGGGCCGGCAGGAGGAGTGGGGCGTGTGCAGGGCGAGGGGAGGGGGCTGTCTGCGACTCTCTGTACTCCCTGCTCAATTTTTCAGTAAATCCAAAACTGTACTTTAAAAAAGGCGATGAATTATTTTTTAAAAAAAAAAACAGAAATAAAAGTGAAAACCATTCTTAGCTTCTGGGCCTTGAGAAAGCAGGCAGCAAACCCATCTGGCCTCAGGCTACAGTTCTCTGTGGCCTGTGCTGAGGGACAGAGTGGCCTACTGAGCACAGAGCGTGGTGACATTTCCGCTAAACTCTAGAGAAGACAGAGCAGTTTGGGGGTCGCCTGGGGCAGGGGGAAAGCGGCACAGAGGGCTTGAGGGGTGACAGAAATGCCGTTTTGGTCGAGGTGGTGGCAGCGAAAGTCTTTGAAGTATGTGCTCAAAATGCCCGCATTTTATGAAACGCTGTCACAGGACCCCGCAGACGGTCGGCTTCTGGAGGTCAGGGCCATGTCTGTCCCTTTTACTGGCCGCTGAGAACGGGGACATGCTCAGTACAGGTCTGTCGACTAACGTTCATTCAGCTGGATGCGGGCGGCAGGCGGAGCAGGCTGTAGCTAGATGGGCGGGGACGTTTGAACTTGACCATCATGAGTCAGGCGCAGGCTCCCGCTGCCCAGAGAGGAAACAGCAGGGCAAAGGCTGGGAGGTGGGAAGCGCCTGGCGGCTTTGAGGAAGCGGCAAGGCGTGGCCCGCGAGGAGGTCGGAAGGTCAGCAGGACGGCGGAGAGTTCAGGCATTTGGTCCCCAGAGCGGCAGTAGGAAAGGGGCTAGGGGTCTGCGGTCACGTGCCCCTCGAAATTTCGAACCCACCCTCCACACCGGCTTGCCCCTCGTCCCAGGCGGGGTTCCTCTGCGTTCCTTTGGGGCTCCACCGATTGCGGGCCTCTGTGTCCTGAGGCCGGAGGTGGAAGTTTCCAGATCCAGAGGCAGGCGTGGGGACAGGCCGGTCCGGGGAAGGAGTTTTGCTGACCCGTCCTCAAGGAGGAAGGGTGTGGAGGGCAGAAGTTCTCAGACCGCGGTGGGGACAGGTGTGGGGGCAGCTCCTACAAAGACGGGCGTTTGGAAGAAGTAGTCGTTTCTTTTCGCTGCTGTCACTGGTAGACACGACGCAGCGGCTTAAAGCGACACAGACGTATTACCTCACGGTTCTGGAGAGCGCGAGATGAAACTGGATTTCACGAGGCTGAGATCGAGGTGTCGGCAGGGCCGGTTCCTCCTGGAGGCTGCAGGAAAGAACCTGTTTCCTTCCCTTTTCCAATTTCTAGAGGCCTGCGTTCTCTGGCTCACGGCCACGGCCACGGCCACGGCCCCGCAGCCTCTGCTCCCATCGACCTGGCTCCTCTGACTCTCACCCTCCTGTCTCCCTCTCGTGAGGCCATTTTCATGACGCTGGGCCCACCAGGAAAACCCAGCCCGACCTCGTCACCTCAAACTCCTCACCTCAATCAAATCTACAAAGTCCCTTTTGCCACATGTCATGGGTTGAATTTGTCTTGAGCTTCCGGTGTTGAAGCCCTGACCCCCGGTACTTCGCAGTGTGACTGTGTTTGGAGACAGGGCCATTAAAGAGGCAGTGGAGTTAAAACGGAGTCATTAGGGTGGGCCCTGATCCAACAGGACCGGCGTCCTTATGAGAGCACAGACGGAGACCAGACGCCTGCACTCACAGAGGGATGACCACGCGGGGACACGGCGAGAAGGCGGCCATCCGCAAGCCAGGGAGCAAGGCCTCACGAGAGACGCCCACCCTCCCGACACCTTGACCTTGGATTTGGAGCCTCTGGAACTGTGAGGAAATAGCTCCTTGTTTAAGCCACCCAGCGCGAGGCATTTTGTCACGGCAGCCTGAGCGGACTGACGCCATGTAATGGGACACACCCAGAGGTTCCGGGGTGTAGGACGTGGCATCCTTTAGGGGGCCATTTCTCTGTCCGGCATAGGCGGGCTCTGTGAGGGTCAGTGCCCTCCCTATGGTGCCCGGGGGGAGGGCAGAGAGTCCTCAACGGGGGCAGGGGGGGATGCGGCTGACCCAGTGGCCGGCAGGGCAGAGCGGGCCAGCAGACCAGTGAGACTGCTGAGCTGGAACTCTTGGGCCAGGGAGGGAGGGACCTGGTGCCACATGACACTCCCCCGGGCGCCATGGCACCCAGCAGCCGCCTTACTACACTCATAGATGCGTGGGTAAGAGCTCACGCGGGGCACAGCAGAGACGCCTCGTCCGGAGCTGGCCGCCGCCTGCGACCTTGTCTGGACTGTCGTCCAGAACGTGTCCCCGTGGTCCCCTCCTGAGGCACTCAGGCTTGCACCCAGCGTGGCGGCCCCGGCGGTTGGCCTGCTTACATGGCATCTCAGGGCTGCAGCACGAGCGTACCCGCATCGCCCTCTGTGACCTGCCCGTGGGCGTCACACAGCCTTCTGTTGGTGGTGACGTAACTCCTCCAGTGAAAGCAGTGTCAGGGGCCCGGGGTAAGAAGGCCACGTGGGATGCGGGCCTCATGATGGCGTCTCTGAGGAAAGCAATCTGTTACTAAGGGCCCAGACGTGCCCCTGTCCCCACTCCTCCAGGCCAGGGTCCTTCCCATGGCTGCCTCTGGCTGGTTGGGGACTCTGTGTCATCCCTCAGGCCCGGTGGGGTCTGACCGCCGCAGGCAGCCCGAGGCCTCACCTCACCGTGCAAGCTCTGTGCCTCAGACGGAGGCTGCCCTTGGCATTCTGGAAAAAAAAGCTGCTTTTCTGAAGGGTTCTCCCACAGGGAAGCAAGAGCTGGGCTGCCCCGCACCCCACTGCACCCCCAGGCTCTGCCCCTGCAGAAGCGTGGGGAATTCCATCTCTGAAGCTTTGCTGCTGGCAGCACTGGGGGAGGACGGAGCTGCTGTCGGCGAGCCTCCCCTGTGGTGCGGAGGTGGCGCCCGGGGCTACAGGGTCCCCGTGACAGCAGGGCCTGGGAGACGGGAGGGCACCCCGGAGACTCGAGACGTTGTCGTGCTGTTGCTCTGAAAAGAACCCCACACCCGGCTCCGTCTGCATTCGCCCCTCATTCACTCGTCCATTCATTCATCCGTTTCGTTCATCTTCTCGTCCGGGGAACTGGGGCTACCGCAGGGAAGGAGACGGGTCACCAACAGACAAGTCACTTCTGGGATTCTGGGAGCGGAAAGTCAGAGCTCTGTAGACGAGCTCATTGGAAGAGCGACAGAAGGCATGCAGCCCCTCTAGAAAGGCCACTGGGGACCGCCCCCCACGTCTGAGGTGGTCTTTGGCTCGAGCTGTGCTGAGGTCTGGGGATGAACCGCAGGAGCCAGGCCCATGTCCCCGGAGGCCCACGTGGCTGCAGTGACACCCGCCCCCCCACCCCGCACAGCTCCCAGTTCAGGCCCTGCCCCCTTCCTGCCTCACCTCCCTGGCCTCCATGGTGGCCAGGATTTCCCGCATGCCTGCTCGAGCTCATGTGGCTTTAGGATTTGACTTCAGTTTTTAAACAAGAAGCAGTGAGTCTGCATTCCTTAGGGGTGAAAAACATTTTTCAGAGTCACTCCCTCGAGGGTGCAGGTGAGAATGGCAGCTGGTCCGAGAGGCCCCTGAAGGACACGGGTTGGCACAGATGGCCGGGCTGGTGCGTCCTGGGACGGACCGAGGGAGGCCAGGCTGAACAAAGTCCTCAGTGCCAGAGTACTCCGCCATCTTGCTGGGACCAACCTGTAACAGATCCATCGCAGCTGGCCACCTGGACCTTCCACTTCTTCGTCGGGGGGCCACTGTCTCGAGGTCACCTGAACGTTTCTCTGGGCCTCTGTCTCAGTCAGCTCGGGCTGCTGTAACAAAAGTACCATAGGCTGGTGGCTTAGACAGTAGACTTTTATTTCTCACAGCTCTGGAGGCCGAAGGCGAGGGCGGATTCTGTGCCTGGTCAGGGCCAGCTTCTTGGTCCTCAGAGCCCATCTGCTCCCTGTGATCTCACGTGGCCGGAGGGGCTCCGGGGGGTCTCCTTTATAAGGGTACCGATCCCATCACGAGGGCTCTACCTCATGATAGAGTCACCCCAGCACCATCACAGTGGGGGTTAGGTTTCAACAGGTGACTTTTGGGGGACACAGACATTCCGTCCGTAGCAGCCTTGGTTGAGGCGCCTGGGGCCCGGGTGTAGACTGCCCCCCGCCCCGCCCCGCCGTTTGTGCACAGCTGGGAGATGAACTCAGCCTTGCCAATGAGATCACAGTTGCCAGGCCACCCCCTCCTTCAGGGGGTGCGGAACACCCAGCCCTCTGTGACTCGTGGTCACCTGCAAGTTCATCTACTCTATTTGCTCTCACACTCCTCAGAGCCACAGGGACCCAGGTCGGTGGTCTTGCCTGTCTCCCAGTT
Organism: Pteropus alecto; assembly: GCF_000325575.1. Classification (NCBI taxonomy): domain Eukaryota; kingdom Metazoa; phylum Chordata; class Mammalia; order Chiroptera; family Pteropodidae; genus Pteropus; species Pteropus alecto. The sequence goes on from NW_006434829.1 coordinate 3,285,060, forward strand.
TCCTCTTGTCCCTCGGGGGAGGGGCAATGTCACTCTGGCCAATGAAGTGGGAGCGTCACTTTCTCACAATGTTGCCGCGGCTCCATTCGTTCCAGGGGATCCTGAGTGCCAGCAGGACGGGGGGCCGACCTTGAACTCAGCAGAAAGGAACGCTTGACTCATTTCCAGCTGGAAGGCTGTGCCACGGCTGGGAGTTTATGAGCGGCTGGAAGTAAATGCTCAGCGCTTTTATTAAGAGGGGAGGGAACGTAAAATCCCCAGTCGACACTGGATCGGCGTTTCTTCCCGGACAGCCGCCCAGGGCCCCTGCAGCTTCCGTAGTGCAGTTGGCCAGAAAGATGCCACAGGGACAGCCATCGTCCGCCCCACCCTGCAGCTGGCATTGTTTGCCGTTCCCCAGAGCAGAAGGGTCATCCTGCCTCCCGCTCAACAGCACTGATGAACCCCCTGCTGTGCACCAGGCACCGCTGACATCCTGTAATGCACGAAACCTCACGCCGCCCACCCCACGAAGCACAAAGCACCATTGTCTCCATCGGGCAGCGGACAGACCTGGGGCCGGAAGGGTGGAGCAATTTTCCCATGGTCACACGGCCAGCCAGGTGGAGCCGAGGTACAAGCCCAGGTGTGCTGAAACTTGTCCCAAACCCTGTGTCACTGGGTCTGTAGAAGCAGAAGCGCACGGAACCCCCTGGGGGATGCACTCGGCTGCGAGTCACAGAACCTGGGGCCGAGGGGCTTGGATCCCAAGGCCGCCCGCTGTTCGTCGAGGAGGACGCGGGGGAGCAGGCAAGCCCAGGTGGGCTCAGTGGTCCCTCGACGCCGTGAGGCAGAGATGCCATCTCCACCATTCTCCTGGCCTCCGCCTCACGGTGGCACGATGACTGCCACAGTTCCAGGCATCACTTCCTCACACGGCGACATCCAAAGGCAGGAGGAACGTGGGGACGGGGAAAAGGGAACAAGTCCCTCTTCTTGGGTTGTTCTCATTTCACGGCAAGACCCCTTTCTCGGGGGCCCTCAGCCGACCGCCCTCCCGTGTGCCCGGCCTGCGGTGGGTCCCGGCCAGGGCCACAGGATAAGTTTAGTTCCTGCCACGTGGTCCACTGGGGACTCGACATAAAAAGCAGTTCATTCAAGGATAAAAATAAAGGATGCCGAAGTTTCAAAAATTGTGGTAAAATTTACGTAACGTAAAATTGACCATTTTAACCACTTTGAAGCAAGTGTGCATTTCAGTGGCATTTCGGGCATTCGCATTGTTATACAAGCGTCACCACCGTCCACCTCCAGAAAATGTTCATCTCCTCCAACTGAAACTGGCCCCGTTAAACACTAGCTCCCCATTCCTGATACCGGCCCCCGGCACCCACCCTTCTCCTTCCTGTCTCTGTGAATTTGATTCCTCTGAGCGCCTCTTACAAGTAGAATCATACAGTATCTGCCTTTCGTGACCAGCTTACTTCGCTCAGCACAGTGTCCTCAGGGTTCACCCACATTATACATACAGCATGTGTCAGAATTTCCTTCCCTTTTTAGTTTTTTTTTTTTTTTTTTTGGTACAATAGGAGGAGAAAGACCCGATATTTGGGCATTTTATACGTTTGGATTCCAGATCATCAGAAGCTACGTCGATGGTCACGCCAGCCGAGTATGTTATAAAGAACACCGACTGCATTACTTCCGGGCCTTAATATCTCTGGCAGCGAGTCCCTTGGCGGCCCCCACCTACAGGCACAGTGCCGTAATCTCTGGGGGCACTTCTCAGACTGCTGGGCGTGTGGTATCCGTGGCAGGAGGGGGCACGTTTTAGGGCTGAATGATAATCCCGTTGTCTGTAGGGCCCCATTTCTGTTGATCTGCTCATCCGCGGATGGGCCCTTGGTTGCTTCCTCCGTTCGGCCATCGTGACTGCTCTGGGTCACTGTCTTCGAAAGCGTCTTCACCGATAAGATGATGGCAGCGTGCCAGGTGTCGTGGAGGGTGCGGAAGGGCTGGGACTCTCATCCTCGCTGGTGGGCATGCGGAACAGTGCAGCCACTTTGGAACATGGTCCGGCAGTTTCTGAAAAGGTTTGAGAAGACCGATCAGATGACCTCATCATCACCCCTAGGTATGTACTGGGAGAAATGGAAACGTCCACCCAGAAACTCGTGCATGGATGTTCACGGCAGCATCGTTCGCAGGGGCCACAAGGTGGGAGCAACCCAAATTTCCATCAGCCGATGCGTGCATAAGCACGCTGTGGCCCATCCCCACAGCGGAATACTATTCAGCCATAAAAAGTAACGAAGCACTGACACAGGCTGCAGTGCGGATGAGCTTTGAAAACAGGCAAACTGCAATAAATAAGCCAGACACAAAAGGCCGTGTGTCATATGATTCCACTAATGAGAAATGTCCAGAATGGGTGAATCCACAGAGGCAGAAAGCAGATGGCAGGTCACGAGGCGCCAGGGACCGGGGATGGAAAGATGCGGGTGGCTGTGCGGGTCCTTCTGGGGTGATGAGAAGCGTCTGGAACAAGATGGAGGTGGCGGTTGCACAACTGAGTGACTGTGCTAAAGCCACCGCGTCGTACCCTTAGCAAGGAGGTCGGCAGCTGTCTGGGAACTATCATCGCGCCCTTTGTACGGAGAACACCGAGGCTCGGAGACTCAGGGACTCGTCCGAGGAGACAGAGCTGGTGGGTGGGAAGGCAGGGGTCTGAACCCAGGCCACTTCTGCCTCCGAGGGCCCCCAGGTGACCCCACCACCGCAAGGGGCTTCCTGGATTTGGGGCCGGCCTCCTTGCCTCTCTTTGCCTTGCTCCCCTCGTCTGGGCAGTGGCTAGCGCCGTGCCAGGCGCGGAGCCCACGCGTCAGGCAACACGCTGTCCTTCCTCGTCTGCTTCGGGAAAGGACAGAAACAGCCATGCTTCTCTGGAGGGCAAGCACGCGGACTGGGGGAGGCCGCGGTCGCTCCGAGAGGCTCGGCCACCTCCCAGCAGCTGTCTGACCGCAGGCAGGGACAGAGGCCACGCACCGTGTTCCTGCTGCCAGTGTGTGGGTGTTTCCTGACACCCCGCTTTGTGCAAACACATCCTGAGTGATGTCCCTGTCGCCATGGCGAGAGGCGCCGTCTTCTCTCTAGGGTGATATTCACCGCCTCGCAGGGACTGGAGCCGGTGGCCCCAGGGCAGGCCGGCCAGCCAGCGGCCAATGCCTTTTCTTCTCAGTAGCTGCTCCTCCCAGGGGGGCAAAGCAGGGTTTCACCCTCTTCTCTGAGGGGCGCTGGGAGCGGGGAGGGGGCGGGGCAGGCTGACTCGGCTTCGAGTGACCTGGAGCTGCAGTTTCTCTCTATTTGAAAAGCGTAGATGTCACCCCCTCTCTGCGGCCTGTTTCAGGGGCTCACCGGTTCACTCACCCAGCATTTGCCACGTCCACGGTGAAAGCGGGGGACCAGAGACAAGGTCCCCGTCAACGGAGGAGTGAACACGAGCATTCCATCACGAGCAGAGCCGCGCAGTCACGAATCCCAGGCCACGGCACTAGGAGGGACAGGAGGGGCGGCCGTGACTTCAGCCCAGGCCAGGGCGCTGGGGAAGACCTTTGTGAGGGGGCAGCCATGAGGAACCCTGGGGGACAGGCACCGCGGGAGAGGAGCCGCGCACGCTGCATCTGCATCGCGAGGCAGGTGGGGGCGGAGCTAAACATGCACTGGCCTAGCCGAGGTGTCCAGATCTTGCCCTCAGAGGAAGGGGAGAGGCGAGGGGATTTGAGCACGGCAGCGGTGAGAGCCGCCTCCCAGCCCACAAAGGCTTCTGCCCTCCCCTTGGATCGGCGCGGTTCCGTGTCACAGACCGCGTTTTCGAAAGGGGGGTCTGGGCTCAGCGGACGGTGTGTGAGCAGATCGTCGTGCGGTCACGTGGTGTCCTGGATGGGCCCCGGAGCGGGAGAACGGGCAGGCGAGGCTTGGGAACCTACCGCGTCGGGGAGAGTGGAGAAGGCGCGGGCTGTGGGAACTCTGCTGTCTGTGCGATGCCTCGTGGAAGCCAAAACTGTTTCGTAAGTCTTCCATTTGTTTTTTAAAGGACGTGCTTTTTAAAAGTTCCCCAAGCTGTGCACCTAAGGCTAATGCGCCTCGTGCCCTCGACTCTGTGTTTATCATCCTCAAGTTAAAAAATACGCAGGAGAAACGACACACGAAGCACAGATCTTTGCGGCTGCCCTGTGCCCTGACGGGGACGTGCTCACCCTTTGTAACAGCCGCGTAGGGTCCTATTGTCTGCATGGTCCCTGAGCGACAGCCGGTCGCTTGTGCGTCTTGTCTGTCTGTGCCCCATGCCAGCATGCCTGCAGGAGGAGTGTGGGTCTCGTTGCTGGGGGAGAGGTCTTCTTCCCCATGGGGGTGGGAGAGAGAGAGTAAGGGGGTGGGGGGGGACTCTTTTGGTGAAGGTGGTCAGGGAAGGCCTCTCTGAGGAAGGGGTGTTTGAGCAAAGACGTGGATAAGGAGTCGGAACTACGTCACTGTGTGGGGAAGAGGGTTCCGGGCGGAGAAGAGCACGTGCAAAGGCCCTGAGGTGGGACCATTTCTGGTGTGTTTGAGGGACAGTGGGTCGGAGCAAAGCGGGAGAGGAGAGAGAAGAAGCCAGACCATGGGGCTTGGCTCGGCCACTGAAAGGGACTGGGATTTCATCCGGAGCAGGATGGGGAACTTTTAAGGGGCGGCGGCAAGTCCGATGTAGCCTTTTAAAGGCCCCCCTGGCTGTTGGGGAGAGAGGGGCACAGTGGATGCCAGGAGAGCGGGAGGAGGCTACTGTCATCGTCCAGACAGGCGACGATGGTGGCCGGACCAGGGTGTTCACTGCAGGTGCGGAGAGGGGCCGACTTGGGGTATATTTGGGAGGCAGAGTCAAGGTACTTGGTGAAGTCCAAGGTCACTCACTATATGGCACAGCGGGAGCGTGTGAGTTTCTTAGGGCAGCTGTAGCGAAGAAGCACAGACTGGACGGTTCACAGCACAGAAACCGGCTCTCTCACGGTTCTGGAGCCCGAAGTCTGAAATCAAGGTGTCGCCTGGGCCGAGCTCCCTCGGTAGGTTCCGAGGGAGGACGCTTCCCGCCTGGCCCAGCTGCTGGTGGTGGGCGGCCGTCCCTGGCCCGGGGCCGCCTCGCTCCGGGCTCAGCCTCTGCCGTCCGGCCGTTCTCCCTGCGCGTCTCTGTGCTCCGTTACGGCCTTCTCCTCTCTCATACGGACACACTGGATTTGGGGCCCATCCTATTCCAGGATGACCTCATCTTAACTAATTATGTCCACAGTCACCCCAGGCTGAGGTCCTGGGAGTTGGGACTTCGACATGTCATTTTGGGGGACACAAGTCCACCCAGAACGGGGTGGGGGGGCCGCACCGAGGCAGAAGGAATGGTGAGTGCAAAGGCCCCAAGGCGGGAGAAGCCCGTTCGTCTCCGGCCCTCGTTTCCTGCAAATCTTGCTCCTGAGGAAAAGACCGAGGCCGACTTTGGGGCGGGCGGAGAAAAAGCAGCGCCGTGTCCCAGGGCAGCGGACGGCCCTCCCGCAGCTTGTCCGGGGTCCCCCGCACTCGGCCCCTCCATTCCCTCCCTTCCTCTTTCGGGTCCAGGCAGCCAGACCCTCTCATCTCCCACGCACACAGCTTCCTTTTTAGCCCAAAGGTTGTTATTTTAACACCTGTTGGGAAAACAAACAGGTGCAGGGAGGTGGGGAAGAGGGAGCCGTGGGCAGATGCTGTTCCTGGGGCTGACCCTAGGGCTCAGCAGGGTGGTCTGTGCCGCGGATGAGGGCTGGGTGCCGGCTGGGGCCGGATGACCCACACGGCTTTACTCACAGGTTGGGCACCGGCACCAGGCTGGCCAGAGGGGCCAGGGCAGGGCCCCCGTCTCCATTTACAGCCTCTCACTTCCTCACGTTTCTCTCTGTCCACGTGGTCTCTCGTCCTTCCGGAACTCTGGCCTGAGCTTCTCTGTGCGGTGGCAGCTGGGTCCCAAACGAGAGAGAGCAGAAGGGCCAGTTCTTTTTAAGGCTAGTCCCAAACTGGCCAGGAGTCACTTCTGATGCCTCCTATTGGTCGGAGCATTCGCAGAGCCCACCCACTTTCATGAGACTCCACCTCCTGATGGGAGGGGCTTCGGGGACATGGGAGAGGATGCTGGTTGCCATCTTGGCAGGGAACCCTTGCTCCTCTCGGCTTCCTGATGGCCCGGTGATGCCTCAGAGGCTGCAGAGGACTGCACGTCCCACCTGTGAGATGCCAGCAAAATGCATGGGCTCCGAGGAGTCTTGTTTTATTTTATTTTTTTAAAAAGCAGGGCTGTGATGTCCCACCAGAGAGCGAATATGGAGCCACTTGGCCCTCTACCCCGACTGAGAGGCTGAGCACACAAATTAGATGTTCATGAGAATAAACAGTCGTTAGAACTTGAGAACTAGAAGAGAAATAAATACCATCTCAGGATATTTCACTCATTTGGCCCTGAACCCTGCCTGCCTGTGAATCGATTGGTTTCAGGCTTGCACGTGCGTGTGGCTGTGTGACAAGCGTGATTGTCAGCCCTCCGAGGCACGTGCGTGTGGCTGTGTGACATGCACGTGGCTGTGTGACAAGCGTGATTGTCAGCCCTCCGAGCAAGTGTCTTTCCTAAGAGCCTCGGTCTCCTCCTCTGCAACTGGGCACATCTCGGGGATGCCGTGAGAGTTAAATGAAGAAATACACACAAATCCATTAAAACAGCACCTGGTGCCTAGTAGGTGTTCAATACATGTAAGCTATAGCTTTGTTCATTCATTCACTCATTCATTCATTCAGCACATACTTATTGGGCCCCAACCAGGCAAGGTCTTCTGTGTAGTGTTCAGGACCCAGCTTAAGGCTGGCGCAGGGGTGCCCGGGAAGAGGCTTCGTGAAGAGTGAATGAATGGGGTGCAGACTTTGCCCTCCGAAGCTCCTGCAGGAGAGGAGACAGACTTCATTTACGTTGCAGTGAGAAATGCAGAACAGTTCAAGCTATGGGTTTCCACCCACGGGGAAAAGGACTGGCTTCGATGGAGGGTCAGCCCCAGTGGTCAGGTTGGGAGAGGCTCTGTGGGCAGGGTGCTCCCGCCGGACCCTCTGAATGGGGCCAGGCAGTCAGTGGCCTCGGACCCCAGTCAGGAGAGGGCAGAGCAGGGCGGGGAATCCCTTCCTCAGTGGGAGGTGCTGGGACTGCAGGCCGCCCTCCTGCCTCTGCACCTGAGCACCCCAACCAGGAACTCTGGTTTCTGGCGGGAGCCGTCGGTGGCAGAGGTGAGGCCGGGCTGCTGTGGGGACGAGGGTTTCGTATTGGGAGAGCTTCCAGCCTGTCTGTGGGGCCAGTTAATGAGTGACTCTGGATATTTAATCAAAGCCAGACATCACCTCACGGATGTCTGCTCTGAGCGTGCGACATCTGCAAAGTTTCTTCCACAGCCAGACGCGGACGGGGGCGGTGGGCGGGGGTGTGTGTGTGTGTGTGTCGTTTCCAGCACCTTCTGGCCAAGATGTGGGGATCTGCAGCCACGGGGTTTGGGGCCTCGAGCCTAGGCTGTGTCTCAGATCTCCACGGGCTGCCGGGGACTCTGTGCATCTCAAACGAGGCCCCCGTCCAGGGCAGCTGCGTGATCTGCAGGGCCTGGTGCAGAATGAAAACACAGGATCTGTGGTTCAGAAATGATTAGGAATTCAGCACCTTCTGGCCAAGACGTGGGGATCTGTAGCCGCGGCGTTTGGGGCCTCGAGCCTAGGCTGTGTCTCAGATCTCCACGGGCTGCCGGGGACTCTGTGCATCTCAAACGAGGCCCCCGTCCAGGGCAGCTGCGTGATCTGCAGGGCCTGGTGCAGAATGAAAACACAGGATCTGTGGTTCAGAAATGATTAGGAATTTCAAAATGGAGCATGAAAGCAAGGGCGGGCCCTTCCGAGTGTGGGTCCCTGTGTGGCTGCGCAGGGCACGCTCGGCAGGCGGGCCCTGTCCCCATCTGCCCCCGCAGGGCAGGGGCACACGGCATGGTGGGGGAAGCCCAGATGTGCCTGGATTCTGGCACAGCCAAGCCGGCCGTACAGGGACTGGGAGTCAGGAAAGCTGGATTCTGGGGCCTGTTCTCTGCCTCTCCCTCTGTCTCTAATCTGCCTGCTGGGTTCCGGGCCCCCAGGGGAAGCAGGCCTCGGAAAGAGAACAAAGTAAATTCTCAAGGGCCATAAAAATACAAAGGCCGATTGTGTGGCTCTCAGCTTCCGCCTGAAAAGCAGGTGTTGCTGAGCGCCTGGCCGCGTGTGGCTCCAGCGCCAGGCAGCTGATTTAGTGTTCCTTCCCAGAACTGAGTGGCAGCCCGAGGGAGCTGGGCAGGCACCACCCTCACGTACCCGCTGCGCTTGCTCCGGCCCCTCCCTGCCCTCGGCTGCCCACCAGTGCCCAGAAGAAGGGTGGACAGCAGCGGGGAAGCAGGAAGTGTTCATTCTCCATTCTGGGGGCCCTGAGAATGCTGGGCCCAGCTGTGGACAAACACTGCCTCCCGCCCAGCCCCAGAGGAACCAGGCCCCCAGATCCATCAGACTAAATATGTCCGCCTCCCACCCTGGTCAGCCGGGCACCCCTGCTATCCCCGCTCCCGCTCTGCCCTGGCCACACTGGCCAGGCCCGGAACACTGCAAGGGGGCCCCGCCTCAGGGCCTTTGCACTTGCATTTCTGGCTGTCTGTATTCTCTTCCCCAAGATATTCGCAAGGCTCAAATCCTCTCTTTAGTCCGGTCTCCATTCAGATGGAGCAGCGCCTCTCCCTGTCACCCCTTCCTGCAGTACCCCTTGAGTCTTCATCGTGGCACTCATCATAGTATATTTAGTTGTTTTCTCTCTCCTCACGTCAGCTTCTGGAGGCAGAGACCTCATCTGCCTTGTTTACCATCTTGCTGCGGAAAGATACAAAGTATACTCAAGTATGAGGCAACTCATACCATGAGGTGTTATATCAAGGAGCGGATGCTTCTCGCAATGTTTTCCACAGACTTAAGGATAAAAGTTTGTGGGTATAAATAGTCCAGTGTTTATGTGTGCGTTTCTGTTAGGAATAGAGTTATATATGTCTGTTATGCCTACTGACAGTCACATGCTACGCGTGTAGGGTAGCACATTAAGAAATATGTTTTTATGCCACGCTTATATTTGTGAAATGAGGCCCTTCCAGTCCCCGCCCATGCCTTTGACACAGTGCTTTTTAGTCATCACACAGGGTTTGGCTGATCTCATCTAGTCCCTTAGGCCTAGAACTTTTCAGAGATGGCAGTTTTCTGAATCTGCTTATGACACAGCTACTGGGAATGTTATCCCAGGCCACGCATGCCCTTTTGCATAAATTGGGACATTGGCTTGTGTCATTTGCTCTGTGGGCATATATTATTGATGAGTTCCAGCAAATAACCACTTACTGTATTACTTTTTAAAGTGATCTTTAAAAGGTTTGTTTAGAGTGATATCCAACACCTATGAATGCAGAGTCAGACCTCCAGAATCATGGCTGGATCGGGTTAAATTTCTCGGCACGCTCTCTGTATAAATGACTTGAGATGTGACGTCCCACACAGCATAGTGTGAGGTACTTTCAGGCTGAGGCTGTGGTTCTCACCCGACAGTGTATTTAGAATCACCTGGGGGAGATTTTCACATACTCAGGGGATCCCTGGGTTCCCCACCCCTAAGCCAAGGGAATCAAGATCTTAGGGAGATGGGGACAGGCATCTGTAGTTCTGAAAAATCCCCGGCTGGAGTCTAACATCCAGCCAGGCGGAGACCCACAAGGCCGATTTGGATGTGACAAACCAGCAGTCCCCAAGTTGGTCTCCTGGGCCAGCGGCTTCAGCACTGCCCGGGAACTTGCTGGAAATGCAGCTCCCTGGCCCCAGCCCACACCTGCCGAGTCAGGGCGTTTTCACACGCCCTTCGGGGGGTCCTGATGCTCACATTGGGGGCCTGCTGCCCCAGACCAGGCTTTGACTTTTTTTTTAAAGTTATTGAGAGAGAAATAAAGAAGCGTGGGCTTTGTAAGGACTAAGGACTCAGACACGGGTTACCTCTCTTTTCCTGAAGGATGGCCGCACTGTTCATTTCGAGGGATGAAGGCATGAGTGTGCCTTCCGAGTCCCCAGCACCTCTGGGTGCCAAGGCACTAGGGCGGATACTTTGCGTGATGTCCCAGTGAGGCGAGTTCTATAATTATGCACATTTTATAGATGGGGGTACTGAAGTCAGCAAGGAGACCCCTGCCCCAAAGTCCCATACTCGTGGAATGGTGGTGGGTGCTCCATCGCAGGCCGGTCCCCAAACCCACGTACTTTACTTGACACCTGCCTCCTGCAGGGGCCGGGGTCCTGGGGTCTGTCGCCAGCCCCCGGCTGTGGCTTTTCCATCTTGGACGGTGAGAGGATGTCTTGGCTCAGGCCCCAGCTGCCCAGAGGGACCTCGCGAAACAGGAAGTCCTCGCCATCCCAAGCCCAGGCTGGGGAGCCCAGGATGAGCAGGGGGTGCCCTCTGAGCCTCATATTAAGAGATGCCGCTGAGAGGCCTCAAGAGGTAGGTTGCTTTCCACTCCATAAAGTCCGTGCCCATCAATTCATTACCCCTGGGGGAAAATAAAGCTGCAGTGAGAAGGGGTCACACACCAACTGGAACAGCTAACATTAGAAAGTCTGACACCACCAAGTGCCGGCGAGGACACACGGCAGCTGGGCCTCCCACGTGTTGCTGGTGGGGACACGGAATGGTGCAGCAACTTGGGAAGACTTCCACAGTGTCTCACAAAGTTAAGCAGATGCCTAGTATATGACCCGGCAAATTTACCTCCTGGGCATTTAACCCGAGAAAAATGAAAACGTGCCCGCAGAAAGCCGTGGGCGCCAAGGTTCACGGCAGCGTCGCTCAGAATCTCCAATCTGGAAACAACCCCTTAGCAGGCGAGTAGATAGGTCACCGTGCTGCGTCACCTCCATGCCACGGACCACAAACACGTGCAGCGACACAGGGAAATCTCAGAAACGTCGGGGGGGTGGGGGAGCGCGAAAGCAGCCAGTTGTGAAACAGTACAGACCGCGAAATACAGGCCGGCCCAGGCGAGTCTCAGCTGTAGCCAGGAAATCAGGTCAGCGGTGCCAGGGGTTGGGGTGAGGATAGGGAGGCCACGAAGGGCATGGGGGAGCCTGCCGGGTACTAGGACGTTCTCCATTTTGACTGGAGTGGGGTGTCTGCATACATATATACATGCGAAAGTTCACTGTGCCCAGGCCCTACCCCAGCTAAAAAAAAGATTCTTGAAACTGCCTGTCCATGAGCTCACTTGTATTTCACAGGATGGTCCCCCATCGTTAAATGCCTTGCAAAATGACGCTGTTCTATAAGACGGGGTTCAGGTCCTGGTCCCCCGAGGTCTGGCTGATCTCGGCATGAGCGGGCAGGGTCCCTCAAGGAAGACAAGCTCGGGCCCTTTCTGGCTGTTGTCGTGAACGCTGGCTTCTCCTGGCTCTGGAGAAATCTCACAGGGCCTGAGTTTGTAGCCCCCAGAGGCAGCACTTCACATCTGCCCTGTGAGCCTGGCATCGGGAGATTCAGTGGCCCAGGAGCCGCAACCCAGTAATTACACGCCAAGCTGTTCAGGACCCCTTAGCTGGGGCACGCCATAAACCTGCGGGATGCCTTCGGGTTTCACGGTAACTGGGTGTGCTGCGGGCTTTCCGTGGGTGGGACTAGAGATGCTAATTTTCCCATGGTGTTGACGACAGACCCCTGAAAGAGAGAATGGTCCCACCCCCTACATGATTTTGAAATCTCTCATCTCTCTCTCTCTGTCTGTGGTGAAAACTCTCTTTGTAATAAACTGGATCGATTACATTCTGGAACCGAACTCTGCCGTCACACACAGACACTGAACATGGCTGGCCAAGGTTCTGACTTGCAGCGAGTCGTCTAGCAATGCCATGTGTGTGGAGGTCGAAGCGAGAGTTTTCTCGGTTTCGTTCAGAGCTTTTGCCCAGAGCTGGATGTCACTTTGGCAAGTTACGTCGCTGACGAAATGGCCACCGGTGGCATTGGAGCCAGCCCCATCACACCTGTATCTGCCTGCGTGTGAATGTGGCACGTGGCGTGCTTTGCCGCAGAGGTGCAAACATCTGTCTATGTGAGTCACCTGGAGCAACTGTATTTGAGCATTTGCATCTAGAAATACATATTATTTCAATACGAATCACTTTCCTTGATAGTTCGGGCAGGCCACCGTGCCCGGACGTGTCATTTTTGGTAGTGCCATGTGTAGGCACTTCCTGTCAGTCAGGGATTACATTCGGGCATGAAACATTCGTTATGAAAGAGGAAGTCGAGTTCTAGAGAATTCCGAGCAAGTGGCCAAGAGGCATGCAGAGGCCTTTTTTCCCTGTAGCCTTGTTTGTGATTGGGGACAATCGAACGCGATCCACAATCCATCGGTACATGACTAAAGAAATAAACTGCGTCTGGTCCGCTAACAGGGTGCACTAGGCAGTGGAGACGAGCGAACCCAAGCCAAGCCGATCGACTCGGCTTACTACGAAAACAGAACGGCAAACAGGAAGCGATCATTACGAAACAGTTCACACAATAGTGCGCCGTCCGGGTGACGTTTCAGAGCACGCGACTCGATGCTACAGGCGGTGCCTGCCTGCGTTCAGCTGGAGCGGTGGCACAGTAGCTGGAAGGGAATTGATACGGTGACTCCAGGGTGGCGGTCACCTCGGGGGAGGGCGCTGCATCGGGGCGGGGGCGGGGGGGGTGCCCAGCAAGCGTGACCTGTATCGATAAGATTTGATTGCTTTCGCGACGTATCCGAAGCGATTATGGCAGTGGCGGATCTTCGGCAAACCTGGGGCCGAACACATGGGCGTTCCTGGTAGAATTCTCTGTTCTTAGGTGGCTGCTTAAAATATCAAAGTAACAAGCAAAATCAATTGAGTGTGTGTGTGTGGTTGGTGGGGGAGCTTTGCCAAGCTCCTGTCAAATTGACAGAGTGAGGAGAGGCCGTGTCAGACCAGAGGGTCTTTCTCCCAGACTCCGGTGAGCGGAGGCCATGTCCTCCCTCTCTCCCTCCCTCCCTCCCTCCCTCCCTCCCTCCTTCCCTCTTCCTTTTCTTTCTTCTCTTTCTCTATTTCTTTCTTTCATCCAACGATCATTTTCCAGGGCCACCCTTGACTAGTTCTTCCAGCAGGCCTTGCAGAACGGGCCCCGCTAACCTGTGCACCGCACTCGACAGTGTGGACCACAGCTCTCCTGGCTGTTTCCCGCCCGGCCCGCCCGGCAGGCGCCGTCGCCTCCATTCCACCCTGGGGAGCTGGTCTCCGGCAAAGGCAGAGCACCCTGCTCCAGGTCCCGGAGCCAGCCAGCGGGGACCGACCCGGCCAGGTCCGCCATGGCCTTCCTCCCGGCGCCTCGGCCAGGCCCTCCCCCCTGCTCAGGTTCTGGTCACTCTTTCAAGGCTGGCAGCTTTCCAAGGGCAGGACTTGTGAGTTCTGCGGTCGGCCGCTCACAAGCCTTGCGATGCTGGGCACGTCAGGTACCTTCCCTGGGCCTCGGTCACCACAGCTGTAACATGGGGTCGATTCGTCCAGCCTTACAGGGCTGTCATGGCGATGAATGTCCGTGAACAGGAAGTTCCCCCTAGCGGATGCTGTCACGTGGACATTTTAAATCTTCTCCATCTTTGTGTTTCCTCCGCCTTTCGCCTGAGGGTCCAGAAGGAACCACCCAAAGGCCTTTCGTTACATTATCCACCGAAATGCTCTGACTGCAAGTCACGGAAAACCCAGCTCGAACGGGCTTTGTCACGCGACGAGAAGTCTGGGGGCCGCGCAGGTCTCAGCCCGGCTCTGGCTACAGCCCCTGGGAGGCCAGAGGTGGCGTTCTTCCCAGGCTAGATCTGGACCCCGCCTCCAGGCACGACGAAGGCTTTTTTCCCAGAAGGCTTAGAGGGTGTCCTTTCACGTGTCGCTGGCCAGAACGAGGGGACTGTCTCCTGACTCTAACTCGGTCACTAGAAAGGGCCCAGGACGCGCCAGCTGGGACAGAAGGGACATTGGGGACCGTCCTCAGGGACCGCGCTTTCAGCGGCACGTGACCAGATGCCACGAGAAGGGGCGTTGTCATCTCTCAAACGCGCAGGTGTGGATGTGGGCGGCGCAGGCTGGCTCGTCGGTGGCATCAGCAGGACCCCAGGCCTTTCCCTCCCTCACCGCGCCATCCTCCGTGTGCCCCCCGGGGGCGCAGAACGTGCGCCACAGCCACACACACAGCGGCAAGGGGAGGGGGCGGGGGCTCCCCACACGCCTCACTCTTTCATTGGGAGGGGGCACCTGGGGGGCCCCGGGGCTTCTCGTAGCCAGGCAGGGGTGTCCTCAGTCTGCAGACTGGGGTGAGAGCTCCCGGTGGATGATTTATTACTGAGGGGCGCTCCTGGGACGACCTGGGACCGGAAAGCGGGAAGAACCAGGCAAAGGGGCACCTTCGGGCTGTCTTGGCCTCAGCCCGGCCCACGGGGAGCTCGGGGCGGCAGTGGCTCTGTAGCTTGTCCTGTCTTGAGCAAGGGCCTGGGCTTTTGTGCCAGGGGGTGTCGAGTCCAGGCAGGGAGGTGAGGAGGCTCCAGCAGCACAGAGTCAGGGGCGGGTTTCCCTGCCCTGGGGAAGCAAGGAGCTGGGTGTCCAGCCTCCTGTTGGGGGCAGCCACCCCCATTGAGAGCGAATCGGGGAGCATGGGTAGGTGACAGCATCGCTTCATGACTGAGCCACCAGATGAACCGCCACGAGTGACGCGGCCAGGACAGGAGGAAGCAGGAGGCCACGCCAGACTGGATCCTCGTTCCCATCTTCCCGTCCCCTGGGGGCTCCCTGGGTACCCCCCTTCCTCTCTCAGCGCCCTCGGCTCCTTCCCGCTGAGGGCCAGCAGAACTCAAGATGTTCCCACCAGAAAAGGAAGCTCTGTGGACACTGCCCGGGAGCCTCGAGGGGTGGGCTGGGGGCCGAGGTGCCCTTGACCTCCGTCTTTGCTGGGCGCCCAGGACTAATGCAAGGTTGCAGATGGGCTGCTGGCCACGGTCTGTTAGCTCCCTTCAATTCTCTCTGCAGAATTAAAGGGAAAGGTTATTAATACGGGGTGGCTGGTAATAAGCTAATTATGTGCTGGCGGATCAGGGGCGTCGGGGGGGGGGCCACGTGGGTGCCCGGCCTTCATCTGAGCGAGCGGTTCTGAACGATTATGAATGTGACAAAGCCGTCACCGGCTTGCTGTGCCACGGAGCTGTTATTTACTTGGCAGATTTGCCCGGACACAATTACCCAGACAGATACCCCTGAACCCCGGGGCCCTGAATGCTTTCTTCCATCCTAAGGCGTGTGACAGGGACGCCAGGGAGTGCGGAAGATGCCGGCGCCCGAGGAGGCCGAATGCTGAGCTTGTCTCCTCTTTCCTTGACTCAGTAACCTTGGCAGCGAGGCCGGGAATTTGCTTTCTCTGCGCTGATGGACGGGCCTTTGGCTGGCCTCACCGCGGGCTGGCAGGCTGTCGTCGGAGCGCCTCGCGGGGGCCGCGTGGGAGGGGGGATTCGGGACAGAGGATGAACAGGCCAGAGCGCGGGGGAGGGGAAGGGAAGGTCAAGGCTGTAGGTTCGAGTCCCCCCAGGGCCTGCGGCTGTGACTCCTGGCTCCCACGCCGGCAGAGGGAGGGCGGAAAGCATGCACGACTCACACAGTGCCCCCAACACAGAAGCCGGATGACTTTCCAGACGACACTGACGCTGACCAGCATGTCCCGGTTGGTCTGGGACTTTCTGGATTGTAGCATCAAAGGTCCCCTGTCCTTGGAAACCTGTCTGTCCTGGGCAGACTGGGACAGTTGGTCACCCTATTTTAGACCCCTCCTAAGCAAGAGAGTGCACAGAGGTGAAGGGCATGACCCCCCAGGGGTCACACAGACCACCGGCTGAATCTTGCTCTCACCACTGATCCTGTGACACTGGGGACAAGGGACCCTCCTAGGCATGAGTCTCCTTCCCGAAAAGCGGGAATAAAAATGATCTCCCAGGATCACTGCGGGCAGCAATCACTCGGGCGGGGGATGGGGTGCGGTCTCAGAGGTATCGCAGGTTGTTGTGGGGGGCGGGGGGTGCTGGGGCTTTTCCTCCTGATTGTGGGAGACCAGGAGGAAGTCCTCTTGCAGATGGAAACTTTCAGGGCAGGGCTGCCCTTGACTTCAGGGAAGAAAATCAAGGAAATGAGAGGAATGTTCACAAGGACGCCCACCAGGGGCTTTCGTCAGGGCGCGTGGGGACGGGCAGGCTGGGGCACCCTGTGGGCTCGGCGGTCGGGCTGGCCTGTCTCTGGACGGTGGGTTACTAGGCAGCTCTGAGAAGAACTGGATTCGATGAAACCGATACAGTATAAGCTGCAGTTACAGATCGTTCGGCGAATATATCAAAGTGGCAAACGGCAGGCCAGGTTCGTGAAGAAGGAGGGTGTCCTCACTCCTTAGGGAATGTTAATCAAAATCGCAAGGAGCTACCGCTTCACACCCATTAGGAAGGCTGTTAAAAAAAAAACAGAAAATGACAAAGTGTCGACGAGAATGTCGGGGCACCGGAGCCCTGTGCGTTGCCGGTGAGAATGTAAAATGGGGCGGCCGCTCTGGAAAAGTCTGGCGGTCGAACAGAGAATTACGCTCTGGCTCAGCAGTTTCAATCCTGGGGGCATGCCCCGAAAGAATTAAAAACGGGGGCTCAAACGGGTACACGGACGTGGACGTCCACAGCGGCACTGCTCACAGCGGCCAAGGGCAGAAGCGTCCCAAGTGTCCATCGACGGATGTGGGTGAGCAAAACGGGGCCAGTCCCGAGAGCGGAATGCATACTTTTTGACCATTAAAAGGAACGAAGTTCTCGTACCTGCCACAACGTGGCTGAACCTGGGAGATGTTGCGCTAGCGGAAGCAGCCAGTCACACGAGGCCACGCACTGTGTGAGTCCATTTGTAGGGAATGTCCAGAACAGGCAGCCCCACACAGACAGGAAGCAGATTGGTAGGTGCCAGGGGCTGGGGTGGGGGACGTGGGGGGTGACAGCTTCATGCGTATGAGTTTCCTTTTGCAGTGACGGAAGTGTTCTAGAACTTGAGAGTGGGGATAGCTGTGAATATACTAAGTATTATCGATGGTAAATTTTATGGTATGTATCTTTTTGGCACGCGTACACACAAAAAAATGGCAGGGGGAGGACACGCAGAAGCACACATGTGTTCATACGTGTATATCCTGGTATAGGCAAAAAATAACCTCCGGAAGGAAAAGCTGACAACCGTGGCTGTCCCCGGGGATGAAAATCAGGGCTGACAGTCCAGGGGGAGGAGACCTTCTGGTCCGTTGGGACTTATTGTATCACGTGTCTGTGTTACTTTTTAAAAAGCAATAAGGCGTCCAGGTGAATTTTGCAAGAAGAAAAATGTCAGAAATGCAGGGGAAATAATGAGATGTCAGAGACGGAGGCCCTGTGTAGGGAGATGGGGTCACACGGCCAGACAGCCGGCGGGACACTGAATGGGTCGTCCCTGCTGACGCTCTGCCCTCACCCCCGAGGACAAACGCTTCTCCAGATCCCACAGCAGGCAGATGTGTTCTGCAGAGAGAACCAGATCCACAGCTGGCCAGGGAGGCAGTAAGAGAAGACCCAGGGAAAACCGCTGGCAGGGAAGTGGAGCCTGGAAACGGAGGAAGACTCAAATTTTCTAAAAGGCGAAATAATATGGATTCTGGAAATCCCAGGCGGGGTAAATCTGACTGCAGGAGTTCTCGGCAGAATTCTGGAGCAGAGCTTTCCACAGATGGCTCGTGACTGTTGAGAAGAAAAGATGGTAATGATGAGAAGCCAGCACAGGTTCCCTAAGCGACCTGTGTCGACCAAGGTCAAGTTCCTGTTCTCATGGGGAGACCACCCCGATGGACCAGATGGCCGCTTAGGACCCTGGCCTTCTGAAGGCGCTGTGGAATAGTCCCTCCGTGATCTTTATAGGAAATTGTTATCAGTTGTTCGATTATCTGCCTTGTGTTTTCTGCATCTGCTTTATCTAGCAATATCATTCCTACCCCACGTGCTTTTAGGTAATTTCCCCTGATAGCTGTTTGTCTATTTGTAAGCTACTCAGACTTAGTTTCATATTTACTTTAACCCGTATTGGTCAAGAGTCTTTTGGTCACGAGAGAGAGAAATCCAATTCAAATGGTCTTAAGCAGAAACGTCAGGAGGTCGCCCGTGTCAGGCCCGGCTGGGTCCAAGGGCTTGAATGATGTCACGGGAATCAGTATACGTTTTCTTTTGTATTGATTTCATTCTAAAGTCGGACTTCCTGGAGTGGAGGAAAGGTGCTGCCAACAGCTGCTGGGTCGCCTCTTACCACCTTGGCCACCTGCGCAGAGAGGGGACACCTCTTGCCTGAGCTCCAGGTGCCACACCAGCTCCGATCGGCCCACTGTGTCTCATACCCATTCCTGAAACGGTCACCGTGACTCTGCCTGGGAGGGGCCACATCCTCTCTACAAGTCACATTAGAGACGATTTCATTGAGCAGTGGGAGAAGAAAGGTTCCCTAGAGGACAAGTGACGTGCGTTACAAACCAGGCGCCACGCGACAACGTTTCGGTCAACGGCAGACGGTGCGCACGACGGCGGAGTCCCATGCAGCCGCGTATGCGATTAGTAGTAGCAGGCGAGAGCAGGCTAAAGTAGTGTGTCGTAGGCTATACCACCTGGGTCTGTGTAAGTGTCCTCGCTCTGACGCGTGCACAGCGACAGAATCGCCTGATGATGCGTTTCCCACAGCGTGTCCTCGTCCTCAAGCTGTGCGTGACGGTGTTGGGATACGAAGGAACGGGTCCTGGTCAAGTGGAAATACAGCTTGACCGGATTCTGGATATTTAGGCGAACCCCGTGCGCGGCAGGAGCCCTAAACATCATCCCCAGCTTAGAATGCGTCGGCCATTATCTCCCTGGGTGCCGTCCCCCTTTCATACAGAAAACAAGGTAACTAGTTGATTGTACTCTGGCCCGTGAGAAGCAGACGATGCTTTTGTGGGATCTGTGTGTACATGGGTCACATAGGTGGACCCGTGCGAGGCCCTCTGTCTAGAAGCGAAGGCCATGTAGGAGAGGAAGAGGCAGGGTTGCAGGAAGGCTGGACAGGTAGGACCCAAAGCAGAGAGATGGTGTCCAGGAAACAGGCAGCGTGAGTTGAGCTACTGTCCCAGACAGAAGCTTTCAGCCTCTTCTCGTCTGCCCTCTCCGCTGGGCTAGCTGCGTGCGCCTCTGGCAGAGGCGGGGCTCATGGCTCCCTATCCTCTCCCTCTCGATTAAGGCAGGGCAAACATTTAGGTCTGGTATGTCACATAAAGGTCATCCAAGTTCCAGCTGCAGTTACTTGCAGCAAGACCCTCTGACGTTGTGTTGCGAAGAATTAAAGGCTTCACCTGGAATCAGTGGGCGAGATGCTGGGGTGGATTCACAATGCCCGCCCTGGAAGTGGACTACGGAGGGTGCGAGGCACAGCTTGTGTGTGCTGAGACTGGGCCGGGACTTCTCAAGGCTATTTCAAAAAGAGGGACTGTCAAGGGGCCACCGCAGCAACCGAAGACGGATTTATGTCCGTCAAACGCAAAATGAAATCACCTCTAAGCCAACAGTACTTTTTATGCACCGCCTGTCTTCCTAAGCCTCTTCTCCTAGTCCGCGTCATCAACAACAGGTGTCTGCTGTTCCTGCGACTCCAGCCACCCAAAATAGGCCTGACAGTGATGACGGCATAAGACAGATTTCCAGACTTCCATCACTCCTGGAAAACGTCACGTATTCATAAACCAGGGCACTCCTGGTTCTGTGGTTCAGCTGATATGTTTTTTAAATGCTTCCCTTGCTAGAACTTTT
Organism: Pteropus alecto; assembly: GCF_000325575.1. Classification (NCBI taxonomy): domain Eukaryota; kingdom Metazoa; phylum Chordata; class Mammalia; order Chiroptera; family Pteropodidae; genus Pteropus; species Pteropus alecto. Next base: position 3,305,054 of record NW_006434829.1, read on the forward strand.
TATTGAGGTATATTATACATACAAGAAAGTCACAGCTTAAAGAATTTCCATAAAACGAGCAAATCGGTGGAACCAACACCCGCTTCAGGAAGCACCGTGTTCCCAGCCCCCTCCCAGGGCTCCCTCACCCAAACTTACCCGCCAAGGGAGATCACCACCTGCTTCTGGCTACTCATCAGTTTTGCCCGATTTGGGACTTTCAATCTTCCCGTTGGTTCTGTTTTGTGTCCAGTGTCATCTATGTCGTTATGCGTAGATGTGGTGCGGTCTCCCATACTGGAAATACACCACCATTTATTCATTCTAGGCGCATGGGCATTTGGGGTAGTTTTTATTCTGTGATGAATAGGCTTTGCGTGGACATCCTTGGGCATGTATTTTTATGAACACACGGACACGTTTTTAGAGGGTATGTACCTAGAACAGAAATTTCTGGGTCGTAATGTGGAGGCTTATGTTCAGGCATAATGGAGTTTCTCTAAGTGGTTGAACCATTTTCCATCCCCACCTGAGTGTCTGAGAATTTGCCTAGACTTTCGTGTTTTTTTTTTGTGTGTGTGTGTGTAATTATTTCAAAGGTCAGAAACTTATTTTAAAAAGGAAATTATGTAACTGTCATAAAAGAAAAATCAGTGTCACTCGCCACAAATAAAAGGTTATAATAACTATCTTAAAAACTAGTAATTATTTAAAAAGTCATCTAAAACCTATTAAAAAGTTCACCTAAAATCACCTCATATGCCATCGGGAGTATGGATGTCGTGCTTCTGGAAAGACTGGTACAGGGGATGTTACTGGTTTTTATTGAGCAGGAGGCACCCCGATTTTATTGGGGTCCCCTCACTCTCCACCAGCAGTAAGCCTCTGGGGAAGCTCAGCCTACCCCCAGCTCCAGGGAAAGCCCCGATTGGTCTGTGAGTCAGCCAACCCCCTTTGCCTGGGATGGGTTCAGGAACGGGTGTGGCCTGATTTTGGCTAATAAAATGTTTAAGACACTGTGTGGGGCGCACTGGCACATCTGCGGGCTGAGCCTCAGGGCCCACCGATTGGGGTTCAGGCCCTGCTTCTCCACCCCTGCTCTGGGTAACCTGGGCCAACTTGCTCCATTTCTCTGAGTCTCGGTTCCTTCACCTGTCAACGTGAAGGTGGCTGATTATGGCAGAGGCGAGAGAGGTCTTGTGTGCCAGACACTCGGTCCAGCTCCTCGCTCTTAGTTCTGGGCAGAGGGCTCCCACACGTCCTTCCCCTACCAGCTTCCAGGGTGGGATCTTGACATGTTGTCATCTTGAGCAGCTTTCTATTTCCGTTTGGGGAGAAACCAGGAAAGACTCTCCTGCAGTCAAGGCAATGGAATGAGAGCTGAGTTCTGGGCCCTGCCCTGGGGAGCGGACTGAAGGCAAGACCATAGTAGCTGAGACCTGTTGAGTGCTGGGCGTCCCGTGCGTGGCTCATTATATTCACGACAACTCTGTGAATTAGATCCCATGAGGATGCCCATTTTACAGAAGAGAAAATCGAGGTCCAGAGAGTTACTCAGAGGATTTGAATCCAGGCCATCTGATGCCCAAGCAATGATCTCCTTTCTTGCTGTGGGAACCCTGATTTTATTTAGGGTCCCATGCCTCTGCATGGGACTCAGGAAAGCGTGACCCATCCTCAGCCCTGGGGAGAAATCCGGATTGGTCTCAGGCAATCGATCGGTCTCATTTCCTCTGCCAGAGGTTGATTAAGCCTTGGGCATGGGACACGGTTGTAGCGAATTGGACATGAGCAAAGGGCTACAGAGGATTTCGGGGAAAGGTTTTTTGTTCTTCACACACTGGGTGTTGTGTCTGGATATATTAGCTGAAGCAATGGCAGCCTTTTTGTGGTCATGAGGGAATTTAGGATGAAAACAGAGCCGAGAATGGGGAACTAGAAAAATGGAAAGAGCGTGGGGGTCTATGACAATGGCAGTTAATTCACCATACTCAAAACCACCCCTCTTCCTGACTTTTTGCTATGCGACATGATAAAAGGTCTTATTGTTTAAGCCGATTTGACCTGGGGTTTCAGTTGCTCGAATGGTAGTGGATATGATTGAATGACTGTCAGCTTTGGCAGAAAGGGATGCTCACCTCTCCTGGTCGCTGCTGCCTGGCACATAACACCTGCTCGATTAAGATCTGTTAAATGAATCGATGGAGCGGAGGGGCTGGGGGATCCATGTCCGGGTTCGAATACGAGGCGTAGCAAAAGTCAGCCCCAACGCTGTGCGGAAGGCTTCGAATCAGCGTCTCATTTAATTTTCAGGCCCGCCCCATGAGGAAGGGGCTCGTGTGATACTCATTTCACAGGGGGGAAACTGAGGCAGGGAAAGGTGAAGAAAGCTAAGGGATGGGATGAGCGGAGGCCTGGCCCACCGCTCGGGACACCCGAGGCCCTTGAGAACAGGACGGCCTTGCGCCCCCAGGGTGTGCTTCCCATAAATAGTTTCAAAGGAATCGCGGGGAGCACAGATCGACTTTTTCCCTCCATGCTGTTGCCAGAGCAAACTGTTCACAGGTAGAGACAGGCTCCCTTCGCCGGGCCCAGACGTGTCCCCACACCCAGCCCCGCGGGGCTCCCCTCCGTGCCAGGATGCCGGGGGCACGGGGCGCCGACTTCCTGCCTTTCGAACCTCTCGGGCTTCCGTTTCGTCCTGACCCATCATTTCTCGCCACAAGGCCCCCCACTTTGTGCTGCCCAAAGGGATGACTGCTCTGAAGCCTGACCTGTCCTGACCACGGTCCTGGGGAGACCCTTCACGGCCTCCCCGAGACTTCTTCACAAGGGAAGTCTGGGGTCCCGCTGCAGCGTGCTGGGGCACGCCTGCTTGCCAGGCCCACCCGCCTGCCCCAGGACCTTCGCACATGCTGTGCGCCCAGCCAGAAATGCCTTTGCCGTCAATCTCCTCACGGCTGGCTCTCTCTTCCCTCAAGCCTATGCCCCATGGTCACCTCCCCGAAAGGGGCCGTCCCCGACTACCCTCTGCCACCCTCTACTTTCCGCTTCTTCCTTCAACACTAGCTGAAGTTACAACGTGCCGTCATGTTTGGATTTGTTTCTTTGACGCCTGTCACTAGACATGGTCCCTATGAGATCAGGGAGTTGGTCTCAGGTCTCCTGGTCATAAGTCCTAGGATTAAGGAGGATGGGGAGCTCTGGAGAGGGGCTTGTTTTAGAAAAAGTGGGCAGATACCATTTTGTTAAAGACACGCGGGAGGTCGGCCATCTGGGGAAAAGCCTTCTAAGCAGAGGGGACAGTCAGTGCGAAGGCCCCGAGGCATCGCGGGTGTGTTTGAGGCGGCCACCACGAGGAGCAGAGTCGGGAGGGGGACAGTGTGGGTACGAGGTCCGGAGAACCAGGTCTGCCTCCCCCCCGCCCCGCGTTCTTGCCCTGCCCCGCTGCAGTCCCTCGGCTTTCCCGGGGATGGCAAGCTCTCACCACGATGACTCATACCAGCCAAATTCTGACGCACGCAGCCCACGGCGGGGCCGTGGGTACGGGGACGTCAACCCCATACCTGCTGTGGCTGTCTGTTCCATCTCCGGAATCAGTGCCTCTTCTGAGCAGCGGACATTACAGTCCAAACAGTGACCCCCCCGGATCTCGCGGGATGGTGTGGGGAGGGCTCCAGAGCCAGGTGGAGCTGGGCTTAATGCGAATCCCCTCCCAGGTGGCGGCTTAGGCTGGCCGTTTACCTCTCTGAGCCTTAGTTTCCGCAGCTGTCAAGTGGGGGTGGTGGTAGTTCTGATCTTATCAGGCATGGGAGCCTCGGTGAGGTAAATAGTTCAGGCTTGTAAAGCACTTACTGTGGGCAGAGCGTTGCCTGCTTTACACTCATTAACTCGCTTTTTGCAGTAATCCTATGGGGGAGGGTCTGTTCTCCTTTTTACAGGTGAGGAAACAGGCTCAGAGGAGTTGAGTAACTTGCCCAAGGTCACACAGCCTGTTGTCCGGCCCCAGGGTGTGTGTGCCTAAGCATCATGCTGCACAGCCTGTCTAGATCGGTCACCCCTGTGAAGTGCTCAGCTGGCCCAGGGCCCATTATAGAAAGAGCTTTTGAGTCCGGCCCCAGGGTGTGTGCACCTAACCATCATGCTGCAGCCTGTCTAGATCGGTCACCCCTGCGACGTGATCAGCTGGCCCAGGGCCCATTATAGAAAGAGCTTTTGAAAAATACTCCTTACGATGTTGAAGTGCTCTTTGGGATTTTCAAGGGTGATTGGCTGTCTTAGCTCACTGAATTCCTGCAACCACCCCGTGAAGTTGGCTGGGCAGGGGGTCCAGCCCATTTTACAGACGGGGAAAACCGATGCCCAGCCTCACACTCCAGCCACACTGGTCTTCTGTCCAGCCTTTGAACACGCCGAGTCACTTCCTGCGGTACGGTCTTTGCATCTGCTGTTCCTTCCACCTGAATGCTGTTCCCTCACCTTCCGGCTGCCTCCTCCTGAACCTTTGGCTGCCATCTTAAATGGCACCCGCTTAGGGAGACCCTCCCTCCCTGGTCATCCAGTCTCCTTCCTGCCCTCCAGCTCTCTCTGTCCCTCAGCTGCTTCCTGGGTGGCGATCACCGCCATTCCTAACCACGCTCTCTTTTTCTTTGCTTCTTTCATTTGTGACTCCCTAAATCTTGCATGGAAGGGAGTGGGCTCCGGGGGTTGAAGGGACTCCATGCAGGGTGCTCCGCGGCCGATGTCTCTGCAGCAGAGCGTCCAGGCACGACACTCAGAGACACACTGCAGGACTGGCCACCCCGCCCTGGGCGGGCAGCCAGTTCCAGAAGCTGTCCCACCCAGCCCCACGGCTGGCCCCTCTCTCCACCCTGTGGACTCGCTCAGGAATCTGGTACTACGCATGGATGCTGGAACCGAAATCCATACAGAACGCTTGCTGCAAGGGAGTCAGGAAAGCACACCAGTCGGCTTCTGCCATGGGGCAGGGGGCAAGCCAGGAGACGGGGGAGGGGACCATGGCATAGCCTGCCAGAGAGCTGGCTCCATGTGAGTGCCATGCGCTGCTGGGCCCCGGGGCCAGCCTAATAAATACGTGTTTGTGGAGTGCCTGAAAGGTGTCAGAGTTGGGAACTGAACCCAGATCTGACTCAAAGCTGTGCATTCTTTCCATTTTAACTTGCTTCTCGCTTGCTGGACAGGCCCTACCCCCGGGTTTTAGAGCCCCGTGCACTTCGCACACGCAGTGCTGGGCTTTCTGTGGTTCCCGACGGGGCCGGGAGGCTGGAGGGCCCTTCTGAGCCAGGGGAACTAGCCGTATCGATGTTTTCAAAGTGAGAATTATTATTGGCTCTGTTGGGCAGAAGCTCGAAGGGACCGAGGAGGGACAGACACACGCTTAACTCCAAGACTGCAGGTGTCGCCGGCCATGGACAGGCCCAAGGGTTCTGATCTCGCCCGGACCAGGGGCCTGAGCTCTGGGCCCGTGTGCAGGGCGGTTCGGGCCAGGTGCCCTGAGAACCAGGTGCCGTAGCCGCTGCAATGTGGCTTCTCCCAGCCTCGTAGTCTGCACAGGCCACCGCCCTGGGAGAGCTGGGCTTCCGCTGGCTCCCCAGGCCCCACGGGGAGGTCAGGCCACCCAGGGGCTAATTCCTGACATTCTCTGGGAGGCTGAGAAACAGCAAATGTGGTGCAAAGATGCCAGAAAGGAAGCCTCCTTGGATCGCAAGAAAAAATCCAGAAGCGCACGCAGGGATGTCCAAAACCAGATGTCCAAGCTTGAAAAAAAAAAAAGAAAAGAAAAAGAAGAAAGAGAAGGAAAGAAAGAAACAACTTTCATTATGTGTCTTTCAGCAGTTCCGGTGGGATGTGGTCAACACAAGTTGCCCCCGCTTCGACCTGGCCCCCACGCAGCCCCGCACCCCGACGCGACCCCCTGGTATCGACGTGTCATGCCCCTTACCTCCCCAAGCTCCCCGCACGCCCTACCTCATGCCGGCTCCGTCCATTCTAACCGTTCCGGCCTCTTTCTTTTCCCTGGATGCACAGGTGCGGGCCCACCCTGGGGCTTCGGCACTGGCCGTGCCCCTGCCCATGCCCAGTTCCGTGCGGTCCCCTCCCTCACCTCCATGTCGTCGGTGCTCAGATGCCACCTTCTCAGCAAGGCCTTCCCTCGCCTCCCCACCCCTTACACGCTGTCTCCCCTTCCTGATTTAATTTTTCTCAGAGCAGTGACCACCTAAGACAGTATGTACTACATTTATTTGGTTTCCCTCTGCCTTCCAGGAGAGCAGAGACGCGGCCTGTCCCGGTCACCGCTGAATCCCCGGCACCTAGCGTGGTGCCTCGCACACAGCAGGCGCTCCCGAATTAATGAAAGCGCTTCCGGAAGCATCCATGCGTAGGAAAGCTCGTTTCTGCGCATTTACTCCCCCTCCCTTTTTTTTTGCACAAAACGTACCACACCACGCAGACGGCTCTGCACCTGCTCCTTCCTGCCGAACAATGTAACTTGGAGCTCTGCCCTCATCGGAACGCACAGCCCGTTCTCGGCCGCTCCACAGCTGCCACTGCTGCCCTGGAGGACAGCCCAGGAGCGGCGCGGACACTCCACTGGCCGCCGTCCGCACTGGGTGTCTCCCCGTCACTATTCACCTCTCTGTTCCCATCTCGCCAGAGCCTGAGAGCGAAGACTTGAGCAGAAGCCCACGGGCGGGCGGGAGAACACCCCAGAGGTGCAGCCGTGGGAGAAAGTGAGTTGTTTATCTTCAGAGATAATCAAGCCTATCCGACAGGGGTCTGATCTTGGTCCCTGCTTCCTTCTTTCTGAAGTGCACACAGTGTCATAAATAAAGGCGCCGACATCAGAGGAAGCCGGGGTGACAGTGCAGTTTCTTGGGGCAGGGGCGAGGGTGGCTGGGGGGCTCTGAGAGACACCCGGAAGGGGTCTCCGGACTCCCAGGCAGGGCGAGACAGAGAGGCAGGGAACTCTGTCCCCTCCCTCATCCCGTGTCCTGAAATTCACCTTCTCTTTGGACGCCAGGGTATGTCTTCGAAGGGCTTTTCGCACACAGGTGTTAACATGACTTCACATTTTGAGTGTCAGCTCCCCACGGGGTGCCCGTTCCCGAGGGCGGGGCTGTTCTCCTGCTCTGCCCAGTTCCACAGAGCCTGGCACGCAGTAGGCACGTCCTGTAAACGACGGAATGAAGCCGAGTGCATGCGTTAAAAGCAGGCTTTTCTTCCTCCTGCCTGCACTTTTGAAAGTGGGCCCCCTTGTCTGCTAAGGACGTTCCTACTTCCCGTCCCCGCCCGTCCCCCTCTGTTTCGGGCGGGGTGACATGGGGTGGAAAACTGGCCTGGGGAGCTTCTGCTTTGCAGGGGTCACAAACAGCACATCCCCCGCTGGCTGCGGCCCACCCAGGCATTCTGTATTTGGCTTGGCCACACTGGTGTTATAAACAGGATGACTGAGAAAAGCCTGGGGACAGGCTGGGGTGGGGGGCGGGGGTGATGCAGGCCCCACCCATCTCTCTTACTCAGCTCGGGCCCTGAAGCCTTCTGAGTCTGCGGCCCCGTCTTAAAGCAAGTCAAAATTATGAAAAATATATGTAAGTCTCCTGTGCGTACAGTTCTGCCATGCACGCAAGACTTTCCCTGGCATGTCCTCGACTTGTGACCGACAGATCACGCCCTGAGGGTGAGGGATTTACTTTGCCTGTGCCCTGTCGACCAGTCGGGGGCTTTCAGGGGACCTGGCATCAAGGAGGCTCAGGGCACGATGCCTGGAGAATGACCTTCTGGATGCCTGATGTCTCGAGGCCCGCCCAGGCGGCCTATTTTGGGGGCGGGGCCTATTTTGGGGGCGGGCCCTCTGGAGTGGCTGGAATTCTGACTCAGTCAGCCTGAATGGGCATCTCCTGGTGTCAGGCCCTAGCTGTGCCTTGGGAGTTAGCTACCTATCTAGAGTTTGAGACCCATGGAGGGAGGAAAAGGCTGGACTCTGAAATATGCCAGAGGAGTGAGTGCTGGAAAACAGGGTGCAGGGTCAGTGTCCCCACTGGCTTCTGGATTCTCCAGGGCCATGCCTGACGCCCGCCAGCCTCTTTCTCACCCATGTTACGCGCATTCATTTATTCATTTGTTCGTTCACTCTCAACACATTTTAACTGAGCGCTTACCATGTGCTGGAGATACAGCAGTGAGTTAGACGAGGTCTCTGCTGTCATGGAGCTTTTATCACCAGAATCGGTGATAAAAGACAATATATAAGTGACACGCCCAAGATCAATTTTAGGTGGTTGAAAAATGGTGAAGAAAACAGATAGGGTGATGGCCAGCCAGTGTCTTCGGGGTTTTAGCCAGAGGGTCAGGGAAGGCCTTTCTAAGGTGGTGACAGAGGGCCAGGGCCTGAAGTCAGAAGATCGCCATCTGAGGCAGCGGGAACAGCAGGTACAAAGGTCCTGAGGCAGCGATGAGTTCAAGCGCTTGCCATGTATTTAGGAGGAAAGAGCTGAATGTCTGGAGGCGGGGACTGTCTCAGGGCAGAGTTGGCTCCAATGAGGCCAGAGCACCCTGGATGCATGTGACATCCCTCAGCCAGTTCCAGTCTGGTCGGGGCCACTTACTACGTACATGCTGCCCAACGTCCTTGGGTGACTTCCCGATCAGTCTTAGTCCCCTCACCTATGAAACGGGTGTGTCGGAAGCTTTTCCCTCACAAAAGAAAGCCAAGCTGTTCGGGAAGCTCTTAGCTGACCGCACCCCTGGGGCTCAGGGCCTCTGCCGCGTGGGCAGTGTTCCTTGGCAACTTTCCAAAGCTGCTGTTCCCATTTCTGGGGCTGCTGCACAGAGCCCAGGAGCAAATAGTGCACAGAGTAAGTAGCATTTGGGGGGGGTGCCAATCTGGGGGTGAGGGTTGGGGCAGGCAGGGGCTCATCCTTCAGAGACAGGGCTCGGAGCACCCATCTGGACTTGCTAGCTGAGTAAGTCTAGCAATTTAGCTTCTTAATCTGCTCAGGTCTGTTTCCCTATCTGTAATGTGGGATCGGTCCCAGCCCCCTAAATGTCTGAAGGTTTCTGGGGGGAGAATTCGTGAGCTCCTGACAATGTGCACTTGTGTGTCGTGTGCACCCTGCAGCCCACGAGGACAAGATTAATAATCGAAGAGACAGGAGCAGGAAAGAAAGAGGGCGAACTGTCTACAGAAAAAAGCCTTTTTCTGTCTTCAGCGTTTCCATCTGTAGTGTGGTCCGTCCGGACGTGACCCCTGGGACTTTACGAAGTTTTTGGGGAGTCAAAATGTATACGTGGATTTCTGACTGCACGGGGTGGAGATGTTGGCACCCCAACCCTGTGTTGTTTAAGGGACAAACTGTACAGAAGATACCCCACACCCTCCTCAGGTTCGGAATCCCGGAGCTGAATCTCATTGAGATGCAAATCCCAGGAGTAATCTCAGGTGACTCTACGTGGGGGGTGGTGAGGAAGCTGCCTGGTGGGGGTGGGCTGAGGAGGGCTCCCCTCTTCCTGCCTTCCCCCAGGCCTCCCACCTCCGGCTGGGCTTGACCTTCCTTCTGCAGGTCTGGCTGTTTGCTTGTGGATTCCCATGATCTGCTTGGGCAGCTGGTGGGGACAGAACGGGGAGGGTGGGGACACTGACCTGTTCCAAGCTGCAAACTGCTCCTAGCTCCACACACACTTCTCTTTATCAGATCTTGTCAGCCCCGGGTGCTCTGCCCTCCCCAAGAACACTAGCAGCCTGAGGGCGTGGGGAGGGACGGATTGCCACAGGGGAGGCAGGTAACCCTTGCCTGCTGGCAGGAGGTGGGAGCACGGCCAGGACCCTGGAAATCACGTGGCCGCCTCCCCGCCGCAGCCATTCCGCACTCCCCGGGGGGTTCTCAGATGTTGGCAGATGGCAGAACTGAATCTGCTGAGATGCGCTCCAAAAAAGGAAAGTTGAACTAAAAAAAAAAAAAATTCAAACTCTCCAACATCTCAGAGGAAGGCATCGGAGGAGGGAGGATCCGGGCCTGGGGGTCCCAGTGCCCTCTGCCGTTTAAAAAGATCTGCCCTGGTTTGGGAGGGCCACCTCAGAGGGGGCAAATGAGGACACGCAGTTGTCAGGGCAGCCAGTGGGGCTCCTGCGGGAGCTGAGTGCCAGCGCGCGCGTGGGCGAGCGTCCACACGGTGCTTGCGGTGCAGCCTGGGCTCCTGGACTGCGCTCCGAGCTGCCCGCGTCTGTGCACTGCGTCCCTGAATGTCCCCAAATGGCGGTTCACTCGACACATTCTGACGTCCCCAGTGTGTTAGGGCAGGGAACAAATAGCCACAAATCCCCTCCCCGCCCCATGAAACGGACACTGTAGTGAGTAGAACCGCCTGTGTGTGAGCTCGTGTGCGTGCCCGGCGGTTATCTGTGGGTTATCTGAGCTAACACTGGAGCCTGGGGCCGCGCTGCGCTCCTGCGGGGCAGCTGCGAGTTCCCCGCGTGCACTTGGGCTGCATCTTCCGTCCGCTGGTGAGAGACCAGCATCCTACTGTGTGCTACAGCCCTCGAGTGAGCGCCACCGCGCGTGTCCCTGCGCATGTGTGTGTCCCTAAAAGGCCCTTTGCATGGCCCTCTCTGCGCGACCCCTCCCCATCCACCGGCCACTCACGAGTTATAATTTAATAGCTG
>NW_006434829.1:3316425-3317719 GCF_000325575.1 Pteropus alecto
CGGGGCCCCTGCACTCCCGAGTTGGCGCTCTTGGGGGGTGGCCTACTGGGGAGCGAGGCGCCCCATCGACGCTGCGGCCCGCATGCGTGGGGGCGCCAGGGAACTTAGGGGAACTCCAGCTCCCCAGCGAGGCGGCGGGAAGGAGGGAAGTGGCGTGGGGGGCGTCCTGGAAGTACGGAAGGCAGCCCCCCACCGTGTGCCCCAGCCCTGGGGCATGGCCGCCATGCGCCTCTCCTTCCGTAGCAGCCCCAGACTAGGGGAGAGACAGTGCGCCTTATTTTTCAGCGGGCAGAGCAGGTTTGGGGAGCTCCTGGAGATGGCACCCCCGCTCCCCGGCCTGGCTGCTGTGGAAGGGTACATGGCGCGGTGGGGGGGGGGTTCCTGCCAGCTTGTGTGGGGGGGACGCTGGCCGCGAGCGCTCCCGGGCAAGGGACCAGAGAACGCTGGGCGGGGGTACCCCGGGGAGAGGCGCCTCTCGTTCCCCCCTCCCCCGCTGCCGGTGTTCCTGGTGTCTGGGCCTGCCTCCCGCGCCCGGTGACGCCTCATTGGGCCGCCTCCTGGTCCCTCCCCCGGGCTGTGCGGATAGTTGGGATGCCACTAGTTTGGGAAGTTGGAATTCAGAGCTGATCCCACTTGGGCTGGACCCGGGGGCCCTAGGCCTTAGTTATGGGGGGAACATCCCCAGAGACCTGCTGGGAGTGGAGGGGGCCCGTGGGGAGCGCCTTCTCCCACCCGGACGCTTGCGGGGAAAAGCTCGAGGGAGGGAGAGGGCAAGGCGGGCCGGCGGGAGAGACACGCTGTACCTGTGAGCCGCTGTCGCCAGGGCCCAATTAGCGTGGGGCGCCCGGCGTTATTTTTACATTGTAGGTTTATTTTCCGGGGAAGCGAGTGTCCTCCCGCCGCCTGTCGCGCGCTCCGGCTCTCTGAGGGTCTGTCGCCGGCAGCGGAGGCGGATCTCTTCTGTCGGCTCAGCCTCCTCCCTTCCTCCCCCTCCTCCTCCCCCCTCCCCTGTTGGTGAGAACTGGTTTTATTATGATTATTTTTTTTTCCCCTTTTGCAGATTTGGAGGAAGGATGTGTGAGGGAGGGAGGGGGGACGGGGAGAGGATCCCAGTGGGCCGGACGGGGGGAGTTCTGGGCACGTTGGCTTGTGTTGTCTGTGGCCTTGACTTTGCCCTTTTTAAACCAGATCTAGGTCTCGCGGCTTTGATCTAAGGGGCTCCCGGGGCAGGGCGCGAGCTGGGAGGGCGTCCCCGGGCCCTGCTGTGTACGTCGTCGTGGGTGGCCTTTTTTTT
>NW_006434829.1:3317734-3353294 GCF_000325575.1 Pteropus alecto
GGGGGTTGGGGGGGGAGAGATGCGAGCTGAGGTAGCTGGCCATTCATAGCCGGCCCTGCAACCCCACTTCCCGGGTTCGAGTTTTACTTTCGCCACTTTACCGACCTCGTGACCCCGGACAAACCCTTAACCTCTCAGTGCCTCTGGTGTCTCATCTGCGAAGCGGGGTAGTAATGGTACCGAGTTTAGGGGGTTGTCGTGAGAACTGAGGGTAATAACACATGGAAAGGTGTCTGTAGATGTGACCCTGACCAGTTGTCGTTATTCCTGGGTTCTCGAACTTGGCCTCGAATCCAGTGGCCCGGTGATCGTGTGAGACTTCGCCTGGGGCGTGGGGGCTTTGGAGAGGGGAGGGGGCCTTCTTTCCGGCCCCTCGGCTCTTCCCCCTGAGAATGGAGAAGGGCGGGGGATGCCTTCTGCCCATTGAGCGGATGCGCGGAGCGAGTCCGCGCAGCGAGCGCGCAGGGCCCTGGAGCGGGCGCTGCGCAGCGAGGCGGCGGCGAGGGCGTCCGGGGCGCTGTCTGGCTTCCCCGCGCCGGCTGCCATGTCCCTGCTCGGAAATTTACCGCCACCGCCGCCGGTTGCCCCGGGAGTCTGCGGTACCCAGACGTGGGGGCGGGAGCGAGCGGCCCCCAGACCTGGCCTCTTCCCACTGAGCTATTTACGCTTGCTGGGGGATCGATACTATTGATGAATCCATGTAAATGGTAATGTGGCTGTCAGGCCCTGGTGAGGGATGGAGACCCCTCGTGGGTCTGCGCGCACCCCCCCTCCCTCCTCCGGCCAGGGTTTGGCTACGTGGGAAGGATTTATTTGGCATAATCTGCTCTTTTCCTCCAATTAATAACACTCATACGAGGCGCCTGAAGATTTCTCAGGCTCTGCAAATGCTGGAAAGCCCCACGTTGGGGCCGGTTGTTTTCCCGGCGGAGGGGGTGCGGGTTGGCGGCCGGCGCTCACCCGCTGGCTGGCGCGTGGGAAAGCCGCCCCAGGAGTCCCGGCCCCCAGCGGCTCGCCATTCAGCCTGGATGTGGAGGCTGGCCCGGTCCCCCCAGACCCCCACTGCGAGGTGGGGCTGCGCCTGGTTGTTTGTTCCCGCCCCCCACCTGAGGCCTGTGGGTGGAGAAGTTGGTGGTTCACTCAGATTTTTTTGGAGGGGGGTCCGCACCTCCGCCTAACACAGCTTGAGGGGGCTCTTGTCTGTGAGAAGCAGGAGAGCGGGGCTGTCACCCTCCCTCCCCCCAGGAGCTCTCCAAGGCAAAAATCCCCACCTTCACTGCTGCCCCTGGCAGTAGGGGTTCGAGAGCCTGTGTGTGCGTGCGTGTGTGCGCGTGTGCGTGTGTCCCTACCCATCCCTTCTTCTCTATTTCCTCTTCATCCTCAAAGCTCACAGCAGCCTCCCCAGGTGATACCTCTGAGACTGGGCTCCTTGCAAGGGGAACAGCTGAGCTCGCAGGAGCTGGTAATTCCTGCTCCAGGCACCCAGGGGAGGGGACCAGGAGGGGGCCTGAGCCTGGGCTGCTGCCTCAGGAAGACCAGGCCACTGGTGTTATCTTAAAAGGCCTTGTCCCGTAAGTGGGAATGGGGGTTCCCAGGGAAGCAATGCTCAGAAAAGGTCATCTGACGTCCTTTGAGGGTCCTGGTGCTAAGGAAGAGACTTTACAAACAACCTTAACTTTTGGTCTAGGAGCTGGAAAATACTGTGCGTGTGTATCTAATGCAGTAATAATTACAGCCAACACACACGCAAAAAGCACTCACTATGTGCCAGGAAAGTTCAGCAGCCAACAGGCATCCACTTGTTTACTCTTCGTTAGCACCCTGTGAGGTCAGTGCTATGATGTGACCCCATTTTACAGATGGTGAAATGGAGGCACAGAGAGGTTAAGTGACTTGCCCAAGATCACACAGTTTGGATGTGGTGAGACCTGGGGTTATTCAAGGTCATCTCAGTGCAGCAAGAATTTACTGCAGACCTGCTCTGTGCAGCTGCTCTAGAGGATAGAATCAAGAAATTATGTTTCTTATTTGAACACCTAAAGATATTTGCCCCTGGGGGCAGGATACAGAGAACTTGTTCTCTCCGGTATTTGAGGAGGGAGACAGCGCCAGAGGCAGGCCTGGCATTTCTTTGAAGTCTCATTTTATCTTAAACATTCATGCAAATTTGGCATTCCTTTTGGCGACAGGGCTGTGTTTATCTGGAAATGAAAACATGGCTTTGAATTATTTAGCATGGCGGAAAGCTGGGCTGCAGAAACCTGCACCAGGTGAGCGCCACGCTGGCCTGCAGCCCTGGGGGCCTTTGCAGCTGGAACCTTGACAGGTCCTGGGAGGACACTGCTTTTCCCATTTTCCAGATGAGGGCACAACACAGGTCAGGGGGGCCAGGCTAGCCCAAAGTCTCACTGTGGTGTGACTTTTGCTTAAGATGATTGAAATCATCCTGTCATCTCTATTTAACGGCATGACCTACTCCTACCTACTGCTACGGACCTGGAGGAAGGGTCTTTTGGTTTGCAGACCAGTAAAGCGTCATCCCAAACACACAGGAGAGTGCAGGCCGGCGGTGTTTAGTTAGCAGTCTGCACGATGGCAGCCGCCGAGCCTTGTAATTTCCCAGTTTAGCCACGGGCAAGCGGCGAGCCTACGGGGGCCGTCCGTCCCTGCTTCTCTCAGAGTCTGGGTGTCCTGGTCTATAAAATGGTCGCATCGCCACAGCCTGCGGGGTAGTGGAGAGGATCAAGGGGCAGAAAGCGTGAGCGTTGGCAAGTTACTTACCTTCCCTGAGCCTCTCTAAGATGGGGCTGCCGACGATGATGGCGATGCCTCTGACTTGGTTGGCAGGATCCAGTGTCATGACGTATGTCACAGGAGCTGCTGCTCTTTTGGCTCAGCCCTCTGGAGAGCGATGGCTTGCCTATAGAATTTGCCCAACCCAGATCCTCACGCACGGGCTGGTGGGACACGACCCCTTCCTCCTTCTCAGGGGCTGCTGGGAAAGATGCTGTAATGGAACCGTCTCTTCGCCTGAGCCTCAGGCCTGGGCTTATTGCGCACTCGCCTCCCGTCCAGCTGGGCGGCGCTTCACAGATGTGCTCAGCTCCCTTCTCTGAAGGCTGAGGTTGTCCGTCCGTGCAGGACCCGGGAGGGCTGGGGCCGGGCCGCCTGGAGAGTGGGGGTCAAAGCTGGTGGGGAGGACAGAGGGGACCTCCTGGGGGACGGTTCTAGAGAGGGCTCCTTCGAAGTCAGGCTCGGGTTCAAATCCTGCCTCCGTCGGCTCATAAGTCGAGTGACGTCTCCGACCTTCGGGCCTCAGTTTCCTCATCCTTAAGGCGGGGAAAGAGGGCCGTTGGGAGCTGTGCCGTCCAGTCGCTTTCTCTCGATGGTGGGAAATGTTCTAGATCTTTTCTGTCCCCTGCCGTAGCCACCAGGCCATGTGGCCGTTGAGCACTGGGAATGGGGCTGGCGTGACTGCACTGGTAATTGTTTCGTTTTAATTAACTTGAATTTGAACGGACACATGTGGCCATGGCTCGTGGCTGCCCGATCAGATGGCGCAGGGGTGGATGATGGACAGATTGCGCGTGGGAGCGGGTCCGGCTCGCAGCATCTGCCTTTCCTCTGCCTGGTGTCAGTGTAGCGCGGTCACTTTGGCAGACCCCCCCACCCCTCCGCCGCAGACCTGTGTCCCAAAGCCCAGGGCTCCCCAGTGCTGGACCAGGCTCCTCCGCCCTTTTCGACCCCGCTTTGCTGACATCTCCAGTCTCTCCACCCTGTCCCGTCCCATCGGCCTCTGGAGCAGCTCCGTCCAGGAGACCGTTGTGCTGCGGAATATTCTAGATCCGCCCCGTCCAACACCATCTCCGTAGCCCCACGTGGCATCGAGCACTTGACGTGAGGCTAGTGCAGCCGAGGAATGGAATTTTAATTTTTACTTAATTTTAATAAATTTAAATAGCCCAGGTGGCTAGTGGCCACCATCCCTATCGGGCAGTGTGGCTTCAGTGTCTCACCTGCTCTGCTGACTCAAGGCCAAAAGCCATTTTCAGGTGCTGGCCTTCTGGGAAGCCTTTGCTCAGTGTCTGTACTTCCTTCCCTGAGCGTCACCTCTCAAGCACAGGAGGCTTAGAGAGACTATTGTCCCACCCCCTTGTGTGTCTGGGGAAATCTGTGGCCTTCACAGCTTCTGTCTCCTGGGGCAGGTGCACACGGGTGCAGTGTCCCCATTGAGATGCTCTGGCCATATGCCCACCTTAGAGGAACTTGGATGTGTGCGTTCCCTTTAAAAACGAGGGCCTAAATAGTGCCACACCACATGCCCTAAATTGTAAGACATCTTGGAGTTCATTCTGGAACAGAGCAAGGGGGTCCACGAACTGCGACCAGATCCAGCCCACTCCTGATTTCATGCAGTATATGGGCAATGGCTTTTACATTTTTTTGTGGTTGGAAAACATAAAAAGAAGAGAATTTTGTGACATGTGAAATTATACGAGATTCAAATTTCAGCGCTGGCGAATTAAGCTCTATTGGGACGGAGCCCTGCCCATTCCTTCCCTCTGTGTGACTGAGGAGCCGTGACAGGAAGTGCAGTTCTGGCCCCGAAGGAGGGTTGTCTCGTTCTTTTCAATTCAGCGTGACCTTCCAGGGTTTTCACTGTGGAGGGGATGGGGGCCGAGAGAGGAGTGTGAGTTTGAGGGTCACACTGTGAGGACCCCTCCTTCTGGCCCGGCTCACGGCTCTCGCCGAGTTGCGCGATGCTCATGGTTGGTTATCATTTGCTGTTGTAGATTGTAGCAGGAAACGGGCAGTGGTTAAGGCCTGGCTGACCTTTGGCAAGAGTTTTGGCCTCATATGATGCCTGAGGCTAAAATCCCTCCTGTACAGTGCATGCTTCAGTTCTCACAATTTTTGCAAAGTTACTTATAACTCATCCTGTTGCCCTCTTTGCTTTGGCTGGTAGGAAGCTCGGAGCCAAATTTACAGCGTGCCTTCAGCAGGCTGGTCTCGTCTGTGTTTTGGTTTTTCGTAATTCATCCTGATTTCAGATTAGTTTGTCCCTGATTTTTTTTCCCTTTGCTTTGACCTTGCTGTCTGATTTTATCTTATCGTTTGCATTCCAAAAGTTTTTCCGCTCCAGAGGGGCGGGCTGGAGTGGGGCAGACGAGTGAGCAAGAGTAAAGAAAACACCGTGCAAGGTGTTTCTCTGCCTGTTACCCCGAGCGCCTGTGGATGGTGGCTGGGTGGTCTCTGGACAGAAGATTCCAGGAGGGACCCAGGCCTGGCCCGTGGAGCGTCCTCACCAAGGTCAGTGCCGGATCTTCGGATGTCCATCTTGGGCCAGTCTTGGGAAGGTGACAATGAGTGACTCGGACCTTGAAAGATGTCCCTGTTGGAGGCCTGTGTTCCTTGAGAGCCACTTGGCTTGAGGGAAGGCCCTTGGAGTGGGGCTGGTGACGAGCTCACCCGGGGTGGAGAGTCACTCAGCCTGTTCCATATCCGGGACCGAAGGCCAGGGGTCTTGGATGGTTGCAGTGGCGACCCTGCAGGTGTGTCCACACCGGGGGACCAACCTGGACGCTGCGCTGGTGCTTTCGGATGTGTCTGCTTCCCTCTGTCGACCTGGGATGTTTTCTTTGAGCTGAGAAGGAAGCGGGGGAGAAAGGGAGCCCGGGACAGGCTGTTGGGAGTGGAATCCGGTGAGACCTACGACCGTGCTGGGGGCCGGGAGGCTCCGGGGCGCATGGGGGCCAGTCTCTCTCAGGCGCCACCTCGCACCTCCCCGGGCTGGCCTGGTTTCTGGTGACCAGTGTTTGCGTTTCGGGGCTTGTGAACCCGGCTCAGATGAGCCACGGGTCTGAGTCCTGTGTCTGCCTCTTGCAGGCTGTGCGTACGGTGTAGGACCCGCACCGGAGCCTCTGTGCAGTGCTCCCCGGCTTCCCCAGCCGTGAGATGGGGCGACGGATGACACGTGAGCTCGGAGCACGTGGCGAGGCACGGGGAGCTGAGGGGACATTTGAGGCACGCGTCAGGCTGTGTCCCGGCCCCTCTCCCCTCTGTCCACGGCTCACAAACCCAGAGAGCCGCCCCTTGGGCCAGGCAGACCTCCTCAGTCCTCGTTGCTCATGGAAATCCCAAAGGGGTCTCGAACCCGATCTGTCCCCACGAGGCCCGGGGTCCTCCTCCCTCACCCCAGACCCCCTGTTGGGCTTCCTCCCAGAGTGTGAGACAGAGGCCAGAGATGTGGGGGTCGTCCAGTGCCCGCATAGCCTCTTCCCGGGTGTCCCGAGTCAGGCCTGCTCCCAGGCCCCTCTCTGCACGGAGCTGCTGGGGAGGCCACAGCAGGCCAGTGACTTGACCTCACTCAGGGCCTCGCAGGGCGTCTTACCACTTGCACAAAGTCTGGACCCTTCTCATTGCCTTGGAGGCTGATCTGCCTTGGCCGGCTCCCCTGCAGCCACTATGTGCTACGTTGGCGTGACTTCTGGGCAGGCCAGTCTGGAGGAGAGGGGAGGGGAGGCGGTGGGTGGGGAGAGGCGTTTTCTTTGCGGCTCAGGGGGACCTCTCTGGGAGATGCTGTCAGCTAGAAGTCCCAGAGGCCAGGCCCCACAGTGCCTGTGGGGAGGGCGTGCCTCGGAGGTCCCCGCTTGTCCCCACCCTGAACACACAGACCCTCTGGGAGCATCGCCTGGTGTTGCCGTGGTGTCTCTATGGCCATGGAAACTGCCCAGCACCCGGCCCTGCTTGTTAGGCTAACGAGACAAGCCCCCTCTGGGTCAAGGGGGGCTAGGGACATGCTGACCCATGCCCCGGGGCCTGGCTGGGCGTCTCCGCCAGGCCACTGGGCCCGGATGGAGGTGGGGGCCCCAGAGTAGGTGTTGAGGAGCCCAGTGGAATTCAGGAACCCCTCCAGGGTCTCGGGCCAGGTCCGTGGGGTTTGGGTGCTGGTGGGAATGATGTGTGGGGTGATTCCGGGTGACTCAGTGGGAGGATGTCAGCAGTCTGTGCCCTCAGCTTCCCTTTCCGATCTGCTCCCCGTGCTCATGCCGCCCCCGCCACGCTGGCCTCCTTGGTGCTTCCTCCGAAGTGACAGACACTCCAGGAGCAGGAGGGACGGGGTCACGTAGACAGTGGGTTGTCTCCACGGCCAGTGACCTTGGAATCAGGCAAGCACAGGGTCTTGGTCTTGAGCTGGGGCCGTGGGTGAAGGACACAGAGTGTTGAGAGGGACCGGCAAACTGTAAAAGGCTGTACTAGAGGAAAAACAAAATGAAAAAAAAAAAACCCATCGAAAGCAGACGGCCACTGGGAGACGAAAGGGTGGCGTGAGGTAGGGACCTTGGTCTGTGTGTTCGTTTTTCCTTTTTTCTTAATTTCTTCAAATCTGATGGGAGTAGCTAACCCCAAGGAATGGCCAGGAAAAAAAAAAACTATGTCCCCAGCCTGACTGACCCCCACCCATGATGAGCCACGGATGATTCTCCCAGGGCGGGGTCTCCCGGGCCACGGCCCTGTGCCCAAGGGGCAGGTGTTCCAGATTCTCAGAGCAGATGGACGAAGCCACACTCTGCATTCTTGCCGGTTTATTGAAGGGAGGAAGAAAATGGCCCATGCCTGGCCCCGCAGAGGCCTGTGTCCAGAAACCCGAAGCCTGCAATTAAGTGAAACTGGATCCCTAGGGGAGGAGGCTCGGGGACCGTGCCTCGGGGACCCGCGGGTCCCGCAGCACAGCTCGGGCTGGGACCTCGCGGGGCCTGGGGCGGGAGCGGGGAGGGTGGGAATGCACCGGCCAGCCTCGGTCCAGGTCCGGGTCCGGGTGGCTGCCTTTCACTTAAAAAAAAAAAAACACAACACTGCAGCTGCCTTTCAGGTCACCCTGGTCACCTCTCCCGAGGCGGCCCCTTCTCGACTGGACGCTCGTTCTTCTAATCCGCGTTTTCATCCTTGCGCGGCCTCTGCTGGGGCCCTGTCTCATCTCCGGGCTGGAGACACGCACGGCGACGTGTCTTTCTGTGCGTGCTGCTCTGCAGTGGCTGTCAGGCCGAGCCGGCTGCCTCCGCCAGCTTTGTAGGTCAAAAGTGGTCGAATATCGACAGATTTTATAGAACTCAGCCTTGTAATTTCCTCTCCGCGTTTAGACAGGCAGCAGGCCGGAGTGGTTACGGGCAAGGATTCCTGCGGCTCGGTCCCCATCCCCCGCAAGGCCGCTTGCCAGCTGTGAGTCGTCGGGCACGTTATGGAGTCTTTCCGTGCCTCGGTTTCCCTATCACGGAAGGCGAGGACCGAAATAGCACCTGCCCGCTAGGACTGTTTGGAGGATTAGGAAGGTCAGATACAAGGCATGTAGACCCGTGTAGCTGTAGTTATTATTTTTTAAGGAATGGTTTTGTGCTGTGTCGGTGCAGCTGGCAGACTTTGACTTCTGTAGAGATAGGATTGTGTCTTGGGGATGCATCATGCAGGGTCCGTGTGTTCCCTGGAGAAGCCACTTGGGTCGATTGTGGTGTCTGGACCTTCTCCAGGTGCCTCCCGGTGCTCAGGTGCTGTCCGTTCTCCTTGGGTATTTCTGGGCGTGGCATCACCAGCTTGTGGCTCTTCCGGACGCTGCAGGGGGGCCGTGCCGGTTGACCCTCTCTGCGTTGGGGTGCAGGTTCTCTCCAGGGCCAAGCCTTTGGGTGGGGCCCTGCGGTTTGACAGCTGCCTTGCGAAAAAGACTTTTTGGTTTTTAGAAGCAGAACCAACGTGTTCTCTGTAAATTGAAAAATTAAGAAACAGAAAGCCTGCACGTCAAACATGACCACATCCCCGCCCCGAGAGAGACCGTCAGCATGTTGGCGTAACGTGGGTTTCGATGAAAAGGACCAGCTCTGACCTCTGCTTTCCCGAAGTGTGGAGAGATATGTGGGTTCCCCAGCCCCCACTCTAGACCTGGTAGGTCAGACTCTTCAGGGACGGCTCTGAGCTGGGGCTTTGAGTCAGCTGCATCCGGATTCGAGTCCCACCTCTGCTCTGTCACTGCTATGTGATGTGCAGCCCTGTGACCCCATCTCCTTGTGAGATTGCTGTGCAGCCCTGCACACAGTAGGTGCTCAGTCAGTGCTTTAGTGAATTTGGGACGGCAGATTCCTCAGCCTGGGCACTGCTGGCGTTCGGGCCGGATAACCGTGTGTTGGGGGCTGTCCTGTGCATTGTGGGATGTTTAGCAGCATCCCTGGTCTTTATTTACGCCAGTGGTGCCTCCCCTTTCCTGCATTGTGACAACCAGAAATGACTCCAGACGTCGTGCCCTGAGGGGGACAGTCACCCCTCCCCCGTCCCTGTGGTACGTGCACATAATGACATCTTGGAGAGGCTGTCTTGAGGGCAGAGAGGCCCCATGAAGGTGTTTCCTTTGGAGTCTGTGCCCAGTGTGTAGATTCTGTTCATTCAGATGCTCTATTTAAGTACCTACTCTGTGCCGGGAGCTGTCCTTGGTGCTAGGATACAGCTAGGAACAAGGCTGGCATGCGCCCGGCCTCCCCAGCCACAATGGGACACGGCAGTGACTTAAAGCCCATTCCTGCCCCAGTCTCCCCCTCTGTGAAATGGAATGAGGGTTGCGGGTGATCCCATGAGGAGCTCTGTCATCTCGGGCTGGCTCTTCCCTTTCCAGGCCTCAGTTTCCCCATCTGGAGAGTGAGGTGTATGATAATGCTTAGTTCCTGGGTTGCCATGGGAATTGAGTCACTTTGCACCAGCCACATGGCACACAGTAGGTGCTTTTTGACGGTGAGGCGAGCAGATGATGCGTGTGTAGGCTCTGAAGGCCAGTGTACAGACATCTGCCCTTGGGGTCATCACAGTGGGCGGTGCTGGGGGGGTGTCGTATGTGGGCAGGATGCCCACAGTGGCGCTCTCTCTGTCCCTGGCCATGTGGGTGGGGGTCTTGACTGGAGGAGGCTCAGCTGCCCTCCTCCCCAGGCCCCCGAGGAGGCAGCTCAGTGGGGATCACTAAGGCGATTAAGTGGGTTCATTTGATCCTGAACGTGAACTTGAGCAGGCGGCTTATCTCCTGGAGATGAAAGCCTGGCGGGCAGTGAGCCACCTGGCCCAGGCGGGGCGTGTGGGATTTTACCCTCCACCCCTTGCCCAGCCGGGGGGCCTGCGCCGGGGGCTTTCGCCCACCCACCTCCAGCCCCTTCAGCAGCCTCTGGCCGACGGAGGCCTGCGTGCTTCCTATGCGCGTCTAAGGGTGGCTGGCACGTGCCGCAGTAATTCATTTGATCTTCTCAATCTCGGAACTAGCAGTGATCACCACTTTCTCTGGGTTACAGGCGAGCCACTAAGGCTCAGAGAGGTCAGCTAACTTGTCCCGTGCCACCCAGCGTCCCGACGGCCTCTGACCATCTTTTTACAGCTCATGCTGGGAACATCCCCTTCCCTCTTCGGCACTGACCTTCCTCCTTCACGCGGTCTTGACTTTGCACAGAATTGACAGCCCACGTCGGCGTAAGGCCCCCACCGTCGTATAAAGGGACACGAAAGGAAGGCAGTGCTGGCTGCCACTCAGAATGAGTGAGCGTGGACTCGAGAGCGGTTGAGAGCAGAAGCCTCTTGCTAACGAAAGTGACGTTAACGAGAGCTTATGTTTGGATTGGTTCTGGCAGGGTTTTTTTTTGTTTTTTTTTTAATGGTCATGGTCATTTGGAAATTGTATAGGGAGGGTGACTCTCATGGCGTGGGACTGATAAACCCTGGCTGAGTGCCAGTCACAGGACAGCCGAAAACATCCTTGGGATAGGACCACTGCGGCGGAGACCTCTCTGTTTTCATGTCAGTAATAAGGCAACCGCGTAGACTTTTTTCTCTACTATTTATGTTTAAGAGTAAAAAAAAAAATAATAATAAAGAAGCAAACACAAAAAAAGCAACGGCAGACGGGGCGCTGGGTGGACCCCCCGCCCCCTGGACTGGCTCGGACAACGGCTGCAGCCTCCCGCTGGAACTCGAATCCCTCTTGTTTTTGCCTCTGCTCTCCATGCTGCGGTCGGAGGGGTCCTGTCAGAGGACACTAGGGCTGGTCAGCTTCTGGTCCCACACCCTCCGGTCTCTCCTCCTCTGAGAATAAACACGAGCCCCCAGGCCACCGGGGAGCTGCTTCCCCCTGGCCGGCTGGGGCTGCAGACACACGCCTTCCTACCTCTGGGCCTTTGCACTGGCCGTTCCCCTACCCAGAATGCTGTTCCCTGCAGATTGGCATGGAGGCCTCCTTGCTACCATCAGGCCTCAGGAGGACCCTCGGGAGGTCCTCCCAAACCACCCAGTCGAGCAGCCCCCACTTATTGTCTGTAGCTGTGGCTGTAAGAAATTTCTGTCGATTCCTTCTGTCGTGTGTTGTTGTCAGCCTTCTCGCCTCAGAGGGTCACTTCTAGTTGTGTCTGTCTTGGCCACTGCTGAGCCCCAGGGCCCAGAAGAGTGTCAGGACATACTAGGGGCTTGGTCACTTTGTGACGATGTGTAAATGGGCCCTTTGGCAGCCAGACCGGGCCTGGCGTGACCTGGAGGAGGGGGAGGCCAGGGGCTGGACACAGGGCTCTTGTCCCTCTAGTGGCTTCACCCTGTCTGGAACCGGCCAGACCAGTGGGCTGGCCCAGGGGAGGGCTGGTGCCGCTGGCTGCTGTTTCTTGCCCAGGGAGAAAGGCCTTAGGGGCCCAGGGTGGGGACAGGGTCAGCTAGCGATACTGCCCTCAGGGCTCGTTGTGTAACTTCTGAAGACATTTCTGGTCCCTGCCCGCGGGGAGGAGCTGCAGCCATGCGGGTAGGGGCCTGAGATGCCTCAGGGCCTGTGGGCTGTGGCCTGGGCAGGGGTCAGGGTACACTGAGCTTCCCTTTCTGTGCTGTGTACACATCTCGGTGGCCCAGAGCGTGCCCTTGGGCAGGGTCTCTAGGCATCCCAGAGTCGCTTGTCCTTGTTGCCAGCATGGGGTGGCCCGTCACCCTCCCTGGCTGCCACAATCGCTCTTTCCCCCAGAGCAGAGGCACACGTGGAGGCTCTGAGAATCGCAGACGTAGAGGTGAGAAGTCCCCCCTGAGACTGTCCCGTCCAGCGCTCTTGTTTACAGATGGGGAGGCCAAGGCCCAGGGTCACGCAGCACAGGGGTCTTGGACCCTGGAGGCCTGCGGCTGGCTCTTCCCACTAGCCAGGTCTTACGCCATCACAGTCCTTATGGCTATTTACTTTATAACGTAACAACTTTTTACCACTCCATATCTGTGTATTTATATGTTTTGTCATGTTACATTTCCGTATTATTTATAACGTATATATTTTTCTTATTTAAAAAATACGTAATTCGTCTGTCCATACGGAACACTACTGCTCAGCTGTAGGAGGGAATGGGTACATAATTGGTCTGTCCATACTACGGAACACTACTGCTCAGCTGTAGGAGGGAATGGAGTATAGATACAGGTCACGTGTACGTGAACCCCGAAAACATGGCAGTGAGCCAGAAGCCAGACACGAAAGGCCATAGTGTGTGGTCCCATTTCTATGAAGTGTCCAGGCAGACCCATAGACACAGAAATTGGATTTGTGGTTTTGGGGGACTAGGGGAGACTGGGTGAGGGGTTTCCTTTCCTTTTTGGGGAGATGCACATGCTCTGGGACGAGGTGGGGAGGTGGTTGCACAGCCTCGCGAATGTGCTAAATGCCACTGGATTGTACACTTGATAATGGTTAATTTTACGTCGTGTGAATTTTACCTCACTAAAAAAAACCATCTGGGAACTGAAAAACAGGTATTTATTGAGCTCTTACTGTGTGCTAGGCACTGCGTATTTCTCGCGGAGTTTTTAAGTCAGTTCTGTGAGATGAGTCTCCATTTCGCAGGCCAGGCGCTGGCTCAGAGACGCTACGTGACGAGCCAGGGTCACACAGATGGAAAGCAGTGGAACGCACTGATGGGGTCTCAGGGCGAGTCCTGCTCAGGGGCCTTTCTGCAGGCGGAGGCCGAGCCCACCCAGGGAGAGGCTGTCCTGCCGCCTGCCCTCCAGCCAGCCCCCCAGCCAGGAACACCACTGAGGGACACTGCTCTGTAGGGCCCTGGGTCGTGGGCCAGTCTGGGTGTGACCCAGAGGCTTAGTGGGCTCCTGCCTCTCGGGGAGAGGGGCCCCCGACCTCGTGCCTGTTCCCTGCTCCTGCCCCCCGCCCCGGCCGCAGAAGCAGGAACGCTCCAGCACAGGCCTGCGGCCCCGTGAATCAGCGCGGCTCACTCTGGGAGCCTGCGGGCCTCCGGGCTGTTTTCAGTTTCCTGGGAGTCTCACTCTGACTCAGCACCGCCTGGTGGCCCCGGTGGCCCCAGTGACCCGGGCCTCTGAGCAGCTGCTGAGCTGAGCGCTCTTCCCTTTGGGACCTGAGCGTGGTTTGAGGCTCCATGTGGCCCCATCTGTGTGGTGGGGGTAGTGGATGCAGGGGCTGCATGTGCCGGGGGTGCTGCAGGTTGGGGAGCCTCAGTGGGAGGCCCACGCCCTGTACCCCAGATCCTGTTTCTGGGTGCTTCGGTTCTTCTTGGAGCCTGGCGAGTGAGTGGCAGCCACCCGTGCTTACATCTCCTGTTGCTGAGGCCAGGGTGGGGGCCCGAGCGCCCTGCAGTGTCGTCCTGTTCCGGCTCAGGGCCCGAGGCTGGGTGTCCGAGGTGCCGGGCACCTTGACTGATGTCTCAGAGGGTTGGCGGCTGGGCTTGCATCCCTGGGGAGTCAGGCTGGCGAACCCCATTTCACACAGAGTAGTCCCCAGCTTCACCCCCATTTTACAGATGGGGAACCGAGGCTTGAAAGCGAGGAGACTTACTCAGGCTTTACAAAATGGCAGAGCTGGGGTTTGAGCCTGAGCCGACCTGATTTTAGCGACCCTGATTATTTATTTTATGTCCATTTCATAGTGGAGGAAATAGCGTGGAGCTGAGCAACAGGTTTGGGGTCGCCTAACTAGACCCCCGTGCAGGTGGGATCGGAGCCCGGTCTCAGCTGAGACCCTGGGCTGCTGGGCTGCAGTGTCCCCATCTGCACAGTGGGCACCGCCTGTAGGATGGTTCGTCCTGCACACAGGTTGCGGGTGCTGGGGCGTGTCTGCAGCCTGCCCTGGGTCAGGGGCTTGTGTTGGGTGGGGGGAGTTCCGGGGAGGGTGGAGCCTGAGGATGGGGAGTATGCAGGAGAAGGCTGTGGGGTGAGGAGGAGGAAGGGACTGCGGGGGTCCTGATCCCTCTCAAGACCAGGTCAGCGGGAACCACGCCTCTCCCCTCCCACCCGGGTTACCAGACTCGCCCTGACTGTCCCCTGGGCCCTGGTGACAAATCTCTTTCACTATCTCTTGACCCAGATAATTAATTGCTTCTGGCAATCGATGGTTCTACAGCACCTCTGCTGTCCCAGGCGTCCCCTGGCCCACCCTGCAGCCGCTAATGGCCCAGACCCCGCTCCTGGGCGGGGAAGAGGCTGCAGTGGTTTTTCTCTCTGTGGCCACCAGGATCCAGTGCCAAGCAGCCTCTTCCTAGGGGACTGAGCAGCTAACATTTGGGGCACTTGCCTTCTGCTCCTACGTGCAGAACCTGAATTGTCTTTACAGGGAGCCTACGAAGGGGCCACTGATGGGCATCTATACAGGCTTCTGGAAGTTTCCACCCCATCTATCCCCAGTGTGCCCTTCCCAGAGAGCCCGCTCTCGGGCTCCTGCCCCGCTGGGTGTTCGCAGTTGGGGTGTCTGGCAGAGGTAGGGTGCAGTTAACAGCCGACGCCCTAGGTGCACATGTCTGCGGGGGACCCAGACCTCTCTGCCTCGTTGCCCCGTCTGCGCAGTGAGGGGGGCCCGTCAGTCGGTGTGATGGGCTTAGCCCTGTGCCTGGCACCGTGAAACCCTAGGAGGGGAGGGGGAGATCCAGGACCCCGCGGGCTGTCGGTGCTGGTGGCGGACAGACAGGTGGGAGGACAGATGGCTTCTCCGTGCCGCCGCCTGGGAGTGAAGCCCCCCCAGCCCTCGCGCCTGCCGGCCTTGGCCTGTGCTTGGCCGGGAGCCCGGCCGCCGCCGCGGCCCCGCTTCCTCCAGAAGCGGTCGATAGCCGGCTCCTTCCTGGCGTCTGATTGCCCCTGTCGGCCGCCGTGTCTGCAGGCGGCCCCACACCCCGTAGCCAGGAGAAGGGTGGCAGGTTTCTGAGAAGCTTGTCCTCGGCCGAATTGGGGATGTAGGGGCTGGAAGACGCCCTGGTCCCCACCTCTCCACCCCGCCCCACCTCGCCCCCCGCTGGCCGTGTGATCTGGGATAGGCTGCCGGACCTCCCTGGGGCCTGTTTCCTCCTCTGCGACATAGCTGCAGGACAGTGCCACCTGGCAGGGCTGTGGCGAGCTCTGGCAGTGAGTGCTGTGTGGAGGGGCTGTCACTGTTGCCATGGCCGTGGAGGTTTCGCCTAGGTTCAGCGCAGGCCTCTCTCAGGACTTGGGCTGGAGGTGCATGTGGGCGGGGTCAGGGATGATCTTCAGTTCTCCCCCGACTGTGTGCCCCTCCCCCGACCCTGGGCTCCCTGTGAGAGGGACTGTGTCCCCTCCACTGGGTGGGCTGGCCCCTCTCTTGGTCCACAGCCCCCTGATCCCCCGTCCTGCTCCAGGCCCCGTCTCCTCACAAGCACACCACCCCGCTGCCCCGCCTCCCCGCCACCCCATCACCCCGCCGCCCCACCTCCCCATCGCCCCGCCTCCCCATCACCCCACTGCCCCGCCGTTGCTGGCGGGAAGTGGAGACTTAAGTGAACCTGCCTCTCTGGCAGCTTCAAGCTTGAAGGAGAGCCCGTGCGGGGCCGGCACGCCTCCGCGGTCCCTCAAGAAGGACAATAAAATACCCCAGTGCTTCCTAAATGGAAGGGCTGCAGAGCCCGCCTCCCTCTCGCTCTGGCTGTTTGGGCTGCTCCTACCACAGTGACAGGAATGGGTGTCCCCTGGCCCCCGGGGACAAAGAGGGTCCCCTGTTCGCCTGTTGTGAAAAGTTGTGCCAGGTGGGCCCAGGAGGCTGTGAGAGCGGTGCTGGGTTCTTGCCGCCCCACCACCAACGCCCGAAGTCCCCCAGTCCAACCTGCGGGTACCGCTTCCGGAGTCATGCCTGTCCCTTGGGGGCCGACGCCTGCATCTGCAGGGTCCAGTTTAGGCTTTTGCAGAGCATATCCTGTGGCTTGCTCACTTTGGCCTAGCAGGGTTCACACCACCGGTTGTGGCAGCCACATGTTGGCTCACGTGGGCGTCACTTCCCTTTCTGCAAAGCGGCAGGCAGGCATCTCATCAGGCCCCTGGGCCCTGGGTGACTGTAGAACCTGACCTGACCCCACTGAGAGTTCGAGACAGGAAGGCGGGGGCTGCAGGAGGTCCGTGCAAGACAGAAGTGTCTGCATGCGCAGGCCTTGGGGATGGCCGTGGGGAGCAGGCCCATTTTCTGGATAGGAAGACCAAGCTCGGAGAAAACCGGGGGCCTTGCCCACGGTGCCAGCTGTAGTGGAAGAGCTGGGACCTCAGCCAGGTTTTTGGGCTCTGCCCACCGTACTGTTTTTTAACTTGTTCTTTGTCATGCGGATGCTAACACAGTAAAGTTTGCGGAAAACACAAGGCTGCAGATTAATGAATCATTATAAAGGAGACACTGTAGCCACCTGCCGTCTCCTCCCCCGGGGCGATCGATAACTTTTCTGGCAATGCTCTAGCCCTGGGATCCCAGTGTGTGTGGCCTGGAGTCTGGCTTCTGTGCTCAGCTCAAGCCTGACCTTCCTCCCCGTGGTTGGGCGCATCCGGTTTGTTCTGTGTCATTGCGGGGCGCGCTCCGCGGTGTGAATATGCCACCGTTGGTTTATCCCCCATCTGGTGACGGATCGATGTCGTTTCCAGCTTTATTGCGACTATGAGTAAAGCCGCCATGAGCATTCACGTGTGACTTCACGTCTACTTTGTGTGGACGTGTGTTTTCATTTTTCCCGGGTAAACAGACACCCGGGAGTGGAAATGCTGGGTCATATGGTCGAGCACCGAAGTGTATGTTTCACTTGATAAGAAATAGCCGAAATGTTTCCCAGAGCAGCTGCCCTTGGGGGGTCGCGTGCCGTTGGTCTTTGTTCTTGCCGACACTTGGTTTTGTCTGCCTTTTATTTCGGCCCCGCACCCACGTGGCGGTGCCGCGGCCCCTCGGGGTTTTAATCGGCACGTGCCTGATGGCTAATGACATTGAGCATATTTTCGCGTGCTCGTTGGCCGTCCGTGCGTCCCCTTTTGTGACGCGTTCCCGAGTCTGTCCCCCGTTTTCTGTCGACGTGACTGGCTCTCATTTTCTGTCCCCTTATTATATTCTGTGCTCTAGCTGTCACTGTGCTAGTGTGGACTTTGGAGAGTCAGAGATTCTTGAATGAGAATAGTAGGCCCACTGCTCCCTTGTGTAAGCCTCCTCCGGGAGGTTCCTCAGGGAGTGTCACAGTAACCCTGGGGCCTTGGTGGCCTTGCCCAGCGCGGCTGCCTTCACGACCCCAGCGTCTGGATTGGAGTCCCGCTCTGTGACTCCTCGGCCCTGGGACTGGGGCATGGGACTTGGATTCTCGGTTCCCTTCTCTGTCATGTGGGTCGGAGTGTCGCTCACGGGTTTGTTGTGGAGAATCCTTTGGCCTGATGTCCACAGTGTGCCAGGCCCGTGGGCTTTGCCGTCTCTCCCCACACTGCGACGTGGTCCCGCTGAGCCCCCGCGTGGAGGCTGTGACCGCCACTAACACGACCCCTGTTTTCTCCTGCAGGCCCCCCGGAGTCTTTGGGATACGCGTCTTTGGGATACAGCGTCGCTGGCAGCCGTTTCTGGTAAGTTCACGCCTGTCCCCACTCCCCACTGTCTCTACTGCAGCCGTGTGACTGGGAGCGTCTCATGGGCAGGGGGTGGGGAGCAGCTGTGGAGCCAGACGTCATTTGGTGACTGTGGTGGGGGCTTGGTGTGGCCTTGTAGGAGTCTGACGCCCAGGGTGGGAATGGCTGGGAGAGGCTGTGGGGTCCCCCAGGGAGGGGACATTTCCTGGTTCCCGGTCGAGAGCGTGATTTTCAGATGATGCCTGAGAGAAGGGGTGATGTCTGGCAGGGCACATGTGGGACGTGGGTGTTCTCCGTCTCTGGGGGGTCTCTCCTCAGAAGGACAGCTGCAGGCTTGGGGACGGCAGGGCCTGTGGAAGGGGTCGTGTGCTGGAGTGGCCAGTGTTGGAGGAAGCCCTGGGGCGGGACCCTCGTGTGCCGCCGTGGCCACTGTGCCCACGGAAGGGAGGTGACCTGGGTTCTAGTCCTGACATTGCCACTTTCACGCGGTCACCCAGGACGTCATTTCATCTCTCTGTGTCTTCATTTTCCCGTCCGTAAGATGGGGGCCTAACAGGACCCGTCGCATTCTGCCGTGCCCGTTAAGTGGGCTAATACGGAACAGCGCCTGGCACAGAGTAGGTGCTCAACAAACTAATAATCAGAGCGAGTGCTTTTCATGTGTCATCTGGTTTTGTGACCCTCACAGCAACGCTCCCAAATGGGTTGTTACCCTCATTTTCTAGATGGGGAGACTGAGGCTCACATGAGTCAGCGGTCCCAAGCCTCAACTTGAAGCAAAGAGCTAGGACTTTAACCCCGTGACCCTCCCAGGGACCCCGACAGTAGACCAGTCACAAGGAGTGAAGAACTGCGCGGGGGCCTCGGGGAGTGTGTGGGTGGGCCGGGGGTTGAAATGGGATGGAGAGCGCTTCCTGAGAAGGTGGTATTAGAGCAGAGACCTTGAGGAGGGGACAGAGGGAGCACGCAGGCCTCTGGAGGGGCCCCCGGCAGAGCGAGCGGCCCGCACAGAGGCCCGAGGCTGTATGGACCGGACTCTTGGTTCGTTAGTGCTGCGTGAGTCCCACGGTGGGGTTTCGGGGACAGGCCTCTCTCCCTTGTTCCTGAGCCTTTGGGGCCCCCAGGAAGACCGGCCTTGGAGGCGGCCTGCTTCCTGGCCGGGCCCTGGGCTGCACAGCAGTGGGTATCGCCTTGGAGGCGGGGAGGCGTGGGTGCCACTGTGTGGCGGTCCCCACAGGTGATCAGCCAGGTTTTCCACCTGATCTGCTTGCAGTCGGAGGGAAGGCGGCCTTGCCCGGGTGTTGTCGCCCCCTCCCTGCCGCTGGCCCTCTGTCCTCCGTCCTCCGTCCGTCTGCGGGCCCGACGGGGAGCCTGCCTCCCAGGCTGAGTTATCTGCTTGTCATACCAGCCGTCCGCCCGAGGACGATAAAAGGGCTTTTGTCTGCGAGCACTTAGCTTCCTCCTCTGGGGCGATCCATCACCTCGAGGGAGGAGGCAGACGGGGGAGGGAGGGTCCCTCCCCCTGCGGAGACAGCCTAGTGTTCCCCTGGCTCCTGGCAGGACCCAAGTGGCTCCTCAGCCCAGAGAGAAGGCCTGTCTGGGGACGGGCAGCTGGCAGGGGCTGGGAGGGGGGTGGGTGCTCTGGAGACAGGAACTGTGTGGAGCCTGCTGGCCTTTCTGAGCCCACCCCCCACACCTGGGGAGGCATGGGGGCGGGGTGGGGGGGCGGCATTTCCGAGGAGCCAGGAGAAGAGGTCGAGGGGCTGATGTGTGAGGCGCACGGGGACCGGGGACCGCGTCCGGGACGATCGTGGGGCAGCAGCAAACACTTCCACACTCCCGCGGCGTCTGACTCGTTCTCGGCACCTGGTGGAATCACGTCCTTTAATCCCCAGAGCCACCCGCTCGCTGCCCGCATTGCACAGATGAGGAAACCGAGGCCCAGGGGAGGCGACGCGCTGGCCCCGAGTGTGCAAGTGGCAGAGGGCGGGCTGGACCCCAGGGGCCCCGGCTCCAGAGTCCCCGGCGCCGGCACAGGTCTTTTGAGCAGGTGACCTTTGCGTCGCCCTGGGAGGGGGAGCTGTGAGAGCAGCGGGTGCAGGCAGGCGCCTCGAACCTCTCCCAGCCTGGTGCCTGGTGGCGAATCCGTGAGGGTGAAGGGTCAGGGGGCAGGGGTCGGATGTGCGTGGAGGCTGTCGGAGAATGGAGGACTGGGAAGGCCAGGCTTTCTGGGCGCCCTGGGGAGGGAATGACCAGTTGCATACGTGGCGGGGGGCGGGGAAGGCCCGGCAGAATCGCACCTCTCTGGGTCTGTTTGTCTCTCCTGGGCAGCGAGTCCGCCGGCTTTGTCCTTAGCTGGGGGCCTGGTCCCTCTCTTGGGTGGAGGAGGAAAGGGCAGGAGGTCTCTTTCCTTCCAGTCTAGGGGGCTCAGCCCTGCGCAGGCCGCCCTCCCCCTCCTCTCCTTCCCTTCCCCCCTTCCAGCTCCCTCCGACTCCCTCCAGCCCCCTCTTCCTCCCTCCCCTCCCCTCTCTCCTCCCCACAGGCCACCCTCAGATGACAGCAATTAATGGTGCCTCTGATGGCGGGCTGGGAGGACGGGCTGACAGTTGAGCGTGTCTGCCTGCGGCTGGCCCTCTAATCGGGCCCGGGGGACCCCCCCGCCCCCAGCTCCCAGGCGCCGCCTGCCCACTCCATCACTCACTGGGCAGCCGGAGCTGCCCGAGGGCGCACAGAGCGCTCAGCACCCCCAGCCCCTGCAGCCCCCCGCCCCGCCTCGTCGTCCTTTATTATTGTCATCTCTTTCTTCTCTAAGTGGAGGGGGCTCCCGGGTGACCCTCGTCCTGCCCCAGCGAGTGTAAACGTGACAGCCAGACCTCCAAGGCGCCCTCCTCCCGGATGTCCTCTCCACTGGCCAGCTCCTGTCCCCAAACGACCTCCCAGGCAGTGCCGTGCCGCCCCCCAGGGCCGCCCCCTCCCCACAGGACACCCGTCCTTTTGTGCCTGTGCTCTTGGGCGGAGCCGAGGCGCCGTGCCCTGTCCTGGACAGCAGGCTTCGATTGAATGCCGGAGACTTAGCAGCCTGGAGCCTTCGGTGATGGGGCAGCTGCCCAGGCCTGGATCTTGTCTGGTGGGGGCTCGCGTGTGTCGGGGTGACAAGGACGCTGAGCCAGTCCTGCCCTCCTGGGCCTGGCGCTTGCTGTTTACCATTTTGCAGCAACAGTAACGAGGCCCGTGCCGCGTGCCAGGGACGGCTGCTGACCTCTCCCTGTTCACTGCACACCAGCTCTCCCAGGAGCCGTGTGTAACCCCGCCTTTGTGCACGGGGAGCCCGACAGGCAGAGGCACACCCTGACCTTCCTTGTCCAGCGCCCATAAATCGGGCTTAGGGAGCTCAAGGGGACGGTGACCGAGCCAGCAGGCCTGGCCTGGAAGTAGGGAAATAGTCCCTGGGCCCTGGGCTGGGATTAATGGTGCTTATTATTCTGTTACAGTTTTAAAAATTCAGCCTCATCGAGATGTCGTCGCCCGTTTTAAAGGTTCAGTTCCACGAGCTGAGACAAATGTAAACATTCGTACAATAAGCACCACAATCGAGATACAGAGGGCTCCCATCATCCCCCAGGGAATCCGCATCCCCCCACCGGAAGCATCTGCTGATGTCGTAGACGTCCTAGAATCTTCTGGATTCCATACTAAAGCTGTAGAATACGTACTCGCTCGTGTCGGGCTTCTCCCTCCCCGCCCGGCTTCGAGGTGCGTCCGTGTCTCGCGTGTATCGGGTCGCGTGTGTTTTCGGCCGCGTGCGTGTATCACAGGCCACGTCTCCGTTCACGGGCTGACGGACACTTGCGTTGCTTCTCGGCTGCTTTTGGCTGTTACGGGTGAAGCTCGAACGTGTTCGTGCCTCTCCGTGCCGTGTCCTGCCGCGTCGCGTTGGCTGAGGCCGCGGGCGGCACTGGGTGGCAGCAGTTGGGTTTTCATGGCTACCTGGTCGTAGGTGTTGTCCCCAGCCTTTCACAGACGAGGAGACTGAGGCTCTGGGCGGTCAGGCGACTTCCCTGCAGTCACTCGGCAGGAGTCGGGGCCCTTTTTCCTCCTCCGCGCCGGGAAGTGCCGGCTCCATTTGCTACACCGATGCGTTTGCCGGTAGAGAGGCTCACGCCTGTGACTGGTGGCGGGTGGGGACAGAGCCACGCTTCCCCCTCCAGGGTCTCCTCTGCTGGAGAGGTGAGGGTGTGAAGGAGGGTCCTTGTCTTTGGGGTCGAGCTCTGTCCATGGGCGCCGAGCCCTGTCGCGTGCACTTCAGGCCTGGGTGACTCTGTCGTCTGCCGGGAGCTGTTTCGGGGCAAGGCAGAGGCATGAAATGTGGACGCCCAGGCATGGGGGTGGTGACAGAGAGGGGGCCTCCTCCCCATCCTCCCTCGCCTGAGGGGTGTTAGCAAAGATGATTTTTCGGGGAAAGAGGCCCACAAATTAAATAAGCAATCCCGTAAATAAATAAGTAATGAAGTTAGTGGGGTGCCTAATTACATCAAATTCGTAATTATGGATGGATGCCTGCCCGATAATTGTACTTGTTTTTAATCTCCAGCTCTGACATGTGCCTCCTTCCATCTGAGGGTGATCCCTGCCCCCCAGCTGGAGGGAGGAGGGAGGCGCTGCCTTTCTGGGGGGGTGGGGGCGGGGTTCCCAGCGAGTCCCAGGGGTCCCGGTGGGCTTGTCTTTCTCCTGCATTCGGGGTTGTAAATCTACGTAGGTTTTGAAATTGGCGCAGACGACAGCGATAATGATAATGGTTTATCATGACGATCGTGTTTCTCTCTACATGTTATAGTTTATTTAATCTTCCCAAACCCCCTGCGAAGCAGGGATTATCATCATCCTCACTTTACAGGTGAGGAAACTGTGGAACAGAGAGGCTAAGTGACTTGCCCGAGGTCGCACAGCCAGTGAGATCCTAATCCCAGAGCCCGCCTCCCTCTCTCTGCTGCCTCTGCCTCCGGGTCGTCCTGCGTGGGACGCTGAGTGCCGGCCCTTGGCTTTGTGCACTTTTCGATGACTTTCCAGGGCCGTCCTTTAGAGGAGATGCTAGTTTAGGGTAGCTCAAGGCCTCAAGAGACCACGTCATCTCTTCCGCAGCTGCTGTGAATCCAAACAGAAAACATCCTGAACCGTAAAATAAAATTGTGTTTCGTTTCATTTAATCGCAAAGTCGGTCCACTTGCTGAAATTTAAATAGCTTCTTCCTGGTCTTCTCTTTGATTTGCCGGCTTTTGGGGGCACTCCCAGTCCTGCCGTGGGACTATGGCCATGCTCGTTAGACCCACTTTCCAGATGAGGAAACCAAGGCTCAGGGAGGTGGACGGACTTGCGTGGGGTCACACAGCCCGTGGGTGGGGGAGCGGGCATTCTCACCAGCTCTTACCACCTGGCTAGGGAGACGGAGCCTACCTCAGGTCCCTGGTGTGTGTGTGGGGGGCCCCTCTCCCGTCCGAGAAGCGAAGGGGCCGTGTGTGCCAGGGGCTGGCTTTGCCGGGGTCCGTGCTGTGCTGGGTGACCTCAGCCAGCCCACCTCATTTTGGGGACAGAAAGGATGGGGTGCCCGGGGGCGGCGTTACTGTCACATGCTGCCCCTGCAGACCCCAGATCCCCAGCCGGAGTGGACACCTGTCCCTTCACGGTGCACTCCATGTTCTGGCCTTGTGGGGGGCGGTCGGGACAGAGCCCTTGAGATGCCTGGGCCTCTACCGGGAAGTGTCCTCTGCAGGCCACAGGGAGCGGACACACCTCCCTTTCGGGGGTGTGTTCATACAGCCAGCCGGGGCCTGCGTTTCTGGGGCTCTGGCAGGGGCTGTGGCTCGGGCCGGCGTGGGGTATGCCTTCCTTGTGCTGAGCCCGGGCCGGCGGGGGATCTTCCACTCATTGCGGGCAGGGACGGAGAGGGGAGTGGAGCGCAGACTCGCAGGAGGAGTTGTGTGTGTCCCTGGCAATCTCAGGAGGCTGCCTGGAGGAGTTTACCATTATACAAGCACGCTGCATAATGGTGAACCTGCCTCGCAGGAATCGGTGTGTGAAGCGCTTCAGACGACTTGGCGCAGAGCAGACACTGCATTGTTTACCAGCGCTGACATTTCCTGACCGTTGGCTTGCCTCAGCGCCACGGGAGAGCCTGTCACTGTCACCGTTGATATTAACTCGAATTCCTAATGATTCCTAAGCATTGACTCCGTGCCAGGCTGTGTTCTAAGTGTATCATGCACACTCACCAACGGGCTCCTCGTGGCAGTCCTGTGAGCCAGGTGCTATTACTGTCAGCCCCGTTTTATAGGTGGGGAAGCTGGGGGCACAGGGAGGTTAAGCGACTTGCCCAAGATCACACAGCTGGCAGAGCTGGGATTCGAACCTGGACGGCTTGACTCCACGACACCTGCTGTCAATTGTGGGGACTGTGCAGGCGCCACCTGCAGCCCTCCTTCATCTCGGAGCCAGACTGGATCTCTTGGCAGGGCCGCCCCGGCTGTGGGCCAGCTCCATGTGCCACGTAGGGCCCCGAGGCATGCAGCAGCTGCTCTGGCTGGCTGGGACTGGTCAGGACGTGAGAGCTTTGCTTCCTGCCTCCCCGCAGCCAGCCTGGTGTCCCCATGGCCTCCTGGGGGAGGGAGTACACAGCAAACGAGATGCCAGGGGCCGATGGGGAGATGGGCAGCGCAGACGACGAACACTGGACTGCAGGTCCGAGACATCATTGCCGTGGACCAGTGCGGGGCGGGGAGGGTGGGGCAGCCCTCGTTCCGGAGGGCGGGGTTCACTTTAGGTAGAGGAACTAAGGGTGGTCTCCGAGGGGGTGGCCTTTGAGCTGGGACCCGGACAGTGAGAAGGAAGCAGACTTATGGAAGGAGAGGGATGAGCCGTGCAGGTCGGGGAGCAGCGGGCGTGCACGCCCTGTGGCGGGTGCTCGCGGACGCTGAGGAGGCCTGCACGGCCGGAGCTGGGCCGGGCCTCCGGGACCGGTTCTGGATCGGAGGCTGCGCTGTAGTCCGCAGGGCTTGGCCCTTTTTCCCATTTAAGGCAGAAGTTTAATGCCTTTTGCTTTTCCTTTTTGCTCTTTTGCTATTTATTTACATTTATGGAGCCCACGGAATGTTCCAGACATTTGTAGGCCTCTGGGATCGGAATGATGGAAAAGTCGGACCTTGGCCACCCATGCCTTGGAGGAGCCGAGCATCCAGAGAGAGTGTCAGTTACACAGGTGCCACCGAGGGCGCTGGCGGTCATGGGGACAGAGTTCAGGTTACTTATTGCTGGAGCGTAGCACGGCCCGAGGCTTCCTCGGGCAAGCCTCAGGGAGGCACCCGAGGGTGACCGGGGGGCTCCTGCCTGAGCGTGGCAGAGGCACGCTCGGGCTGCCTCAGGCCGCAGGGAGAACCCACGGGCGCTCCCAGCGGCAGAGTCCGGGGCTGGGCGGGTTCAGGCGTGGCTGGATCCAGGGCCTCGCACCCCCGTGCCTTGGGGAGCTGTCTCTGCCCTCGCTCCGCTGCCTTTGTTCCGGGCCGTGTTCTCAGGCAAGTTTCTGCCACCAGCACAGCCAGCCACGGGGAAGGAGAGTCACCCAGCCGCGGGCACGTCGCTCCTCGCCATCGTCCATTCCTCGCCGAGTGAGGCCTTCAGCGCCATTCACCGTTTTCAGCGGGGCGGGGGGCGGGGTGGCCAAGGTCGGGGGAAGGGGTGACCCAACCCAGGCCCAGTCAGAGAAGGGGGGTGGGGAACATGGCGAACCGGCATGTTGGGCATCCTTCGTTTTTTTGACGAGAGACGCTGGAAATCTGGATTTTATAAGCAGTGTCCTAATTTTTAAAAAACATCGCGTGTGCCAAGAGCTTCCCTGTTGGCCACAGCTGACTGTCATCATTTTGTGGCCTATGTTCCCAGCTGTGACTTTTATCTCAAAGTATTTTGCCGTCTGTGGTCTGGGCAGAATGTCCCATGGAATGTCCCGGAAGGTCCCAAGGCTTCAGAAGTCACGTTTAACGCCCCTGGAAGTGCTCTTCCCGAAAGTCCGCCCCCGAGGCCTCCGCAGTTCCGCCGAGTGCCCTCCTCTTGGGCTCTAAGAGACAGTCACGCCTCGTGGTCGGTGAC
The DNA here is from genome assembly GCF_000325575.1 of Pteropus alecto. Taxonomy (NCBI): domain Eukaryota; kingdom Metazoa; phylum Chordata; class Mammalia; order Chiroptera; family Pteropodidae; genus Pteropus; species Pteropus alecto. The sequence continues at coordinate 3,343,727 of NW_006434829.1, forward strand.
ACAGACTCGAGCACGACACTCGGGGCTCACACCCCCCTCTGCCACTTCCCAGCTGCGTGCCATCGGGCAGGTCGCCCTACCCCTGTGCCTCAGTTTCCCCTCCTGTAACGTGGGCATGGCAGTACCCTGTGGGTTTGTGGGGGTCTACAGGCGCACGCGCAGAGGCTGGCCCACCGGGAGTGGGTGTGTGCCTGGCTGGTAAGGCCTGGGCTTCGGGCTTGGGTCCTGGCATCTGCTGGCGGTGGCCAGGAGCATTCTCGGACGCTCCCTCCTTCCTCCTCACCTGCCAGGCTGTGTGGGCTCCTGGGACCCCAGACAGAGCAGGCAGCCGCTGCCCCTGGCCCCAGCCATCCCCGCTGGGTGCTCTGGACATGAGTCTTGAGCGAGCAGTTAGCTCTGCCTGCTGACAGCTCACAGCTGCTGCGGGTAGGGGCGGCCCCTTTAAAAATAAAAACAGTACACAGAGAGACAGTCCCAGTGTGGCCAGGGGTTTAGCCGTACACGTCGGTGCCTGGATGAAGTGACCGGGAAGCATGATGCATTCTGGTCTGGGGAGGTCTCCGTGTCAAGGAGTCCCTGTGAGGTGGCTCGTGGGTGCCTCTCGCAGGGAGGGGATTCCTTGGGCTCTGTTCCTAGTGGCCAGGCTGGAAGAAAGCTAGCTGCGGGCCCCTGGGGGGCCTCCTCCAGGGCCCCCCAACCTGCCCCAAGCTTCAGGCCTGGTTCCCCAGAATCCTTGCGGAAAGGGGCGGGGGCGGGGGCGGGGTGCGGGCATGCATGGCTCTGGGCATTTCATGCTGCCAAAGAATTTCAAGTCTTGATTGCAGAGGATGGAGTAGTGGCCCTAGGGTGTCGGTCCCCTCAGAACCGCGACTGTGACCTTGTTTGGGCAAAGGGTCTTTGCGGATGCAGTCGAGTTAAGGATCAGGATGAAATCGTCCTAGATGGCAGTGGGCCTTAAATCGACGACAGAAGTTCTTATGAGAAGACACGGAGGAGGAGGCCATGTGACCGGAGGCAGAGGTGGGAGTGAGGCGTCCGGGAGCCACCGGAAGCCGGGAGAGGCAAGGAGGCGTTGCCCCTCAGCGGCTGTGGGGGAACGGGCCTGCCCGCACCCCGATTCGGGGCTGCTGGCCTCCAGAACTGTGCGAGAGTCAGTCGCTCCTGTTTTAAGCCACCCAGTTTACGGTCAGCAGCCCCGGGAAACTGAAGCACTTGTGAATTTTATTTTAATCACCTTTAAAATTTAAAGACCTGTTTGTGGCCTCTGGGCCCTACATGGCCTGGAGCCGTGGGAGGCTGACCTTCCCAGCCAGGCTGTCCCTCTGCTCATCCTTTCGCACCATGCTGGCCTCCGGGCTGCTCTGGAACTCACCTCGGGGCCTTCGTCCTGGCCGGGTGCTCTCCCCGGGGGATTTCCACATCCCTCTCGCTTACTCCGCCTGGGCCACCGTGGAAGTGTCACTGCCCCAGAAACCACGCGTCCACGGCAGCTGTCACTCCTTGGATTGCACCACGTCTTTATCTGCCGTCGACGTTCTCGGCTCTCTGGGAGTCAGCTCTGCGAGGGCCGGGAACTTTGTCTTGTCTGCCGCTGTAGGCCCCGTGCCCAGCGTGTACAGTTGGGGCTCAGTAAATGTTTGTCGAACATCTGACGACTCCAGGCCTGGGGTCAGGGACGCTTATCAGTGGGGAGGTGGACGTGCTTTCAGAAAGAGAGTAAACTGGGCCTCAAGGGGGCCCATTTTGCCAGTCGCCATCACGTACAGTGAGCCGCTTTGACGTGAACGATTCATTAGTTTTCAGTGCATTTATAATGTCTGACAGCCTTCACCTCTTTCTAGTTCTCAAATGTTTTCGTCACTCCGAGGGGACTCCCCGTACCCATTGGCAGTCACTCCCCCGTGTGTCCCTCCCCACCCCCGGCAGCCACCACTCTGCCGCTGCGGGTTTGCCTGTTCTGGGTATATCACGTGTATGGGATCACGCGCCGCGTGGCATTGTGCGGCTGGCTTTCTCCCAGCGTTACGTTTTCGAGGTTCGGCCACTTTGTAGCGTGTGTAAGTGCATCACTCTTTTTTATGGCCAGATAATATTCCGTGGTGTGGGTGTCCTCAGGTGGGAAAGGGGGTAGTCACCTGCCCACGTCTCGGATGCTGGGGCGCGGGACAGGGAAGCAGGAGGTAGAAACAGTGGACGTTTCCGGTGCCCTCCCCACCCCCCAACCTCATCTCCGCGTGGACGGGAAGTGAGCGGGGATGCCTTTCACTCAGGCCTGGATGCGAAGCGGGAGCGGGACTGTGGGTCCCCCAGTCTGGTCCTCTAAGCCCCCAAAGGCGTAGCTTCCGTTGTCCCCGAGAGGCGGCAGACAGGTGTGGCCCCATTTTGCAGCTGAGCAGGCTGATGCCTGCAGAGGTCGGGGGCCTTTCCCAGGAACCCCTTTGCCTCGCCGCTCATGCCTCGTGGCCCCCGTCCCAGCGTATCCTGTGACATCTTTACTGATCTTTCCCACCGTCCCCAAAGCTATTCCTGGAAGTAGCATGTTGGTGAACTGGCCGGAGGACACTTTTTGAAGTACTGAGGAGCGGTCACTGGTCACCGTCAGGCTTGGGGAATGAAGAGTTCTGTCGCTAAGCAGACGGCCACGTGCTTATTCTGACATGAGCTCAGTTTCGGCCTCTGGCTCAGTCTAGAGGGAGCAGCGAGTAGGTCCTGCAGGTGTTTGGTGATTTGCTGTCTCCATGCCGTCCCCCCGCAAAGCCCCTCCGCTGCCCGGCACAGGAAGTGACCATGCAGTGACACGGCCCAGTATGGAGCCGGCTCGAAGCACGGAGAGCCCCTGGGATTCGGAGGAGCTGCCCCTGGTTCCAGCGCCGGCCTCCGCGAAGGCCTGGGTGCAGGTCCGTGTCCAAGACAAACAGCGAGGAACAAAGGGGACCGGTGAGTGCTGCTCAGGTGCTTCCCGGCCGGGTCTGGCGGGGCTGGTTTGGCCCGTTCCTCAGATGTGTCTCTGGACGGTCACGGTGAGAGCCAGCGGGCAGGAAGACAGCGCCCAGATCTGTGGTCTAAACGTGGATTTTGGTCACTCACGCCTTCCCGTGCCTCAGTTTCCCTACCTGTAAAAGAAGGCTTGGGAGCAGAAAAGTTCCGGCCTTCGCTCTCAGAGCAGGTGCTTGCTCGGAAGGGGCTGGCGGTGAGCCGCTGAGTCGACACGCTTGTGGCCTGCGTGCGGGTCTCTTTGCTGGTCTCCTAGCAGACGTCCCTGTCCCCTGGCTAGACAGACCAGTGGCCATGGCCCTTTGCCACATGCAGAGCTAGTCTGCCCCAACCCTCTGGCTCCTTGCTGACCACACCACGTGGCGTGGTGGGGGCAGGCCAGGCTGACCCTGTTCAGACTGCGGCCGCTTTCCAGCTGTGTGACCTTGGGCTGGCCACTTTGCTTCTCTGAGCCCGTATCTTCTCTGCGTTGCGGGGGGGACGGGTTCAACATCGCACCTGCCTCCTGCCGCACAGTCGTGAGGACAGGGGTGACAGGTGCAGCGGTCACGCAGTGCCAGGCGCACGTCAGCTTCTGTCGTCGTTAGGCTCTTTTGGGGCGCCCGCTGTGCCCTCGCCTTTCCCGTCGCCCCCTGACCTCATCTGCTGGCTCTTCGTGGTCGCTGCGCCTCCTGCCCTGCATCTGCGCCCCGCGGGCCCCTTGTCGTCACTCAGGATGCCATCTTGGGCCGACGTCTCTGGGCCCAACTCCTGCTGGGGTTGCTGGGGGCAGGGGAGTGACTCTGGGAGGCTGCGTCAGGGACCCTCTGGTTCCTGGCAGCTGCGGCAGCCTCTCCCGACGCCTGGACCCGGCTGCTCCGAGCGCTGTGCCCGCCCCGCTGCAGATGGCAGGCTGACACCCAGAGAAGCTCAGACTTGTCTCTGAGTCACACAGCTGCTGCAGCCAAGGTTCAGACGCCTGGCCGGCCACCAGAGCGTCCATTTCAGCCTGCGTGCGGGGGTGTGTGTGTGTGTGTGAGTGTGAGTGTGTGTGTGAATATGCGTGTGTGTCTGGCTGTGTCTTCACTCTCTGGGGTCATCTCGTTCAGAATACCAGTGTGAGGGGCTCATGTTTGCTTTTCCTGAGATTCCAAAGACAGAAATATTTTAAAGGCAGAGCCTGCCCTCTGGCCGTGTCACCCTGGAGACTGGAAGACTGGGACGGGGCGGGGGCGGGGGGCGGGGGCAGCGGCTTTGGTTCCAGGAGGAGGCAGGTGGGCCGGGCCCCGGGGTGGATGGTCCAGCTGGGAGGAAACGGGTTAAAGGAGGAACATTGGGCCCGGAGCTCGCTTTCCCTGCAAGCCAGCGAGGGAGGGAACAGTGAAGAGGTTTTTCTGCCGAGCTATAAAAAGGTGTCCCAGTGTTTCAGCTCCTGAGTGTCGGCTGGAAGCCCGCCAGGGTTACCATGGCGATGAGGAATTATTACTTACTGCCAAGGCTGGGAGAAAAAGCTCGTACTTTTGGCTCCCCAACAGGAGTGGACTTATGTAATTCCCTGTGTTTATAGGCCCGAGTGGCAGGAGGCAGGAAGGATCGCCGAGGCCCGGCCTCGCGTTGGTGGCCCTGTGCTGTCCCTTGCTGGGCCGGGAGGGCCCCGTGTCGGGGGGCCTCGGGAGCGGGCCTGGGGGGCGGCCTGGCTGCAGACGCGCCCGCAGGGCCTCCCCATCCGGGGGAGCCCGTAGTCTCGCGGGAAGGCGGAGAGGCCGGAGGGGCTGTCCTCTGCCGGCGCCGGGCCTGTGGGAAGGATGGTTTGACGCTGGACGCGGCGTGTCCCCTGGAAGCCGGCGGAAAGGTCTGTGTGAGGGCCCCGCCGACCCGCCGCTGGCACGTTTTCCTCGTCCTTCTTTTCTTCCCTTTTTTCTTTTTTTTTTTTGTGGGAGAGTTACTTCAAGTTGTGTTTGGAGCTGACTCCAGTGTAAGGCTGGTCATGTGCTCGGTAAGAGAAGTTTCTGGGCTCGGCGGTGGGCAGCGAGCCGCAGTGGCCGGGTCACCGGCCGAGGGGGGCCGTGTCTCACGGTCGGACGGGGACCTGGGCCAGGGGGACCCCCGGGGACGGTGGCTCTTCTGCCAGGCGCCCCTGTTCTGCCCAGCGCGGTGGCCCAGGGCAGGGTGTGGGCCCCGGCGGTCGGTGGGAGTGGACAGTGGGCTGGCCATCTAACAGCCAGAGTGGCTGAAGTCCCAGAAGAGGGTGTCGAGAGGGGGTGGCCCAGTGGGACAGTGCTTGGCTGTTGTCCATGGGAGGGGACCGTGAGCAGAGTAGGGGGATCTGGGCGGTCCCGATCTGCCCTTCGGCGTTGGCCGCCAGGAGTGCCCTGGGGGTGCCGGGGTTTGGGGGTGCAGCAGGGGAGGGGGCCAGGTGCAGGCAGTGCTCGCATCCCCGGCCCTTGGCTCCCACCGCGGTGGTGCTTGGCCGGGTGCCCGTGTCTGCTTTGAAATCAGCACCGCCGGCCCGGGCTTGCCCAGGCCCTGGCAGCCGGGAGCCGGGCTGAACACTGGAAAGTTGGAAGTGCTGCCCCAGCTACAAGGAGCCCTCAGTTGCCAGCGGGGGGCGGGGTGGGGGGATGAGGGAGAGACTGTCCCGAGGCGAGGTGAGGGTGTGCTGGGACCCGGGAGGCCGCCGCTCGGCGCGCGGGGGTGCCACGGCCGCGTCTGAACCCCGGTCCCACCCCCTTCACTCCACATGGCCTCACCTGTGCGGGCCTCAGTTTCCTCATCCGTGAGACGGGGCCGTAAAGGGGCCACCCAAGGACGGGGCTACGTGAGATGAGGGGCGGCCTCCTGGCTCACGCTGGAGCCAGACGGCCGGGCTCGGTGTTCCCGCCGGACAAATGGACGCACACTCTGTCTCCACCCCACAAGTTGCCGTGTGGCCTAAGGGGGCTGAGACGTGGCCCTGCCCCACCCTTCACGACAGTGCGACCTCGGGGGTCACGGAGCCTCAGCTGTCCTCTGTCCTCTGTCCTTCCGTCTGCGTGAGCCGCAGCAGGCGCGCCTCGGGGGAATCAGGACAAACCCCGCCCCGGGCAGCGGGTGTCAAGACACGGCCAGGAAGTGCAGAGCGGCCTGGACTTAAGTTAGTTCTGTCTGGGGCTCCAGCCATTGATTTTTCTTCCCTTCCCTGTTGAGAGCCCTCCCAACCCCAGGGTGGGTGGCCGGGTCCTTCCCAGCCCCAGGATCTGTCTGCATTTGTCCCTGGGCTGGCTTCCCCAGTACCTGCCCCCCCTCCCCCTCCATGCCTGTTCTTCCCCGTCTCCCACCCGACCTGGGCCAGACACCCCGACAGTGCACAGTGTGGCCTGGGGGCTGGGCGGGCAGGACTGGCTCTCCCACTGAGGGTGGCAGAGGCTCTGTGTTTGTAAGTGACACCGGATGCTGGGCTGGTGGCTGGCTCTGGACCTCTCCTTTTGGGCCAGCAGGAGCCAGCAGGGAGTCTCCTGATGTCCAGGCCGCCCACGCCAGCTGCCTGCTGTCGGATTGTCCTCAGACCTCTCCCGGGGACCTCGGGAAAGGCCTCTGCAGCCCGGGGTCCCCGCATGTCCCCTCGCTGCCCCGAGGCCCCCTCAGTGCCCACAGTATGGGGTCCGCCCCTGCTGCACCCTGGTCTCGTGACGCGATGCCCCCACACTGAGAAAGTTGTGTGTGGTGGTGGATAGCAGAGTCGCACCCCAGACCCTTGTGATGGCCACACTGCCCTGAGGTCGGAGCGCGCAGAGCCCAACGCGCAGTCAGACGCTCAGACACGCTCAGCAAGTGCGTGTGGGACGGGGCAGCTGGGTCGGCGTCCGTTTCCCGGCTGGCTGTCGGTGCCGACGTCCAGTTCTGGAGGGCCGGTTACACCGGGGGGAGCCGGCTCAGGGGCACGCGGGGTCTTGCTGCATTATTTCTCCCAACTGCACGTGACTCCGTGGTGACCTAACAGAGGAAGAGCACAGGCGGGGGGCCGGGCTGCCCTGCGTCCGAGCCCGGCCGCCTCAGAGCAGGCTCAGCACCCCCAGCCTCAGTTTCCTCATCTGCAAAATGGGGTGGTGCTTAGCGGCTTGCAGGGCTCGTACGCAGGTCGATGAGCTGGCCCGTGCTGAGCGCTGCGTGTGCGGGGAGGTGCTGCTGCCAGTGTCCCCACTGTCTGTGATGCGGTTGCTGCGGCGTGTCCGGCACTGTCTCACTTCATACCCGCATCCGCAACGGGGAGGGTGGGTGCTTACATCCCCGCTTCTCAGGGGATGAGGCCCAGACCCCGGCCCAGAGCCGGGGTGTGGAGGCCCTTGGGCTGGGTGACCTTGGGGGAGTTGCTCACCCTCTCTGAGCCTCAGTTCCTGCCTTTCCTCCTCACCTGCAGGCCAGGCCAGGCGGCCAGGCTAGGTGGTCAGGCCGGGAGGGGGCTGGGCTCGTGACCTGTGAGGGCCAGACAGCTGTGACCTCGGGCCGTCACCTCTCAGCCACCTCCTCTGAGGGCTCTGTTTGCAGTGGTCAGCCTTGCTCTGTCCTCAGGGCGGCATTGGGCGGGGAGGGGGCCCTCACGCAAGGAGCCCCTTCTGGAGCGAGCTGCCTGCATTACCCTCGGCTGGCGCTTCCGCACGGGAGATGCAGTCCGGTGCAGCCAAAGCTAATCTGAAGGTGGCCCTTTCTCCAGCGGCTCCCGAGAGAGAGTCTGCCGATGGCTGGCCCCCTTCCAGCTGGCTCAGTACCTGGTCTTGGGCCTTCAGGTGGCCCAGGAGCTCCAGGCAAGGCTTGCTTTATGCCTAAAGATGCTGGAGGGTTCCAGAGCATCCAGGCTGGGGCTGGGCGGGCGCCTGCTGGGCCTGGCGGGTCTGTGCTGCTGTGAGGGTGTTCCGCCATCGTGTTGGGGTGATGGAGGCTTGTGCCTGGGTCCCAGGGGTGTCTGTCAGAGTTCGGGCCTCAGGCTCTGGGCTTTGCTGGGCGGGGCCTGAAGGGGCAGGAGGCGGGGCTGGGCTGGGGGCAGCACGTGCCTCTGCAGTCTCTTGGATGCCCCAGTCACCTGCCTCAGGACCTTTGTGTGTGCTGTGCCCTCTTCCCGGAATACCCTCCCCGAGACCTTCACAGCCTTCCCTCATGTAGGCCTCGGCTCAAATGTCGCTTCCTGAAAGAGGCCCCTGTCCCCCTTCGTCACTCCCTGCCACCCCGCCATTGTCACCACCTAGGGTTTATCGAGCGTCCATCCGCCACGCCCCGTCCCTCAGGATTTTGTTCGTCTTGGTCACCACTGTGTCCCCAGTGCCCTACAGGTAGTAGTTGCTGAGCAAACGGCTGTGCCTGGTTCACTGTCCCCCACAGTCTGCGGACCTGGGCCTGTCCCTTCCCAGTGAGTGGGGCCTTGCCGGGGAAGCGCCTCCAGCCTTCGTCCAGGCCAGTCACACGTCCGAGGGCTCGGCCAGGGAGGCCCGGGCACCTTGACCTGGGATTCATGCTGAGCTCACCTCCCTCCATCTCAGAAGCTCTTCGGCTGAGGATCATGAGTGCGTTTTGGGGGCACTCTTAGAAAACGGGTCTTTCAGAAAGCAGTTGTGTTTGCTCAAGAATGCCCCCTAGGAACCCACCGAGCACCCCCAGGAAGTCTGCATTACCTAGATGAAGTCAGAGGGGTGAAGCTCGTGAGCAAGGAAAGTGGGGACCCCGTGGGGACCGGGGTGCAGGGGAGCGGCGCAGACAGCATCAGCTTCATGACAAGTGGGGCAGGCATTCTGTGCACCTGAGTCATTTGAGTCCTGATAACCCCGTGAAGTGGGCCTTGAATCAGCCTCTCCAGATGAGGCACAGAGAAGGCCCACAGCTGGCCCGGAGACACACAGCATTCATGGCTATTCCTGACAGGTGGCTGCGTTTCGTGTGCAGGTGTTCCTGGGCCCCGGGGATGCCCAGCGCGTTCAGGGGTTATCCTCCCGTCCTCAGAAGGCCCTTTTGTCATCCCTGTCCCAGAGGACAGTGGCTCGGCTATGGAGGAGGAGGCGGGATTCGAACCCAGGCTCTAGGAGGGCCCTCCTCCTGGGGGTCCAAGAGAGCCCTGTTGGGGCCAGACTTGAGGCCGGAACTGCCCCAACTCTTCGGGAAGGCAGGGAGTGGGATTCTCAGTGTGGCTCAGAAGCTGGAGGCAGGAGGGGCCGCCCCCTTGCTCGGAGTCGTGCATTTGCATGACAATGAGCCCTTTGTCCCCGGGTGCAGCCTCCTTCCCAGGCTAATAACATAATTCCCGGCCTGTGAAGTCATAATGGGCCCTTTCTGCGCTGGGTGGGCGGCTGGGTGGGCAGCTGCGTGGGCCGGGCCGGGCAGGGCGGGCAGGAGCAGGAGAGGTGGCGATTGCCGGCCAGGCGCTCCCCTTCGCCCTCCGGCCAGGCGGCATCTGCGCCCACCGGCACGGAGTGAGCGGGACTGAGAAGCGTCTGTGGCCGTCGTGTGTCCGGCCCTCTGTGCTCAACCACTGGGAGCCTCTCCTTGGCCTGTGAGGTGGGGGTGAGTCATGAAGCCGGCCTTCCCCCAAGAGGCGTGGGTGTGAGAGTCCCTTGTCAAGCCCGGGACGGCA
>NW_006434829.1:3353341-3375200 GCF_000325575.1 Pteropus alecto
CACCTCAGTTTTCGCATCTGCGTAGTGGGGGTTCTGCCGGGGCTCGGCCATGGGGAGGCAGGGGGCGAGCTCAGTAGACCAGTGTCAGAAGAGGCCGTGCCAGTGTTGGGGGTCGGATGTCAGCCACCGAAAGAGGTGGGCACACGTTAAGACCCAGGCCCGTACACGCGGCTGACTGCTGTAGAAAAAGGGTCTTTGCAGATGCGTCTTGAGATGAGGTCATCCTGGATTACTGGGTGAGCCCCAAGGTTAGGGCCTGGTGACCTTACAAGAGACAAAGAGAAGAGAGGATGGCCCAGTGAGGTGGCAGAGACCGGAGCGCGCCTGGGCCACAAGCCGAGGAGCTCCTGGAGCTGCCAGAAGCTGGAGGCGGCAGGAAGGAGCCTCCCCAGGCCTTCGGAGGGGCACACCGCTGGGACAGTCCCTCGATTTCAGACTTGGCCTCCAGAGCCGCGAGAGAATAAACTCCTCTTGGCTGTGGCTGGTGCCGATGGGCCAGACCTGGGAGGCGAGGTCAGCCTCCCCCCAAGTCCAGGCCCGAAGGTGCAGGGCGGGTGGCAGCCCAAGGGGCATCAGGTGCCATTTGCCATAACCACGTGTGGGAGATGGGCCAGGTTGGGGTGCCTGCCCAGCCCCCACTTTCACAGCCAGCGTGCGTCCCACTTCCGACTCCCGGGGCGTGTGGGTGCAGCCCCTCCCTCTGCCTGTCGTTGCGAGGGGCCTCTCAGGCCCCCCTCCAAGCTCCGTCCTCTCCGGAGAACATTCCTGCCCTTTGCTCCCCATCTCCCCTTTTCCCCGCCCTACCCCCACCCCCGAGGCTTTCCCTGGCCCTCTCTTGTGGCCTCCACCTGACCACAAGTCAGAAGCCACAGGTCACATCTGGCAGCCCGTGGGGCTGCGTTTGGATGTCAGACTGATTTATTGGGTTGGGTTTAGTCAGTGTTTTTAAAATAAAAATGGTGAATTGAGAGATGTCTCCAAATTGGACTTTATTCCCCTGAAAGAATTGGAAGCTGTGGGTCCCCCGGGCCACATTCCTGAGCGGGGGCCACCCCCTCCCTGGGCCCCACCTGCCCCGCTCCTCCACGGCTTGGCCTGGCCAGCGGGGTCGTGCTGTCCACAGCCCTCCCTCTTCCCCCTCCCTCCTTCCTGCCTGGGACCCTCCCTCCCTCCTTGACTGCTACCTCACTCCGCATTGCCACTCCCGGGCAGCACCGTCCCTGTCTGGACGCCTGGCCTGGAGGCCAGAGGACCTTGGGTTCTTGCTGATGACTCCATCGGGCACTTACTAATTAACAGGCTCCCTCGGGCTAATTGAGCGGCCCTCATGGGTCCGTCCAGCCTTGGGCAGAGCTGATCGGAGTGGGCGGGCCCTTTTCCCCTTGGCCTGAGCACCTGGCTGGCAGTAGTTGCCAGGCTCGTGGGAGGTGTGGGCCCCTTGGGTCCAGACTATCTTTTTGCTGGGGGTCAGGAAGGCGATTGCAAGGGAGGGCCGTTGTGGAGTGGGTGCGCCCCTGGCCGGGGACGTGCTGCTGGCGAGCTGTTCTTAGCGGCAAACATATTTGTCCTTGTCCACATGTGGCGGAGCACGTTCCCCCAGAGATCTGCCCGGCAATGCTAGGGATGACCCCATAAATTCTTTAGGAAGCTGTTCTTGAGGGCCCTGCTTGCGTGGAGGGGCGGGGGCAGGGAGGCATTTCCGGCAGCTACACAGCTGGGGACACCTTTACCATATGTCGGTGCAGGGAGGTCGGTGGGAAACGGGCCGCTGCCTTCCTTCCCAAGGGGTGGCCTCCATCTCCTTCAGGGCCTCGGCACGGGATGCGAGTGATGGGGTGGAGGCTCAGACAGGTGGGCAGAGGGGGAGAGAGTGGCTTTGGGCCTGGCCTGGCGCTGTGGGGCCCAGGGCCCTCTGGGGTCAGGGGGCAGAGAGTTTCAGATCAGCCTCTCCCTGTGTCCTGGCCGTCTGGGTTGGAGGTGGCCGTTAGGTCCTGAGGGGACGTAGGCCAGGGAGGAGGCCTTGACTGTGGTCCAGCGCAGCGCTTGGCTGTGAGGGGCTGCTGCGTGCTGGCCCCCCTGGCACTGCTGTCCCCTTCCACGGGCCAGCCCTGGCAGAAAGCTCCACCACAAAGTAGCACGGGCCCAGCCGGGAGGCCTCCCCGGGCGGGCGTGCGGTTCATTTTATTATTATTCTTTGAATCGTGACAAAAGATGGAGCGCTTCAGCCGTCCGTGAGTGCACAGTGCATTGGTGGTTAGGACCCAAGCATGGCTGTGCAGCCGTCACCTCTGTCCTCTCTGGAACGTCTTCATCTTGCAAAACCGAAACTCAGTTCCTGTTAGCCGCTCCCACCGCCCGGCCCCCGTGAGCGCCGTCCCACGTCTGTCTCCGAGTCCAGCTCCTGGGCGCCTCCCGTGAGTGGAATCACGTGGCACTTGTCCTGTGTCTGGGCAGCGTCAGAGACGTGCTCTCTGGCCCTTTCTCTCCCTGGTCATGGGTTCATTCCCGCCAGGCGGTGAAGCGGATGGACCTAAGACCCCAGCCCCTCATCCTGGGGTTGGGGCCACAGTCGCGGCTGTCCGTGAGTGGACGTGCTGCCCCCACGAGGGGCATGGTGCTGAGCCGACAGAGGTTGCTACTCTCGCCCCTGTGGCCCTCTCGTTCCTGGCCCCAGGGCGAGGGGTAAAGCGGTTTGCCCGGGTCACACAGCTGTGCCAGCGTCCCCCCCACTCCCACTGCTCGGACACCAGACAGACTGCTCTCTGGATCCCCTTAGGGTCAGCCGGGGGAGCCGGGTCTGGTGGAAGACACACCCCCTCCTGGGGCGCCCGGAGTGTCGTGAGGACTAGCGTGCGGACGGGCCGGGAGAGACGGGGCGGGGTGCATGAGATGCCCCAGGGGTGAGCGTGGCACGGCCCCGGCTCCCCGTGGAACCCTGTGACCTGGCGTGCGGAAGGGTTTGTCACGGCTGTGGTTTCTCCCTCTCTCTCTTCCTCTTATAATTAAACGGGGAAAAGAGTCAAGTAGGAAATGGCTCTGAGCAGATCCTGTGACGGGGTAGCAGGGCTGGGCCGTGCTGGCCGTCGTCCAGCGGACACACACGTACCACTTCAGCTGCAAACAAGCGGGCCTCCCGGGCGGCTCTGGCCAGCCCGCTTCCCTTCCGCTCCCCTCGGAGGGGGTGTGGGCGGGGAGTGAGGCCCCGGCCCGTGGTTTCGGGGATCGGAGCCGGGCCCGGCCGCTTCCTGGCCGTGTGATCTTGGGCAGCTGAGTCCTCCTCTCGGAGCCCGGCCTCCTGATCCGTTGAATGGGGATGATCGTGTTTGGCGCCCAGTGTGGGTGCCTGCGGCTGGGGTCCAGCCTGCTGACGGAGGGGGCGCTGTGTGGAATGGGGAGGGTGGGAGGTGGGATCAGGGCTGGTCACGGCGGAGCTGCTCCCGGGGTCTCCGGGCCCTTTTTCAGGGAGGGGAGGGACAGGCGCCTGGCGTGTGTCGCCCCAGCCTCTGTTTGTCCCGCAGGTTGGCGGAGGCCGTGGCCCTCCAGCGGGGCTCTGTCCCTTCTCCCCGTGGCTCCTGGGTGTTCGTCCCCTCGAGAGTCTGAGGCGGGCTCTGCTCAGGCCGCTGTACCCACCTCCCCAGACGCCTGGACCCCGTGGGCTGTGGGGTCCAGCAGAGGAGGGCGGGGTCCGACCACACAGCCCCCGCCTGCCGCGTGACCCCGCGCACGCCCCGCCCCTCTTTGGGCCTCGGTTTCCCCATCTACAGAGACAGGATGTTGAGTGAGATGCGTGCGGCCAGGTTTTAGGGCCGGGAGGTGCAGCGCCCCCTCCCCCCAACCCCGTCCAGACCCTGCGAGGCCCCGCTCACCCCCGGTAAGGGGTCCCCTCCTGTGTGACCTTCTGAGCAGGGACTCGCTCTGCTGTCTGGTCAGCCCGCTTCACCCAGCCTCAGTCTGCTCATCTCAGAGTGGGGCTAGCAACGCAACCCCCGCCTCCGATGGAGTCACCGTTGTAGGCTCCCCGCCCCTTCCCTGCCCCCCAGGATTCTGACCAGCGTGGGGCGTGACGCCCTCAGCTGTCGCTTCAGCAGCTCTTCTCTAGGCATGAGCTTTCTGGAACTTTCCGTAGGTCTTTCCCCAGGGACCCTCCTCAGACCCTCCATGGCTGGATCCTGGGGGTCGGACCGGAGGTGCTTCCCCCGGGGTCCTCAGTGCCAAGCTGGCTGGGGCTCGGGAAGCCATTGTGTGGGCTCGGGGGCTCCTGGGTGATGGTGCTCACCTGCGTCCCCCACGGTGACTGGCAGGGACTTGAGCTGGGAAGAGCAGTGGAGTAAAGGCCCCCATGGCCCTAGGGGTCGGTTTAAAAAGTGAGACCAGAAAAACCCTGGAAAATGGAACAGTTAAACTGATATCCATTAGTGTATATGTCCATCCATCCATTCGTTCCCTGTTGAGTACTTGGCTTTGGGATTCCCTGTTGGGACAGGCCTGTCCCTGGATGCCAGCTCTGATGGGCAGTCCTTTATGTCTGCTGGTTCACGGCTGTAAGCCCGGTGCCTGCACATTGACCAGCATGGGGCAGAGACCCATTTGGGATGGGTTTGTCCGGCCTGGTCCCAGCTTGGGGGTGCAGGGGGCAGCCCTGAGGGCAGCACCCCGAGTTGGGCTCTCGGGATGGTGACCCAAGCTCTGTATCAGGCTCTCGATTTAGCAGCCAACAAAACAAATATTTATCGAGCACCTACTGTTTTGGGTTAAATAGTGTCCCCTCCAAAATTCATGTCTACTTGGAACCTCAGAATGTGACCTGATTTAGAAAGAGATCTTCGCGGACGCGACTCGTTGAGATGAGGTGGCCCTGGAGTGGAGTGGGATGACTGGTGTCCTTGAGGATAGGGCAACTCCACACTGCAGACACAGAGATGCAGAGGAAAAAAGGCCCCCTGACCACAGAGGCTGAGGCTACCACAGGTCAGGGGACCCCGGGGCCGCTGGGAGCTGGCACGGACAAGGCAGCCTCCTCCCCGGGGCCTCCAGAGGGAGCACGGCCCTGCCCGCACCTTGATTTTGCAGTTCCGGCCTCCTGAGCAGTGAGAGAACAAATTCCTGTCGCTTTCAGCCCGTGCGTCACAGCAGCTGCAGGAAACGAGTACACCTACTGTGCGCCAGGCGCTGCGCCCCTGGGGATCCAGCAGTCACTCAAACATGGAGCAGCTACCCTACGTCAGATGCAGTCCTAGGTGCTGAAGAGACAGTGCTGAGAGGGGCCGGTGGGGCCGGCGGTCCCTGCCCACCGGTTCCCAGGGCACTGTCTGCCTGCACCGTGGCAGGCTCGTTGGGGGTGGGGGTGTAACAGCCGTGTCCCCTCTGTGGGGCCCAGACCTCCTGCATGCACACGCGTGTGTAGGTGCATGTGCCGGGGGCTTCCGTCCTGCCTGGCAGCTGGTTTTTAATTCTGAGGCTCCCCCCGCTCACCACAAGTTCCAATGTCGCTGCCCCTTCGTTTCAAGGAAATCACAGGGCTCGCGTGGCACAGATGGGCCCCCTCATCTCTGCGGTGCGGGCTCAGGTCTGAAGGCTCCCAGCAGATTTTAGCAGTTCTGTCGCCTGAACAAGCCCCCCTGTCCCCCCACCCCTGAAACGTCCCAGCCACAGCTGGCTGTAATTCCCCTGCCCCTCAGGTCCGAACCAGGCTGCCCAGGACACGGAAAATCCGTGGAATGTGTCTCGGTGAGGCCTCGGCAGTCCTCCCTGGGCTGGAGGGGAACATGGGGCTGGGAGCCCCCTCCCCAGCCGGAAGGGCCTCTGCCCAGTGGACTAGGGTGGACACGTGTCGGGGGCTCTGACCGCCTCTGCTGAACAGGGTCATTCACTGAGTACCTGCTGTGTGCCGGGCGCTGTGACTGGCCCCGGGGTGCAGCGGAGAGTAAGGTGGACGAGAAATCAGAGCCTGGGCAGTGTCGGAAGCCTTAGCAAAGCCACACAGTGGATGGGAACGGGACTCGGGGTAGCAGATTTGTGGGGTACTGCCATGCTGGACCTGTAACTTGTGAGGCTGTCCCGTGGGCAGCTGAGTGGCCCCTGCTGTGTGCCGCCCCCAAGGTGTGCATGGGAGTCCATTCGTGGGGCGCCCCTGCTGTGGACCGTGTGGGGACCCCCACCCCCGGCCCTGCCTGGAGTTTGAGGTGACAGCGCAGGCTCCATGGTGCCGTGGCCTGTGCCTTGGATGTGCAAGGCCTGCTTAGGGCTTGGGCCCAGAAGCGTCCTATGCCACCAGGCCAGGCAAGTCTTTGACCTCACTGAAGCGCCGTCCTTTGTCCTGGAGCCCTGACCTCGCCGAATTTGCCTCGTTGAGCACCTGCTGTTTACCAGACACGCGCCGTGCTTCACAGGCATGCTTCCTGGCGGCCGAGGACGGTGAGGCGCAGGGCCATGGGGCAGCGTGCCCAGGGAGGGGAACGCTGGGCTCTCGTCCCCAGGGGCGACTTGGCCCTGGTCACCACATGGCAGGCTGTCTGTAAGGCCGTCCCGCCATCTGCCACTTCTCGGTCACTGCTGCCCCAGACCCCCCAGCATCGTCTCCTAGGCCTCCCGGTGGGGGCCACCGTTGCTTTCCACATCCGGCTTGTCAAACACCGTGACCCTTTACTCTTCCGTCAGCCACCGGCGGTGGCTCCCCACGGCCCCTGGAATGACATTCATCCCTACGTGGCCCCATCTGTACCCCCGGCCCCCGCAGCCCTACTCTGCTTCCTGCTGCTGTGGATTTGCCTGTTTTGGATACACGGAGTCACACATACTGTGTGGCCTTCCGTGTCCGGCTTCTTCCCCGAGTCGTGTGTTCGGGGTCCCCCATGCCTCAGCGTGCGCCGGTGCTTCGCCCCTGGTTGGGGAGGACCCTGCTCCGTGGTGTGGCTGGAGCACAGCTCGTCCGTTCATTCGTCGGCTGAGGGGCGTTTGGGTCGCTTCTGCCTGCGGCCGCTGTGAATCGTGCTGCTGTGACATTTATTCGAGTCCCTCTTTTCGGTTCCTTTGGGCATGTGCCTGGGAGTGGAATTGTTGGGTCATATGGTAACTCTGTTTAGCATGCTGAGGAGCTGCCAAACTATTTTCCTATATAAATTTGTTTGAATTGGCAACAGACGTGGCTGAGGTTGGGAGGGGTGGATATTGGGGTTTATTTAAATAAGCTCGTGGCGAACGAGGGAGCTTGAGGTCCTCACAGTCCTCCAGCTTTGGGGACAACCTGCCTGTGAGGACACTGGACCAGGGAGCCGGTGGGCCGAAACCGTGACAGGTGGGCCGGCCGGGCTTCAGCCCCCAGCTCAGCAGTGGACACCCTGTGAGTTTTGAGGGAGTGGGAGGCCAGCCAGGCGCGGGCCTTGAGGGTGGGGATGTGGCCGAGGGTTCTCCAGGGCTGCTTGGAAAGGCGTCACCTCCCCAGTTTCTGGAGCCTGCATGCAGCGAGCATGTGGCAGAAGCCTGCCGTCCCCAGCCAGCATTTGGTTGGGCAAACGAAGTTAGAAAAGACGGCCACCACTTTATGCAGCACAGAATCAAAGAGACTTCAGAAGTGGCCCGTGCTGCCCTGGAGGCCCTGTGGCCCTGGCCCCGTGGCCCTGGCCCCCTGTCTCTGGCCCTGTGGCCCTGCAGGGGCCCAGTGGGCAGCTGTTTAAAACCCGGCGGGAGGGCAGAATGGAACGGGCTCTTCTGCTGCAGACGGCTGGAGTCTGCGGGGTGTGAGACCAGCGGGCACCAGGGGAATTCTGAAACCGGATCCAGCACTGGTGGCCGCGCCTGCCCGCTCTCCCAGGGCCAGTCCCCTGTCCCCAGCTGCAGGACAGTGGCCACCGTGCTCCTGGTAGGAATTGGTGCGGCAGCCCTTCCCCCTCCCGCATCCTAGGACTGGGCCCCGCGGTGACGGGACAGTGAAGGTCGCAGCAGCTCCTGCTGGCCGAGCCGGGCTTGTCCCCCGGCACGTGGCTCGCCCTGTCTCAATGGTGAAGCCCATGGGGTGGCTTCCTGGGCTGGTTGCAGGTGTGACGGTCTTGGCTCTGGACTTCTTCGGCTTTTCGGGGTCAGAAAGATTGACGGCCCACGCTGAAGGACTGCCCCCTCTGT
Organism: Pteropus alecto; assembly: GCF_000325575.1. Taxonomy (NCBI): domain Eukaryota; kingdom Metazoa; phylum Chordata; class Mammalia; order Chiroptera; family Pteropodidae; genus Pteropus; species Pteropus alecto. The sequence goes on from NW_006434829.1 coordinate 3,361,460, forward strand.
GACTGCTTCCTTCCCTGCGTCACTCAGAACTTTGGTGGCAAGTGACAGAGACTCTGGTTGGGCTGGTGAAGGCGAAATACCAGCACCCAGCTCCTTTAAACAAAGACGCGGGCTTTGATTTGCCTTCAGGCACGGCCATCGTCGCCACCCGAACGTGCCCCTCCGGCTTCCAGCTCTGCCTTCCCGCCCGTCGGCATTGTTCTCGGGCAGGCTCCCGTCCCGCGTGGTCCCCAGGGGCTCCAGGCTCTCGTCCTCCCAGCTGAGACACCCAGCAGAGAGCCGGTTCCTGGTTCTGGCCGCAGAAGGCCCACGGCTGACTCTCACTGGCTCAGATAGGGTCCCATGCCCGTTCTCAAACCAGTCACTGGCCCAGGGGAAGCAGGAGTCTGATTGACCAGCCCTCGATCACGTGACCATCCTGGTGCCTGGGGAGTAAAGATAGTTCTGGAAAGTCAAGTCAAGGAGCAGAAGAGCGGGGTGGGTACAGGGGTGCAGTCAGGGCCTCACCCCTCTGACCGCCATGATCTCAGTCCCCCCCCAGCGCCTGTCCACGTTAGACTTCCAGCAGGCAGTGGAGGGCCAGGACGGCCACCCGTGGAGGACAGCTGTTCGTGGGGGCGGGGCGATGAGGGATGCCACTGCAGGAAGCTGGGGTACCTTCTATTTACCTGATCGCAGGAGGCCGCGTGGGGACCTCCAGGGGCTGGCCCTGGTGCCATCTTGCGTCTTTCTCGGCTCCGGGGGTGTGGGAATGGGAGATGCACGCAGTGGGGGCCTGATGGACACCCCTTTTCTGGGTGGCCGAGGGAGGAGGGTGTGGGCCGAGGAGCCTGCTGTGACCCGGGCGGGGGTGGGGGCAGAGCGTTGGCCAGCGGGGAAGGGAGAGGAGGATTCTGGGAGTGGTGAGGACCCCCAGAGATTTGTGGGTGAAGGCAGCTCCCGACCAGGGTCTCCTCACCCCCTTGAGGTGAGTTCTCTGTTCTTTCTGGGTCTCAGCCTCCCACCTGTGAAGCCAGCGGACAGTTCTCGAGATTCTGTCCAATGTGGACACGGGTGGTCTCTCTCGCCCCCCAGGGACCTCCGGGGGTCCACATGGCTCTTGTCCATGTCTTTGGCTGTGTCCTCAGTGTGGCCTTTGGTTCCTAATCCCCCGCCCCCAAACTCACACCTGTTCTGCCGTCACACTACAGCGTCACCCTCCTGCAGAGGGTCCCCCGTCAGGCCAGGCAGGCCCGGACTTGCTTGGGGTCACTCTGTGTGCGACCTGCGTCCTGCCCAAGCTGCTCGTGTCCCTGGCAGCCCGGGATGGGCGCGTGTGCCTCCCGGGCCCGGCCCTCAGGTGTCTCCCGCAAGCTTCCGGGTGCCCTCGGGGCACTTCTCCCCGGGGACTCGGATTCCCGCCGAGGCCTGGGGCTGGGATGGGGGGCCAGGGGCCTTGGGAGCTGCTGGGGTGGTGGGGCACGCCCGCGCGGTTGGGCTTCCTCCGCTGGCTGAGTGAGGACCCAGGTTGTGGCGGGGGACACACGTCTCCCCGATGTGGCTGGTGGGGCAGCCGCTGGCCCGGCCGGGGCTCGGGTCCTGCCCGCTGTGTCGCGTCTCCTTGCCGTCGGTGGCCACGGAAGAGGGCAGCTCTTGTTCCTGCACGCCGGAGAAGGGACTGGGGGCCACCGGGGTCCCCGAGGAGCTCTGCCCCCCGGCTGACGTTGCTGCTTTTCTGGTTTTCCCTCAGGTATCTGTGACAGGGCGGCCTGCGAGCAGATGACGAGGACTGGCGTTTAATATCGGTGGCCGTCGAGAAGGAGCTCACCCCAGAGGCCACCGTCATGTCAGGCTCCACGCAGCCCGTGGCCCAGACGTGGAGGGCCACCGAGCCCCGCTACCCGCCCCACGGCGTCTCCTACCCCGTGCAGATCGCCCGACCCCACACGGTAAGAGGCCTTCTTCTGTCACCGAGTCCCTGCCCTGTTCCCTTTTGTCCTCGGAGTCAGGGCTGGCGTGGCTCGCTGTGTCCGACGGGGGAGTGGGCGCCTTGGCAGAGACGCTGGCCCCTCGTCGTCTCTTCGCCGCCACTTTAATGCTGGGACCGGGGAGACGGGCCAGGCTGAGCTGGGTCTGCCTCCGAGTCTTCAGTGGAATTTGCGCGCAAACATGGAGCGCCTGCTGTGTACACTTTTCTCACAGCCCACCCCCCGCTGGGCTCCTTCCTTGCTCTAGGATTGGGGTCGCTTCCTGGGGGCCACTGCCGCAGCCCCTCCCCTCCCTGATCCTTGGCCTTGGTGTTTCCTCACCGTGGTGACGTTTGTGGCCCTAAGGGTCTGAGGCCCAGCATGTGTCCTGTCTCTGAGTCCCGATCTGGGGGTCCAGGCTGCTGGTTCTGCTTACCATGGGGGACAGCCTGCCGGTGGGGGAGCAGGGACTCACCCCTCCGCCCCCCTCCGCGTGGGGCCCTGTTTTCCACCTTCACCTTTAGGTGCGCGAGGGCGGGCCTTTGGTTCTGCCTTGTCGTCATTTATGGGCACCTCCTGTATGCTCTGTCCTCAGGTGCTCGCAGAGGGCTGTCGGAGTCCTGGTCCTGCCCCGTTTGGCCGCCTGGCTGCGTGGCAGGGGTCACGAGGCCCTGCAGCTGCAGCCGGGGTGGCAGCTGGCTCTGCTGACTTGTGTGTGGGCACGTGTGTGTCCCGCTGGCTGGTGCGGCCCCTCCTTGTGAGACACAGAGAGGAAATGGTGTGGGGGTGCATTTCTCTCCGTGAGCGAAGCGTGTTTGCATATGACCCTGCTGGCCCAGCCTGGGGGCGTCCCGTACAGTCGCCTCTTGAGGGCTCGGGCCCCCAGGATGCTTGTCACAGCCAGTGCCTCATGGGGCCCTGTGAGAACTGCCTGGGGTGGAGTCACCGGCTCCCACAGACTGCCTAGCGAAAGGGCCCCTCGCACCGTTACCCCGCTTTGCAGATGAGGGGACGAGGCAGGAGGTTTAATCACCGTGAGAAAGCGTCTGCTTCAGGCGCAGGGTCCGGGGCCCTGTCATTATTTGAGGCACCTACTGTGTGCCCAGGGCTGTGGAGCGTGCTCCGACAGGTAGACGGTTATTATGTGTTGCCATCGTCATTGTCATAGCCGCCAGCAGCCCCGACTCCAGAAATGGGGGCTCTCCTTACTGAGCGCCTCCCCCAGGGCGGACGGGGCGGACTTGCATCTGTGTGCGGTGCCCATGCTTCTTTCTAATCGCCCCACGGGGGACCCGTGGCTCCCCATTTTGTAGATGGGAAGTATTTCCAGCTGAGGAAGCAGGACAAGGGACCCCTCCGAGCCTCTGTCTTTCATCCACACACGGGGAGCGATGCGAACCCCTGCTCCTGATTCGCCTGTGTGCCGGGGCCAGCGCCCGGTGCCCAGCCCCAGCTGCCCTGATTCAGTCACTGTCACTCTTCGCTGCCTGGGGGTGGGGGAGGGGCCCAGCCGCCGCCTGCGGCTTCTTGTCCATTCCCGGCTGGTGCCAGCCGCTCTCCTGCTGTCTCCCACCGCCTCCGGCTTCTTGTCCCCTCCCGGCTTCTTGTCCCCTCCCGGCTGGTGCCAGCCGCTCTCCTGCTGTCTCCCATCCCTCTGCCGGCCCTTCCTCGGGGAGCCCTCCCCTAGGGTGGATGGGGTGGCCCTTCCTCGGGGAGCCTCCCACTCCATGGCCCCTGCCCCTGCTGTCCCTCCTGGTCCTTGTCCTCACTGGGCCCTCTGTCATTTGGGAGTCACCGGCTGACCCCAGACACCTCCTGTTCGGCCCGCACTGGGCTGTCAGTGATGCAGGGTGTGGCTGGACAGTTCCCAGTGGTCATCGCACCCTCCAGGCAGGAGGCTAAGGCCGGGGGTGAGCAGGGCCCTGGATGGCTACGAGGTGGGGTGTCCCTAACCTGTGTGGTGGCCGCAGTGGGCCCCACTCCCTGCCTGCTCTGCCTTGTGCTGCGGCAGCCCAGTCAGGGGTCCTGCTTATTACTGCAAGGCAGGAGCGGGGGCCGGGGTCTCGCTGTCCTGGGCATGCGTCTGGGGCTGCAGCCACTTTCCCTCAGCTTCCCACCAGCCCATCCTAGGAGATGCTCCCCTTTTCTGAGTCCTTGGAAGACAGGGTGGGTGAAAGGGGAAATCAAGGCACAGAACGATGGCTCCCCTGCCTAAGGGCCAGGTGGGAGCTGGGGGAAGGTGGGGATGCTGATGCCTTGCACAGAAGCTGAGGCAGATCTGCTGGGACGTGGGGCGGGGCCCGGACCCAGTGACCTGTGACTGTCCTAGGCCTCGGCTCGCTCCCACACACTCTCCCGCAGGCTTGGCTCCTGGGGTGGCACCTGCTGGCCTCAGAGGCCTCCAGGGTGCTCTAGGCATAGGGCGGCCTTGACAGCCGGTCCCCGCTGGAGCCCAGACAATCTCCAGCTGTGGCTTTCAGTCCCCGACCCTCCCGATTTGCTGAGTGACATCGGCTGCTCACTGCACCCAGTGGGGCAGCTCCAGTGTTCCCATCTGTACTGTGCGCGCTGTGGGTCTGAGCAAGGCGCTCGGGGTGGTGAATGCACGTGGCAGACATTTCTTTCCCCCTGGCGGGGTGGCAGGAAGCCCAAGGAGGGCCTCGGCCCCCAGACTGCAGGCCCTGAGCTCCCAGAGAGGTGGTGGGAATGGCCTCCTCTGCTGGCCGTGCTTCAGCCTGTGTCATCTGCCGGCCGCTGGTGTGTTATGCCCAGTGCAAATGGAAGCGTGGGTCTTGCTGTGCTGACAGACCAAGGCCGGGGAAAGGCCCCAACCCCGACCGGCCTCAGGCACACTCCGTGCCGCCGTGGATGTCAGCGTGCTCGTGGCTCGTGGAGTCTCGTCTGCCCCGCCTGCATGCTCTCCCCGTGCGCGGTTCCCTCCCGCCCAGTATCAAGACCCCACGTCTTTCCAGAGTGTCCTAGAGACCCCTGGCCCCAAGGGTCTCCCAGGATTGAGGATCCCGATAGACCCCCGCCTCCTCGCCTCCTTTGGGGCTTTCTGGGGCCCAGCTCAATTCTGTATTTTCCCCCCAAGGCCCCTGGAACCTGAGCTCTCCTGGGCTCCTGCAGCCCTTGTGCTAAATGAAGGTGTTGAAGCCGGAAGACGTGGGTCTGGGTCTCGGAGCTGCTTCCTGCCACGTGGTCTCGGCACGTTAGGTGACCTCTCTGTGCCTCCCTGTGGATGGGCCGTTCAGGGCACGGGCTCTGGAGTCGGACGGCTATGCTCACGCCCGGCCGCAGAGGTCCCAGGAGACTTTGGACGAGGGGCCCCATGGCCCTGTGCCTCAGTTCCCCCGCTGCTGACCGAGGGTGGTTATGGGATCGGGAGGATTGAATTAGCCGGCGTGTGCAGAGGCCTTTGCCCGATGCCTGGAGAGGTAGTACGTGCCGTTGCAGTGGGACAGCGGTGACTCGGATGACACCACTCGCTGTGACGACAGTGCAGCCGTGTGCTTTCCACCCTGTCCTCAGGGCACACTGTGGGCTTTTCCTCTAGAGGGAGGGTCGCTGTCACAACTCCTTGGCACCACTGCTGTTGTCTCGTGAAAGTGGCTCAGCCAAGACGTAAAGCCATGGCCGTGGCCGCGAGCCAGTGACAAGTGACGAAACGGGCTGAGCCAGGCTGTGGCCTTGGGCTGCTGACTCCTGCCCTAGGTCAGTGCTTATCAAACTCTCTGGGGGAAGGGCCAGTCTGCTTAATTTCCACTTTGTCACAAATCGATCCATGGTCCTACTGCATGTGACTGTGTTTGCAGATGCGGGGGGCGGGGTGGGGTGCTCGAGGCCGAGGCCAGCAGGCCTAAGGGCGGAGGTTAGTGTGTACACGGCAGGAGTGGCCCCTCAGATGCTTCTTAGAGGAACTTTGCTGACGAGCTCGTCCCACTTGGCTTCTGAACTGGGAAGCTGAGGTCAGAGAGTTTATGCAGTGGGCCGTCCATGCCCACGCCACGGGGGCCCCACGTGTCACGGGCTTCCCTCTGCCTCAGTTGGCAGGGGTAGGCGCCGTCCTGCTGAGACCCTCTCCCGAGGGACTAGACTGTCTGTCTCTCTGCCACTTGGCTCATTTTGCTATTGTGTGCAAGGGCAGATGGGAGAAACGCCCCCGGCAGACCGCAGGGCCTGGCGACGCCCGCCTCTGTGCGTGCACACGCGGGGTTTCTGTCCGTGCACACGCGGGGTCTCTGTCCAGCGGCCTTGCCAGAGTGATCCCGGCGGCCCTCGCTTCCCGCCTCCAGCCCTTTCTTCTTCCTTCTCCCCCACCCCGTTTGTGAGCACCTGGTGCTTTGGGCTAGACGTCGTGGTGTTCGGGGGCGGGGGTGGCCGAGCCCTGCTCTGCCTTCTGGGAGCTGCCCTCAGCCTTGGGGTACATCCCTGGGAGAATTAAGGGGGCCGAGAGGTAGGAGGCACAGAGGCCTCCCCCCATCTGGGTCAGTCACCCGTTTCAAAGATGAGGACGCGGAGGCTCAGAGGGTGTGAATGATGCACCTCTGGCCGGAGGCCTCGCGGCTCTGGTTCCACACGGGGCTGCCCAGGAAGGCCTCGCCTCCCCGTTTCTGCCGTGGAGGGTGATGGTGTCCGGGTGATGGTGTCACCCTCGCTGGCCGCCGGCCTCCCATCTTACACACGGTTCTGGAGGGTCTGAAACACACACATTTTCTACATGCCTACCTGGCGTCAACCGGTTCTCTTCAGAGAAATAACTATTTAAAAAAGATTAGGCCGGGCAGACAAAGAATGACTGTAGTTTTCATGGAAAATTGGGAGAATTTTAGGACAGGTGCCGAGAAGAAAATAAATCCCACGCCATCCCACTCTGCCCTGAGCCGGACTCGTGTCAGACATCGCTAACCGATGGCCACACAGGGTGTAACTGGCTGCTCTAGGCAGACAGAACTAATCGATTTGGATCGGTGCACGAATAAAGCCTGTCCAGTTCTCTCCTTTGAAAGACTTGTTTTCTATCTTTTCTATCTCGCATTTGAATGTTTCTCAGATCAGGGCGTGTTGGCAATCGGGGTCCACCTAACTTGTTAACGTTTACTTTTCCTCTGGGTGATGCTGGGGAACGGACGGCATTTTACTAAAGGGAGGAGGATTTTGGCCAAAGCTCATTCTGACTTTGGTCTGTGCTTACTTTACATCTGTGGGTGGGCTTGTCCTTCGCTTCGCGGCCTGGTCTCTGAGCCCCACAGACCCTCCCCTGGTGTGCGAGGCCCGGGCCTCGCTGGGCACCCTGGCCAGGCGTGAGGCCGCGCATTTTCCCAGTCGTCTCTGCCGACAGGCAGGCTCGTCGTCTCGTCTGGGAAGTGGGCAGAATCGCAGAGCGCTCGCTGCAGGCCGAGCGAGGCCGCGTGTGCAGGCGCAAGCACAGCGCTGTATGCGCCCCTTCTCACGGGCAAGGGGCCCCATGGATGCCTGCGGGCCTCGGGGCCAGGCGAGGACGTGGGCGAGGACGTGGGCGAGGACGTGGGTGGGCCCTGGGCGGAGGACCCCTCACTCTGCCTCCGAGTATAAAGCCGGCCGAGCCACAGCGTCGCACCCACCTGCCCTGTCCTCTGGCTGCAGGACGTTGGCCTGCTCGAGTACCAGCACCATCCGCGGGACTACAGCTCGCACCTGTCGCCTGGCTCCATCATCCAGCCCCAGAGGAGGAGGCCCTCCCTGCTGTCCGAGTTTCAGCCTGGAAGCGAAAGGTGAGGCTCAGGGCCACAGAGCCGCTTCTCGGGGGGGCGGGGAGGGGGAGCATGCAGGAGCAGGAGCTTGCCTGGGCTGCTGTTGAACGAGGGGTGTCCGGCTGTGTGTTTGCCCTGGGGCTTGGGGCGGGGAAGGGGGTGGGCAGGGAAGAGCCATGTGGTCTCTGGGTGTGCGGCCCAGGCAGGAGAGAGTGACCAGCAAGATGTGGGGGGAAGGGGGACAGCGGGGCTGGGTCACTGGTTGGGTGGGGCGTGTCCACACCTGGGTACACGCGGGGAGCCCCCTCCTTCCTCCGCTTTGTCCTCCTCCTGTTCTCTGGGTCCCTTCCCATCCCCTGGCCGGTGGACGAGGCCCTCTGGTGTCTGCTCACTGCAGGGCCAGCCTAGCTTCGCGTAATCCGGGTGTGGGGAGTGAGCCAGTGTGGCGGTGTGGGCACCGCCGCTGCCCGACCCCAGGGAGGGCCGAGGCCGGAGCAGGGCCCCACGACGCCCGAGGCAGTGATAGCACAGGCTGCTTACGGTCCTCGGCGTCTGACCCGCGCTGGCCGTTCTGGGCTGTGGGCGTCGGGACAGACGGCCTTGCCTGCAGGGAGCCCACGTGCCACACACACACGGGGTGACTCCAGAATGTGGCAGCAGCCGCTTCGCTGGGGTGGCCAGGAAAGGCCTCTTCAGAGGAGGGACTCCTGCTTGCTTCAGAGCCGGCCATTCAGAGAGCAGGTTAAGGCTTCCAGGCAGCGAGAGCAGCGCGTGCAAAGGCCGGGGGCCGGGAGTGTGCGTGGAGTGTGTCAGGGGGGCCCGGAGCCCGGGACCAGGGTGAGCAGCCGCTGGGGGCGGGAGGGCGAGCTTCACAGGGACCGTGGGGCGGTTTTGCGCTTCAGAGGCACAGGATGTCACTCCTCCTCTAAGGTCCTTCAGGCTGTGTGTAGGGGCTGGGGCACCACCAGGGCCGGGCTGGCCCATCAGCTGCTCCTGTCACCTTGCGGAGGCTGCAAGGTTGACGGATACCTGCGTTTGTCATGGGACAGAACTCCAGAGGCCTGGCCGGAGCCCTGTGCGGCGCACGTACCCCGGAGGTATCCCACGCAGGGAGGCCACCTCCAAGGGCCAGGGCGGCAGTCTTCCAGGAGGAGCAGGTGCACTTGAGTGGGTGGACGCTTCAGAGGCGGGCGGGGAGACTGCTGCTGAGGGGGGATGCCCTGTGTGCGGAGACATTCGGGAGAAGGGGCGGCGTGGAGGGAGCCGGCGTGTGAGTGCCAGGCAGGTAGGTGCCTGGCAAGCGCAGGGCCCTGAGGCAGGAAAGCGGGGGCCAGGTGGGCAAGGGCCAGACAGGGCGGGGCCCGGCCGTGAGGGGCGTGAGTCCGGACCCCATGCCGTGCTGATTGGAGTGAGCATTGGCAGAGGCGGTGTTCGGGCTGTGGCTGGCGGCGGAGGCTGGGCGTCTTGGCTCTGCTGTGCTGTGCGTGCTCAGGCAAGGCCGTGACATCTCTGTGCCAGCTTCCTCCTCCACAGACTGGCAGGGAGGAGGAAGGGGAGCCAGGCAGGAGCGATGAGGCTGGACAGCCCTCAGCGCCGCTCCAGGCAGCCGGGCTGAGCTGCAGAGACAAGGCCACGCCGAGCAGCTAGAGCGCTGTCGTCGGCTGGCGCTGTCAGCCCTGGGTGGGTGATGTGCAGATGGCACCATGTGTGTTGTCATCTGTGTTAGGTCCACGGTGCTTCTCAGACGCAATTGTTGTACCCACGGATCACCTGGAGATCTTGTGTAAGTGCAGAGTGTGACTCAGGTTTGGGGTGGGATCAGGCCTCTGCGTCGCTCGTGGCTCCAGGCGGGGCTGGTCCTGCTGGTCCTTGGGCCACACTCGGGCGAGGCCGTGCGGAGTCATGGGGCACCCGCTTCTGCTAAACACAGCGAGCGAACGTCGACCGCAAGGAAGACAAGTCTGTCCGAGTCCCGCGTGCCCTTGGACAGGCGGGCACTTGCCTCGCAAGGTCGGGGAGGGCCCGGTGCTCGGTAGGTGCTCAGCGGCGTGCAGTGGGCGTGACGCCGTGTGCCCTTGGTTCCTGCAGGTCCCAGGAGCTTCACCTGCGAACTGAGTCCCACTCGTACCTGCCGGAGCTGGGCAAGTCGGAGATGGAGTTCATCGAGAGCAAGCGCCCTCGCTTGGAGCTGCTGCCCGACCCCCTCTTGCGGCCCTCCCCGCTGCTGGCCACCGGCCAGCCCGGGGGCTCCGAGGACCTGTCCAAGGTAAGGCCTGGGCCCCAGCCGGGCGCTCCACTGCTGCGGGCTGTGTGCGAGGTACCGGGGAGGCGGGAGGGACCGCTTGGGCGAAGGCTGGCGGGGGTCCGAGCACAGGGCGCTGGGAGGCGGGCAGCTCAGGGAGGAGGAGGCTGAGGTGGTTCTGGGGGGCATGGCCCGGCTGGAGCGGGGCCGCCCCCACTGCGTGTGTCCTGGCTGTGGGGGCCACCATCCCCCCCCGCCCCCGCGTGTCCTGGGGGCTCTTTTGTCACTTGCTTGCGGAACGGAAAGCACGCAGAGGTGGGAGGAGCACAGATGTGTGCAGACCGGGCGTCGGGCTGCGGCTGTGGTGGGTCCCGCTCTGCCAGCCGAGCTCACGGCTTTCAGCCCGGAAGCTTGTTTGGGGACTTCGCTCAGAGGGGCCGACTGCGGCGCCCACAGCCGAGTCACAGCCAGCGGCCCAGGGGCTTCTGTCCCTGCGGGTGGCCCTGCTGCCTCGAAGCCGTGATTTCATGGTTCTGCCTGGGCTGGGGCGGGGACTGTGGCCAGCGGGCGTGCTTGTCCTTGGTGGCCGTGTGACGGATGTCCCTTCCACGCGTGCTGAGCTGTCCCACGGGCTTCGTCACAGCCGCGAGGACACATTAGCTCGTGAGCGGCCTCCCAGCTGCCAGCGCGTTGCTGTTCATCCCGCTGCGGCTTTGGGGGGGTGGGGTGGGGACGGGGAGCCAGGCAGGCGGACAGAAGTGGCCCACGCAGGCCCGCCGGGTCCTCGTCTCCGCCCGGCGCCAGAGGGGGTCGAGTGGTGGGGTTTTAGGCGGAGCTGGGCCCTTCGTTCGGGAGTGAGCAGGAAAGGGAGTGACGGTGGCGACAGGTTCACGGTGACACGGGCCATGTGCCAGGCGCGAGCATCTTCTCCGCCCCAGAAGTGCAACCTGCCTCCTTCCCCTTTTGTAGACGGGGTCCCAGGCCCCGTGAGCAGAAGCCACCTGCCTGCGGCCGCGGGGAAGTCGGGAGTGGGCGCCGAAGCCCAGGCCGCCCAGCCCGCAGCCGGCCCTGCCCGCAGGGCTGTCCTGTCGCAGGCTTGGCCTCTGGTCTCCCTGGTGGGGCCCCGCTCCCCATTCACCCTCCTGCCCTTAGCACCCGAGTCTCCTTCCTCGTCCCTGTGGCCTTGACTGCCCAGCTGCCGGGGAGGGGCCCTGAAGTGGGGCCTGGACAGATGGGGGTGCGGGATGTGTGAAGGGTCCACAGGGCCAAGCCAGCGAGGGTTCCTCCTTGCCCTGGGCACTGGATCCCTGAGTGGGTCATGCCCTGCTCTCAAGTCCGGTTCTGCCCAGACAACCAGGCTAGCTCTCCAGAACATGGGCCAGAGCCCTCGGGCCTGTGGGTTCTTGCGAAGGTCCGTGTCACATGGCTCTGAATCGGCTGCTCGTCCCTCTCCTCCTCGTGGCTCCCTGGGGGGCTCCCTCCCCCCCACGTCTCTGTCTGTCTGTCCGTATCTCTTTGTCTCTGCTTCTGTGTGTGTGTGTGTGTGTGTGTGTGTGTGTGTGTGTGTGTGTGTCTACGTCTGCGCCTCTCTGCTTAAGTCTTTCGTACTCCGCTTGTTCTGTTTGTCTGTCTCTGTGTCCGCTTTTCTCTGTCTCTGTTCCTCTCTGTGTCTGCGTGTCTGCCTCTGCCCGGGTCCGTGCGTACGTCCATGCCTGTTCCTCTCTGTTTCTGTCTGTCTGCGTCTCTGTTCTCCGGGACCCCGGGGATGGGCCCTGTGCGGGCCTGGCTGGACCCACTCCTGCAGTTGCTGTGGGCTGGTGAAGAGCATTTGGAGAGTGTGAGCACATTGTCTGTCAGCAGCGGAAGAGGCCGGGGAGCGACGGCTCCCAGAGCGGTCCGATGTTTGCGTCTGCTCTGTGGAATGCAGCTGGATGCATGAGACAGGAATTCGATGGGATTTTTTTTTTTTTTTTTAAACGGTCTTCCTCCCTCCCTGGCTGTGTTCCTTTTTTATATAGAAATGTTTTGTTTCCTAACGCTTCCCTGCCTTGTGCCTCTGCAGTCCTGTGGCATCAGAGGCTTCCTGTGGGATTCACCTAGCTCTGTGAGGGACCGTTCCTGAAAGCCCCTTTGTGTGTCTGCTATCTGCTGGCTGAGAGGGACAGAAAGCCCATGCCAGACGCACGGAACAGGAGCCCTGGCTTACATAACCGCCATCCGAGGGCTGCTTGATGGCAGGCGCGGCTCTGTCCCGGGGCCGTGGTGAGCTCGGGCCCCATCGCTGACCGTCTCCTGGCTCTGCCACGTGGTCTTGGTGTGTTAAACGAGAAGGCAGTTTGACCCTTGGGGCCTCTGTCTTCACTCCTTCGAGGCCCCGTTTCCGGCCCGGAGCCGTTTCCCCTTTGCTTTGAGCCGGCCAGCCGGAAGCTGCCCTGGGGCTGGGATGCGGGGTTGGGGCACATCTTCGGCCCTAAGGCTTTTTCTGCCTCCCGTTTTCAGATTTGCATAATGAGTTTTTTGTTGTCTTTTTTTCCTACACCAGCCTGCATTTTTACACAGGGACATTGATGGGGAAAAGGGTGCCAGGTGCTTGCTACCTGGCGGCCGTTTGGGGTTTCGGTTTGCTGTTCTCCTCCGTTGGGTCTGGGCCGAAGCGAAGGCAGCAGCCATCAGGGGACCCGTCCGGAGGCCTGGTCTCTAGGTCCCCCAGTCCCTTGGTCCCCCGTCCCATTCCTGGGACACTCAGCCCTGGGGGTGGTGCTCTCTGCCTCCCCCGTGTGCACACGCAGCGTGAGCTTAGCCGTGTGGAAGCGAGCAGGCCAGGGGCATTCAGGACGCTCCTAAAACCTGTGCAATGCAACCACCGCCTCTGCTAGTTCCAGAACGTTCTCACCGTCCCAGGAGGCAGCCCTGGGCCCGTCAGCAGTTGCTCCCCGTCGGTTCTCCTTGGCCCTGTCTGCCTCCCGTCTCTACATCTGGACACTTGACATGAGTGGGGCCGCACGCTGCGTGGCCTTTTGCATCTGGCTGCTTTCGCTCAGCGTGACGTTTTCAAGCTTCGTCCCTCGTAGCGGGTGTTAGCGCTCCATGGCTTTTTCATGGCTGAATCACATTCTGCCGTGTGGAGCCATCACATTTTACTTACTTACTCAGTCGTGGTTGGATCCGCGTGTGCCATTTTGGCGAGAATGAGCGCTAAGCCTGCGCCTTCAGGAAGAGCCCGCTGAAGCAGGCAGCCTTCACCCACCGAGGCCTCAAGGCAGAGTCTCCATCGACTCGCCCAGCAGGTCCTGGCAGCTGCCACGTGCTTCATGTAACCCCGGGCCGGCCCTGCCGGCTTTGGGGACGGAAACCTTCATTTTGCTAATGTTGCTTTTGAGAATTATTCCTGGGTTGGCCTTACAGTTCTGGGGTGTCCTGATCCCCGAAGCCTTTCCATCCACAGCCCTCATTCTCGTTCCGTTCCTCTCCCTTCTCAGTCCTGGGAGGAGGTCGGAGGTGGGAAGGGGAGCTGTTTCCTACGGCAGAGTTGAGACTGGGCTCCAGGATCCGTGTCACTGGTCCACCTTTTCCCTCCAGGAACCCTGAGACGGGAATGGGACTGCTGGGGAGACCAGGCTAGTGTCCTGGGGGCGTGGAGAGAGGGGGGTGGGGAGGGGGCGTGGGCAGGCGGGTCTCATTTCAGCTGGCTCAGAGGTGGCGTTGGCACTCTGTGTGGTGCTAAGAGCTGTGCAGAGGCCCGCAGGTGCCAGAATGCGAGAGGCACTTTAGGTTTGGTGAGGGAGGGCGTCAGGTGCGCACAGCCCCGCGTCTACCAGTGC
>NW_006434829.1:3375279-3413031 GCF_000325575.1 Pteropus alecto
ACACGGTTTTGTCTCTAATCTCAGGGGTCTTGGACCCTGGGGGGAATGCACCCTTGCTTTTTGCCCGGCCACGTTGTTCTGGGACGTGAGCGAGTGTGCGGCCTGGCCCTCGTTCCTGCCATGGGAACCCCCGCCACCAAGTCTCAGGCTCTGCCGGCCTCTGGCGAGTTCCTGTCCACGTGGCACCCTCCTAGCCAGGGCTCTATCCATCGCTCTGTGGCTGGTGACCTTGGCCTCTCCCTGAACCTCGCTGGGCCTTAGTCTTCTCATCAGGAAAATGGGGAAAAGGGCATTGCCACTCCCCAGGGTATTCGTGACAGTGACATGAGTTAAGACGTGTGAATTGCCTAGAGCAGAAGTTGGCAAACTCGGCGAGCTCCGAACTTGGTCCTCAGCCTGTTTTTGTACGTAAAGTTTTGCTGGCATGCAGGCACGCCCGCTCGTTTGTGGCCCTTTGCCCGGTACGGGGGTGGCGAGTGGTTGGACAGAGACCGAAATGCGAAGTCTACGCATTTTCCACCGGGCCCTTGCAGAACAGCGTCCGGCCGCTGGCTTAGAGCCACGCCAGGCCTGTGTCCCGGCTCTCAGTTTCCTCATCTCTGCAGTGGGGATGAGCGGCAGAGGGGGGCCTGGTCTCAGCTCCGGGGCTCCCTATGCACGGTGGCCTCAGCCGTGTGGAGGGCCGCGATGGGGCCGGAAGGGACATGGCCTTTTCTGCGCCTCCCCTGAGGGTCCCGGCGTGCGGAGCTCTAGGGAGTCTCAACACCAGCTCTTCCCATGTCTTGGGGGGACATGAGGCAGACCCAGTGTGACCCCGACACCCCCAGGCCCTGTGGGACCTGTGGGGGCTACGTGCGTGTGGGGGGACAGGGACCGTGAGGATGGCTCAGCCTCTGCTAGGCTCGAGCTGGGTGTGCAGGGGCAGTTGGCAGCCCCTGGGGCTGCAGTTGTCACAGGGAATAATGTGTCTTCTGTCCTCTGGTGCAGCTGCCGTGGGGGCAGGAAGGCAGTGGCCTGGAGCTCCTCCTGGGGCCTCCCCTGCCAGCAGCTGCCAGCTTGGCCTTGACAATGGCACGGGCGGGGGCTGGGTTCCACCCGCCCGTTAGGCCTGGGGCGGGGGTCTGGGGGTAGGGCAACCCCCGCCCGTGCTTGTGGGGGGCTCACGGCATTTCGAGCTCTGAGCCGCGTGCTCCGCACACATTAACTCCTTCAAGCCTCATGACAGGCGGGGAGGTGGGACTTGTCCTGTCGTGCGGATGAGGAGACTGAGGCTGGGAGCCACTGCAGGGTCTGCCTGAGGCCACAGGGCCGGGAGGCGGCGGGGCTTTGAGCTGAGGGCCGCGCGGGTGAGCGAGCGCTCATCAGTTTTAGCTGGTGGAACGAAGGAGCGGATAGATCACCCGGTAAAGGGCTCCCTGGTTTGTTTCACATGTTTCGAAAACAACTCTAGTAACATGGACGTGGCTCCACAGTGTAGCGGTGAGCTCGTCTGCTTTACACGCAGAAGGTCCTGGGTTTGTGTCCCAGGTGGAGCCACGGTCCGTGGTCTACGGCCTCGCCCCCCTGAACGAGCCCGGTGTCTGATCTCGGAAGCTAAGCAGGGTCGGGCCTGGTGAGTACTTAGATGGGAGACCGACTGCCTAGGAAGACCAGGTGCTGCAGGCATTAATAACAACAATAATCAATAATTTAAAGAAAAAGAAGGGGAAACTCTGCTCTCGCCGCTGCCCCGAGAACTCCCTTTTCCCCTCTGCACCCGATTCTCTTTGTTTCCCTGCGTGCGTGTCCATGCGCGTGTGTTTTTTGCAAAACCGAGTTTGCACCACTCATGATATTCTGCGACTTTGCTTGTTCGGACTGAGCATCAGGAATAAACCCCACGAGGGTCAGCTGGAGCCAGCCTGTGGGTGGAGGCCGAGGGCCTGGGGCCCGCTCTCGGGGAGTTGGGTCCGGTGGGAGGACACAGGGGGGATCGGTTCGATGGGGGAGGAGAGAGGCGTGTTATGGCGAAGGACGCTTTATGACTTGCGGGAGGATGGAGGGTCTGGCCTTTGCAGTGTGGGTCACGGGCGGGGACGGGCACACGGGCAGGAAGACAGGAAGGGCAAAGGCAGGGAGGTGGGCCCGTCACGGCCGATGTCCCAGGTGCCGGGGGCCTGACGTCGGGGCTGGAAACGTGGGGTGTGTGGCAGGGGCCAGCCGTGGTGGCCCCGTGCGGACCCCGTGTCCGTTTCTCTCCGCCCCAGGACCGTGGCCTGACGGGCAAGCTGGAGCCCGTGTCCCCTGCCAGCCCGCCACGCGCTGACCCTGACCTGGAGCTGTTGCCCCCGCGGCTCTCCAAGGAGGAGCTGATCCAGAGCATGGACCGTGTGGACCGCGAGATCACCATGGTCGAGCAGCAGATCTCCAAGCTGAAGAGGAAGCAGGTGCGGCGGGCCCCGGGGTGGTGGCCGCGTGCGCCCGGTCCCGCAGCCCGGGCCGGGGCGGTGACACTGGACGTGGCTGTTTTGTGCGTGCTGTCCTGCCTGGTGGGACTTTCTGTGTCGAAGGAAACGTTCTCGGGCTGCACCGTGGAGGCCACAGTGCGCCTCACACAGCTGGGGAATGGAGCCCTTGACGTTGATTAGAATTCAGTGGGATGGACACTGGAATTAGCCACACGGCTGCCGGGCGATTCAGCGCGGGGACAGGCTGTAGAGCTGGGCTGTAGAGCCGGGCTGTCTAGGGCGATTCAGCGCGGGGACGGGCTGTAGAGCCGGGCTGTGTAGGGTCCGGTCTCTCTCCGGCCACCTCCCGGCGAAGTGGGCTGGGCCGGTGCTCCTCGGCACCTCAGTCTCCTCATCCGTGCTGTGGGGGGAGACCGCCTGGCTCTGGAGTGTGGAGGGGCTGAGCCCCCTGGCTCTGCCTCAGCTCCCTTGTCTGGAAGATGAGCACAGACACGCCGACCCCCATAGGGCTGGGAGCAGGGAGCGGGCAGCCTGGGTCGCATGGCGAAAATGAAACCTTGTGGCTGTCAAAACCAACGGAGACGTTAACGCAAATATATACAATGTTAATTTTATAACATCAGTTTTAATATTGATTGGTAAAAGTCATCGATCGATAGTCTGCCCCTTCCCAGTCCTTCGCACGCGTCCCCTCCCTGACATCTCCGGGTCTCTGCTCAGGTGTCCGCAGCACAGACAGCCCCGCTTCCCCGCCTTAACGTGGGAGCCCTAACTCCAGACACCCTCTAACCTGAGGCCCGGGAAGCCCAGCTCGGTGCCTGCTTTTGTAAATAAAGCTTTATTGGCACACGGTTACATTTGTTTGCTTATGTATTGTCTGCGGCTGCTCTGCAGGTGTAGTGGCAGAGTTGAGTGGTCACCACAGAGACCACGTGCCGGCAGAGCCCGAAATATTCCCTGTCTGGACCTTGACAGGGAAAGTTTGCTGCCCTCCCTGTGTGCTGTCACCACACGTGACGACGTCACTGTGTGACTCCACATGCATCCTGCTTCGTTAGGTCGTGGTCTGCCCCCCGACGTAAGAGCAGGGTTCTCGTCTTCTCGTCTCCCCGTCACGGCTGTGTGCTGAGCAGTGCCGACGCGCAGCAGGTGCTCCCTGACAGCTGTCGGTGGGGTCGGTGTGGCATGCTCCTGACACTGGGTTGTGGCTGGGAACAGGGTCGCACCTGGTCCTCTCCAGGTGAGGAAGTGTGGACTCCATGGAGGATCGAGGGCCACCACGGGCAGTGGAGTGAAGGCTGGTGACAGGCGACCTGGAGGCTGTTCGGGACCCAACGAGCAGGGCCAGGGGCGGGGTGGTACCAATCCCATGAGGGCATCTGGGCTGTCCTTGGCCTGGAGGACTGGGACTTGGGGATGGCCCGGCAGCTGGGTCGGTCAGTGAGGCTCAGCATTAGATTTCAACATTAAATTTAAAATGTTGGCATTTTTCTTGGAGCTAAAATTCACAAGACAGAAAAGCACTCCCTTTAAACAACGGTTCTGTGGCGTTTAGCACATTCACAGTATTGTGCAGCCACCCCCCTGTCTGGTTCTAAGACGTTTTCATCGCCCCCTAAGGAGACCCCAGACCCGTGAGCCGTCGCTCCCCACTCTCCCTCCCCGCCGGCCACCCATCCGCTTCCCCATCTGGACGCGTCCTGTCAACGGAATCCCGCCGCACGTGGCCTTTTGCGTCCTTCTTTCACGGAGCGGCGTGTCTTCAGGGTTCCTCCACACCAACGTCAGCCCTTTCGGTCCTTCCGGCCGAGTCACGCTGCATCGTGTGGGGGGCCCGCATTTCGTTTCCCAGCCATCCTCTCGGGGACACTGGGTCGCGCCCGCCTCTCGGCCGCTGTGGCTCTGCTGCTGCGAGCGTTCGTGTTCCCACTTGTGTTTGAGCGCCGCCTTCGGCCCGGCCTGGGACAGACCGCCGGACCTCGGGGATGGCGGCTTCCGTCGCAGACCACCTCGCTAAAGCGAGTGTCGCAGGAGGACGAGTCACTCGGACTTTCCGGTAAAGGTCACGCTCTCACCGTACGGCAGTCTGCTGGGTGTGGCGACGGTGTCCATGCCCTAATCCAAAAACACTTGATGGGTAAAAAATGCTCGTCATTATCCGAGGCTTCAGCGACGTGTGATCTTTTTGGCGCCTGTGGGCTCGCTTGATGCGGGGTTGCCACAGACCTTCGGTGTGTAAAGCCAGCTCTGCGAGGCGCAGTGAGTGAGGTGTGTAGGGTGCGTAGATGCGTTGGCGTCTGCCTGGGAGCAGGGCCACTGGCTCACAGGGTGACACCGTTTCGCTTTGTGAGGAACTGCCAGGTACGAGGCTGCACCATTTTGCATTCCCATCTGCAGTGCAGACGCTGAGGGTCAGAGAGGCTGAGTGATTTGCTTGAGGCCACAGAGCTGGGGAGCTGGGGAGCTGGGGAGCAGTCTCTGGGACCCCTCGGGAGGCCACCTTCTTGATGGGTGGGACGCTCGGCTGACCCTTTCAGGCCTGATTTCGGTGCTTTTCCAGAAGCCACCACAGGGGGCACTGCGGGGCTGAGGCAGCTCAGCTCCACCGGCCAGGTCTCTGTGCCTGCAGGAACCAGGACTGGATTTCCTGGTGTGTTCTGTGTTGCGCTCTCCTTGGCCACGTTTTTAGGTTCATGATGATTTGCTCCAAGGTCATGGGCAGGCTGTGTGAGCATTACAAGCACAGAGCAGTATCTGATCTCACTCAAGATGCCGGATTGCATGTCAGTGCATTGGCCTCCTGTGTGACCTTGGGCTTAAGCTCTCTGGTCTTTACGGTCCCTTTTTGGCATAAAGTCTTAAGCTCTCTGGTCTTTACGGTCCCTTTTTGGCATAAAGTCTTAAGCTCTCTGGTCTTTACGGTCCCTTTTTGGCATAAAGCAGGCAGCGGCACGAAGGGAAGTCTCGTACGGTCTTTAGAGGAAGGTTTCCCGAATGAAGACCACAGGGCAGATGACCGTGATAACGGCGATGGTGATGAAAAGCTGCTTGTCAGGCGCTGCGTCACACATCAGCTCGTGTAATCTCCCCGCCGGCTCTCACGTGGAGAAGCGTCCATCACCCCCACGTTCCGATGAGGGAAGCGAGGCTCGGGGAAGTTTAGCAGCTTCCCGAGGTTTCACAGCAGGGAATGGTAGGACTAGGGTTCCAGTCTGGACAGCCTGGCTCCCGAGTCCACACGGCCCCTCCTGAGGACGATGGTACCCGTGATGAAAGTGGTAGCAACAGCTGGCTTTGGCTCCCAGCCTGTGTGCACCAACTCGTCCGCTCCTCCCCGCAGCTGTATCCGGGAGGCACAGCAATGAGCCCCGTTTTACAGAAGAGGAAACTGAGGCACGGTGGGGTTGAGCTGCTCGCTTATACTCACCTAAGTCCCCACGGTGGGATTGAACCCAGGCAGGCTGGCTGCAGAGCCTGGAGGCCAGAGCTGGCCCCGGGCTGGGCCCTTCCCTGTGGAGGGATCTGGGGCCTCTCCAGGGCTCGGAGTTCCCGAGGGTGACTCAGAGGAAATGGTTAGCAGCCTGACTTCCTGTGCGCGGCCACCAGCCTGGGCCGCGTGGGGCCGCCCCTCCGCTGTGGGGGGGTGCCGCCTCTGCTCCTTCCGCCCGCTGTGCGCTCAACCCCACACTCTCCTCTTCCCACAGCAACAGCTGGAGGAGGAGGCCGCGAAGCCGCCCGAGCCCGAGAAGCCCGTGTCACCACCGCCCATCGAGTCAAAGCACCGCAGCCTGGTGCAGATCATCTACGACGAGAACCGGGTATGTGTGTCATCGTCCCCACCTTCTGCTCGCCCTGTGCTGGCTGCCAGGGTCGCCTGGAAGGGTCTGGCTCCTCCCCGGGCCTCAGCGCGTCTGCTTGTGAGACGGGGACCTTTGTCACCCGCCTGCACACACACACACAGACCCGTGTGCGGTGGGGACCCATCCTGGTGCGGCTGCAGCCCGTTCTGCTCAGACGTGGCGCTGGTGTGGACTGTGGCTGGCCTGCGGGATGCAGTATGAAAACGTGGGTGTCAGGTCATAGGGAAGCATCAAGGGCCCGCTGATCGGGGCGGGGGCAGTCACTTACGCACTCGTGCAGGAGTTCCTG
The DNA here is from genome assembly GCF_000325575.1 of Pteropus alecto. NCBI lineage: Eukaryota > Metazoa > Chordata > Mammalia > Chiroptera > Pteropodidae > Pteropus > Pteropus alecto. Next base: position 3,381,876 of record NW_006434829.1, read on the forward strand.
TCACAGCGATGTTATTATTGTCAACAACAGCAGATGCTAATCGACCAGCTTCTCCTTTTCTCGTGATGGGCCCAGTTCTTTACAGGGTGGTCCCAGGAGGGAAGGTACATTACTTGCTCCCATTTCACACATGGGGAAACTGAGCCCCGGCGAGGTTAAGCGAGTTGTCCAGAGCCACAGCCTGGAAGTGGTGGGCCTGGGACGTGACCCTGTGGTCTGTCAGACCCCGGGGTCTGATTCGTCGGCACCGGCCTCCGCTGACGTTTGCTCCTGGAGGCGGCCTTAGGGTGGCTGGACACAGGGTGTAGAGCAGGCAGATCCGTGGAGGGCAGCTGCTGGGTGTCTGGGCGGGGCTCGGTCTTGTGGGAGGGGCTCAGGGTACTCTGAGCAGAATGTCTCCAGGGGCTGAACCCCGCGGGGGTCTGAGCTGTCCCGAAGGAGGTCCTGGTGTCTGGGAGGGCAGTGCGCTCCCCGTAATCCCAGTCAAACCACTGCGAGGTCGGCCTTGATGATCTATACTTGACTCTTTCTAAGTGTGCTCAAGGCCTGTGGCTGTTGGGTCTTCTCTCTGATGTTACAGATGAGGAAACTGAGGCCCAGAGAGGGACTGTTCTTTGTTCTTTGTCTGTCTGAGGTTACACAGTGAAGTGTGAATGGTGGGGGGCCTCTCTTCTCCCTGCCTTGGCTCCCCTGAACCTCCTCTTGCCACGGGCTCTGGCCACCTTTCCCAGCTGTCTCTGCTGTGGGATGCACCGTTGGCTGCTAGATCAGTGCTCAGAGTTTGGATGGGGGCCGGGGAGTACCCGGCGTCCTGGTGCCTGGAAACAGGTGGCTGGTGCCTGTGGGTGTAGCTCCAGGCAGGGAACTATTGGATCAACTAATTTGGCTACGCTTCCACCTCTTAAAGCAGCAATAGATGCAGGATGAGACTGAGCCTATTGGGAGCTGCATGGTGGGCCCTGTGGGGCTGGTCACCCACCCACACCCTGGTCCCCCATCCCAAGTAACATGTGACAATCCTAACAATAGGAGCGCTAAGGGGCCACATTGCTTTAGCCAGGCAGCCTTGTTCCAGATCCCACCTCTAGCCCTTTCTGGCTCCGTGACCTTGAGCACAGTACTTAAACCTAAACCTGTCTGTGACTCATGTTCCTAATCCACAAAATGATGATAATTATAGCACCTGCCTTGTCCAGCAGGGTGGGGTTCAATGACTTAGTACGTGGTACTCTAGTACTGAGTAAGGGCCAGTGTGCTCTTACTGTTGTACAGGTGCACTGCGTACATCACGCTCATCCTGTTCGTTCATTCGTTCGTTCATTCGTTCATTCATTCATTCGTTCGTTCAGCGGCCGTATGATTGAACACTTGCTCTGTGCCTACTACTGTTCCAGGCACTGGGGACACAGCAGTGACCTTGGCCCTAGCCCACTCATCTTCTTTATAGTGGGGGAGACATAATCACACCCGTAAGTGACCACCCATGGGCGCACCACTGATCTGAGGCATTTCGCCCTCCTCGTCCCCAGGTCCTCCTTTTGTCCTGCTGTTTGCCCCTCCCCCAGCCCGGCCGCTGGCCTCTGCTCTGCCCCGAACACCCAGCCGTGCTCCTGCCTCAGGGCCTTTGCCCCGGCCGAGGCCGCGCCCTCCGCCCACAGCTCCGTTCCCCGCGGGGCTGGGGCGCTCTCTGTCCTTCAGCTCTTTGCTCAAGTGACCCGATCTGACCCTCCCTGTAACCCCGCAAACCCTTCGACCCCCGTTTCTCGTCTTCCTGGTTGTCGTTCCCGCCCCCCCCCCATGCCTGCTGGACGTGGTTCGGTTTCGTTCGTTTGTCCCGTGTGTGGTGAGTGGACGTTCCGCGGGGCAGGTATCGTCTCTTTCCCGGGCTGTGTCCCCCACACCTAGAACCGGTTGTGCCTGACACATAATAGGAGCTCCGTGAATGTGTTTTGAACAAATGGGTGGGTGGCTTCCCTCTGGAACAGTCCTCGGCTTCGGGTCGTGGGGACTGGCCCCCGATCCTAGTGGAGGTCAGCGGGTCTGTGCCTGGGCTGAGCCTGGGCTGGAGGCTGGGTGGGCAGGGGCCCCTCAGCTGCCTTTGGCTGGAGCAGCCAGGACTTACCGCCCGTGGGGGATCAATAGGATTAAATTTTAATCCTCCTTCCTTCCCTGCCGGTTCCTCTGAGACGGTCTGTCTCTAAATGCTGCACTGGCTGCAAAACGCAGCTTCCCTGCTGGGCAGGGCCTGCCTGGCTTTTCTGCACAGTGGACTCGGGCTCATTATCCATTCGGGGAGCATGGACCAGGCGCCAGCACGCGGAGGGGAGCCAGCCAAGCCGGGCTTTTCCTGCCTCCCAGGAGTAGCCCACATGGATGGGGCCGGGCAGGTGCACACAGATGGCGGACAGGGGGCCGAGGGGTGGGAACAGGCGGGGGGTGGGAAAGGCTTCTCGGAAGCAGTGGGTGGGCCATTGTCCCCAGGAGGGCATTTGAGTGGGGGTCACGGCACAGGCCAAGGCTCAGAGAGGGGACAGGGGTCCCCTTTGATCTTCAAAGGGAGTGTGTGGGGGTGGGAGGTGGAAGGCCTGGAGGATGCTCACACTCTGAAACACACGTGAAGCACTAGTGAAGGATGTATGAATAAGGGACAGTGTGCCTGGTGCTCACATTCAGAGTTCACAGCAGTGGGCAGTCAAGGTAGACTTCCTGACAGAGGCAGGCCTTGAACTAGGTCTGCACACACAGAGGCGGAAGGACGTTTCCAACGACAGTGACGTGATTATTCGTGCACTAGTGCATCCATGCATGTGTGTGTCTGTGTCTGAGTGGGCCCGAGGGTGACTGTGCATGCCTGTGAATACGTGTGTGTGTGAGTCAGCACGTGTGAGGCGCACCTGTGGTTATGCGTGCATTTATACACCCATGTTGGCTGGCTGATGTGTGCAAATGCATGCGAGTGACTGTGTGCATGTGCTTGCAAATTCGCATGAGTAGGGCATGTGCGCGGTGTGCGTATACTTCATGCACATGCATAGGTTGACTTGAGTGCATGTGTGTATTATGCCTCGTGCATATGTTTGTGAATGCAGCATGCGTGCGAGTTGTTTGTGTGGCACATGCGTGTATGTGTATGTGCCTGTATGGGTGTAGGCACAGTATTTGGTCATGTGGGTCCCTGACGCTTCTGTGTACCTCCCTGGGCAGATGACTGAGGCCTTTTGCGCCCCGGGTGCAGTCACCAGGAGGCCTGGTCACACGGACCTTGGGGTCCCCTGCAGGAGCAGTGCAGTCTCTGGAGTGAGACCCTCCCGCCTGACCCCTGGGTGCCGGCTGAGAGCCCCTGCAGCTTGAGCTCCTGGGTCTGTCCCCTGGTTGCTGAGCAGGGCCGCTGTGGGAGGGGCTTCCCCAAGGCGGGGGGACACTGGGGGGCCCATGTGCCCTGGGACAAGTTGGGCTTGGATTCTCCAGGTGGCGAGAAGTTGTCAGCCGAGGGGTGAGAGGGAGTCGGGGTTTGGTCTGAGTGTGTGGCCCATACCCGTGTCCCCGGCCGTGCTCCTCTCCCGGGGTGTCTCGTCCCCACTTGGAGAGAATGTTAATGGGGTGCCGACACGCGGGCCATCCTGGCAGAAGCCCTGGGAGTGTGGTGTCCGGGGTGAGCGTGGCCATTTCGCAGCCAGGGGAACAAGGCTCAGATGGCAAAGCGACTTGCTGAGGGTTAGAGCAGAGCTGACCCCTGACGTCGGCCCCTGGGGGACAGATGTGGCCAGGAAGCCCTGCCTGCCTGAAGGAGGGGCCCAATCGGCAGGACACCCCCCCAGCTCCCCAGGTCACCCCTCCCCCGCCCCCTGCGAGCAGGACCCAAGCAGCTGGGGGCACAACGCTGTAGGGGGACCTGAGGAAGTGGGGTGCTGGTTCAGGCCGCGGGGAGCCCAGCCGTTCCCCGCTGCTGGAGCTGTGCACTCCGCCGGCTGCATGCCTGAGCCTCAGTTTCCCACGGGTCCAGGGGCTCCCGCCAGAAGCTGGTGCAGAGCCCGTGCTGCACGTGCGGGGCCACCTGGTGTGAGCCGCGGCCTTGTCAGTTGTCCACGGCAGTCACGACAACGGCCAGCCCTCAGCTTGCACCAGGGCTTGATGATGGAGCCTTAACGTGCCAGTGACTTTAACTCATCCGGCCGAATGAAGGTGTCATCGTCACTCCCATATTACAGATGAGGGAGCCGCGGCTCAGGGAGGGGAAGGGACTTGCCTGAGGCCACGTGGTTGGTTGGCGGATTTGAACCCAGGCCACCTGGCCACGGACATCCCCACCCCCCCCACCCCCCGCTGCTGGCTGCCACGTGGCCGTGTTTGCAGAGTCACAGCAACCTCAGGACTACTCTGGGGACATGGCAAGTGTGCCACCTTTTGGAAATTGACTTGCTTCCTAAGAGGCTGCAGGTAGCTCAGGGCTCAGGAGCAGAGTGGGAGGAAGGGCCATTACAACGTGAAGGAACGCTCACGTCGCTGTGTGACGGGCGTCACCTGGGCCCCCCACACTCTGGCCGGTCGGGGGGGTTCCTCCCTGCTGTCTTCTCCCAGGTGCCCGTGTGCCTGGTCGAAGATGCGGTCCCCGCTGGGTTCTAGGACACAGGCTTCTGGAGCCCCCACTGTGGGCCCCGGGCCCAGATCCAAGACCCGGGCCCAGCCGTGTGACATGTCGGTTCCCAGTGACCCTGCCGCTCCGTCCCTGCCCTTTCTGGGTTTGGCACCACCCCTCACCCAGGCGGTCGGTTGCTGTTTATCCCCATGAACGCATGCACACCTCTGTTCTTCCTTCAAAACTCAGCCTGCGTCTGCCTCCTGTTACCTTTCCAGAGAGAGGGCCTCGCACCCCGTCACACAGGACACGCACTGGGCATGCTGCGCTGCCTCAGTGCCCACGACCACTGCGGGCGGGGGCGGGTCTCACTTTCTGTGTCCTGCTCTGGTGCTTGATACAGAGTGGGTGCCCAGGAAGGGTCTGGGGAGCTGCCCTGTCCCCTCCCCACCCCACACCTAGCCCTTTTCTTGGCCTGCCTCGTGGATTCTCCCACCTTCAGACTCCACGGCTGACCCTTTCTTGCTTCGAGGTGTGGCCAGGACAAGGGCGGGCTGAGGTGACCGTCCCAGTGGCACCTGCTCCCCTGCCTGGCGGAGCCAGTCCCCCGGAGGGGACCCGGCCCTGTCTTTCGCCCTTCTCGGAACCCGGAGATCAGAGGGACGTTCCTCCTGTGCCTCCGTCCCCCGTCTGTAAAATGGAGCTCGTCTCGTGTCTGCCTCACGCCGCGGTTGCGCGTGGTTGAAACATGAATGTCGCATGCCGTGTGCTCGGTGCTCGGCTCACAGGAGGTGCTCAGTGGAATGAATGGCAGTCATGATGATGGTTTGCGCCGCCCCCCCCGGGTTTCTGGCCCCCAGCCACACTCTGAGTCTGCTGGTCTCCGGGTTTTGGCTCTGCGTGAAGGGGGCCGAGAGCATGGCTCTGTTGGGTGGGCCGGGCCCAGGGCTCTAGGCGGAGCTAGTTCTAGGTGCCAGCTTGAGCCCACCCACATACTCACTCTCTGTCGCTGGGGGCTGGGCGAGGGCGAGTGAGCTGGCCCTCTGCACCCCTTCTCTGTGTGTGACACCAGGAGCCTGGGCCTCGAGTTCCGTTGTCAGCCCAGCTCCCCGGGGCTCTCTCCGGGCCTCTCGCGTTGAGTGGGTGTGGATTTGGGGGCTGTTGGGGGATGGTTTCATCTGATGATGACTCGCTTGGCCTGTCCTCCCGGCCCACTCTAAAGATCGAATGGTCTCCCCAGTTTGGCTGAGTCAGGAGCACCCAGCCTTTCCAGAGTCACAGGAGGTTCTTACGTCTCCCGCGGGGCACTGTGGGTACCCCAATTTCTAGTGCATGCAGTGGCCCGGGTTCAGCTAACACCCTGCTCAGGCCCCTTCCACAGCTCTGTCCACCCTCCCTCCGCCGCCTGCCACCACCCTCTTCAGAGCAGACTCTGGTGGTCCCAGGTGGGGGCTGGCGGGGCCTGGCAGAGGCACAATGCTCGTCTTCATGGCCCGGGGCCCAGAGGTCCAGCCTGTTGTATTCTTGGCCACCAAACCCTTTCTGCTACATGTCTCTGTTTTCCTAATAAGTCCTGGGTTGTGAGTGGGGAGGGAGGCGGCGGGGTGGGGGTGGGGGGGCCAGGGCAGCTCAGAAACAGTCACGTGATTGTGAAACCCTAGAAAGGGCATCTCTGAGCGGCTCCGTCTCGCCCTCCCTGCTCCTCGGCAGCCCCCTCGCTGGCGGCACCAACTCTGAGGTCATCGCGGACACCCGGCCAGCCTCCAGGGCCCAGGAAGGCACGGCGGCTTGGCAGTGTGGGCTGGCTGGCCAGGAGCTGTGCTCACTCCACTGGACCCTGGGCGTCTGGCCTGGGGGTGTTGCAGGGACCGGCACCCCGGGGGAGGTGATTAGGCCTCTGGGTGTCTGTTCCAGCATGGGGGCCTCTTGCGGGGCTGCTGGCCTCCCACCACCCCCTGGGCTGGGGATCGGCGTGCTGGGTTGGGCAGCTGCCTGCCGTCCCCCGGGGCCTGTGTTTATAATCTGTCTGTTCTGTGTGTGTGCGTGTATGTGCGCGCGTGTGAGAGTGTCTGTTTAATCCCTCCTCTTCTCCATCACCCTGCAGAAGAAGGCGGAAGCTGCACATCGGATTCTGGAAGGCCTGGGGCCCCAGGTGGAGCTGGTGAGCCAGGGGACGGGGAGGGGGCTTTGGGAGGGGGTGGCTGGAGAGGTGGGCAGCAGGTGGCTATGGAAGGGGAGGAGGAAGTGTTCTGCTGCCAGGCCCTGCCCCGTCCTCGGAGGGGGCAGGAAACACACCCTTCGATAAGAGGGACTGGCAGAGAGAGAGCGGGTGGGTGGCCGGCCGGCCAAATGGGGGTCGGGGGGTGAGGGGCCTAATAAGAGGGACTGGCAGAGAGATAGCGGGTGGATGGCCTGCAAACGGGGGTGAGGGGGTGAGGGGCCTCCGTGCTCCCGCTCCACTCCCCAGCCCAGCCAGTCAGGCTCCAAGAGACACAGTCCAGCCCATTTGATCCCCCTCAGCATGTGGGCATCTGTCCTCCAGGCCAGATGACCTGAGTTCAACTCCTAGACCTGCCACTTTATAGCTGCGTGGCCCTGAGGAGGTCGCTAACCTCTCTGTGCTGAGTTTCTCATCTCTACAATGGAAATAACAGCACAGATCCCACTGGGGTCCGTCTTGAGTAATGAGTCCTGTCTGTAAAGCACTGAGCACAGCGTCTGAGGGCTAAGGAGTGCTGAGTGTTAGTCTGTTACTATTATTGTTATTATTATTATGACCGGCACCAGTGCCATTCGACTGATGGGAGGATGCCAGGGCCAGGCGCAGAGCCGAGCGGCAGCGTGTATGGATGCTGCTCAGCCATACACGCATGCGGGTGGGTGTGGGGTCCCTGTGCCCGAGGCAGCTCTGGGCCGTGTGTCCATGCTCGTGGGGCGGGAATAAAGCTTTACATATTCAGAGCCCGATTTTCAACTCCGCCCCCCACGTGTCTGCTGAGTGGCCTGTGGAAGGGACTCGGTTTTCTCATCCGTGCAGTGGGGACTTGGGGATCTTTACGAGGCTTAGCTGCAACGGTGCCCAGTGACGCCCCCCGCCCCGCCCCCCAGCACTGCATGTGGCCCACAGCAAGTGCTCAGCCGGGGCACACACTTCAGGGGGGTGAACTGTTTGTCCCCGGGTTTTTTCTGCAGTGACAGTTGCTCCCCAGCCCAGGGTCTGTCTGCTAAGGGCACTGAGGAGCAGCGAGCATCTGGCCTTTATGGTCCCCACGTCCTCTCAGAGGACATTGCCAGATGGGTGGTGGGGGCCCCTCCGGTTCAGGGGCAGGGCCCAGCACCCCTCCTGGGACCGGTAACAGGCTCCCAGCCCTGAGGGCATGATCTCTGCAATGTCCCAAGTAGCCTCTTTTTTTTTTTTTTTTTTAGTAGCTTCATTGAGATGTAATTTCACGTCACACAATTCACCCATTTAAAGTATACAATTCAGTGATTTTTAACATAGTCACAGATGTGTGCAGCCATCTCCGCAGTGATTTTTAGAACAGTTCACCATTTCAGAAGAACTCTATCCCCTTAGTTGTCACCCCGTATCTTTCCATCCCCCCACCCCTCCCCACAGCCCCCACGCTGCCCTGAGCTGCCCCGATCACTCGCTGTCTCTATGGATTTGTCTGTTCTGGACGCTGGAGCCGTACAGTATGAGGTCCTCTGTGACTGGCTTCTCTCGGCGTCCTGTTTTGAGGTTCACCCATCGCGTAGTCTGTCTGCTTCATTTTTTTATGGGATGGGCCACATTTTGTTTATCCACCCATTCGCTGATGGGCATTAGATCGTCTCTGCTTTGGGCCACGATAAAGTGGCCGCCAACGTGCAGGTAGCCGGTGTCCGTGTGGACACGCGTGCTCATGTCGTGGGCGTATCCTCGGGCCGGAGTCCCGGGATCGTGGCGACTCTGTGCTCAGCCCCTGGAGGACCGGCCAGACCGTTTCCCAAGGTTGTGGCACCATTGTTTGGTCCCACCAGTAAGCCGCTTCCTGCCTCGGTTTCCCCTTCTTGCCAGTGGGGATGGCGGGACTGGAGGGGGTACCCGGCCACTTCTAGACCTGGAGGCTCTGCCTCTCCCCTTTCCTGGCCTGATCGATTATCCCCAGGGCCTCCCGCGCGGGGTCGTGAATGGGGTCGCTGGGTCTGGGGACCGAGCAATGCCAGAGAGGGGAGCAGGGACAGCATCTCCCTGTGATCTGGGCAGGTCTGCTGGACTCAGAATTCGAGTGCTTCTTTTCTAGGTCTTAAGGGCTGAGGGGATCATCACTTGCTTGAGGGTTCCCGGAGCAGAGGCTCCTTCAAGGCTGGTGGCACAAGAGGCCAAGGTCTGGAGTGTCTGCTGGGCCGTGTGGCTGTCACTGACGTCCTCTCGAAGTCAGTAGGTTCTTGGCTTGATGGCCTTCGGCAGGGTTGAAGAGGAGAGGAGACTCTCACGGACAGGCACTTACTGTGTGTCGGGCCTCATGGACACGTTGCTGTCCCTTTTCTAGATGAGGTGCACAGAGGGCAGTGCCTGGCCCAGGGTCACGCAGCAGGAGATGAGCAGCTCTGCCCAGTCTGTCCTCTGTCTGAGCGCTGCAAAGCTCGAGTGGCCAGAGGTGTCTTCCAGGTGGAGGCAGGTCAGAGGTGCCCCTTCTGCAAGGGCCACTGTGTGCCACTCAGGAGTGAGAGCTCAGGCCGGGAGTGTCTGCACCCCTGGGAGTCTGGTTCCCCGCTGATTTCCAGCTGCAGCTGAGGGAGCAGCCCCCGACTCAGGGACCGTGCGGGGTGCTCTGTGACCTCTCTGGGAGGCATGCCCGGGCCCCAGAGAAATTTGCACGTGGCACCACCCCTTCATCCCAGAAGCGTGGAGACCAAGGACCGGCCTGGAGCCGGGGGCTGTGGGGGGCGGGCCTGGGCAGCAGCGCCCCCCCCTCTGTCCCCCGTGGCTTTGAGTCATTGGTTTCCTTCCTGTTCAGAGGTGTTATTTTAAGAACATGGTGTCACCAGAGGGTTGATGGCCAGGCTGACACCTCATCTCTTAGCAACTGAGGTTGCTGGCTCTCTCGGCGACCCCACCGGCATGCCGAAGCCGGGCCCGGAGGGGACCCCCCTCTTTCTCCCTGAGACCCAGCTCTTCCTTCTTAGTGATGACAAGATGCCTCGTTCTGCCCAGGGTGTTCCAGCTGTGCCTGCAGCCATGCCCGCCCTCCCCCTTCGCGCCCCTCCTGGCCTCCACTGTGCCCCTGTTTCTAGAGGAGGAAATGGAGGTGTGGGGAGGTCGAGCAACAGGCCCGGGGCCCAGCCAGGAGGGGGCCTGCCCTCGCTGTACCCCAGCCCCCCCAGCCTCCCTTCCCCAGGGTCTGTGGGAGGGGCTTCCCTTCAGGTGTGGTGTCCCCCCTGCTGCACCTGTGAGGGCTAAGGTCGCCTCATGGCCACCAAACTGGGACTTGGCTCCCGAGACGGAAGGAAGTCTCACCTGGCCTTGCACAGCCCCCTCTGCAGGTGGCAAGGAGGTGTTTAGGGGAGACTCCCTCGGGCCTTTCCCCTGGGACAGGGCAGGATGAGGCTCGCGGCCATGCTGTTCGTGGGTGGTATTATGAGGAGGCCTATGGGTGTCAGGAGATGTGTCCAGCTCCGTCCCCAGAAAGAAGTTCTCGGGTGGAGCCTCAGGCACCCTCTGCCTCTCATCCTGGGGCCCTGCCTGAGGCTTCAGGACTCCCCCTCTCTGTCCTTGCCCGGTCCCTGTCCCGCTTGACCCCTCGCCCTCTCCCTGGTTCTGGCAGTCATCCGTGGCCGCCCCGAGGCACCTGCTGCATGTGTGGGCCTGTGAGAGAGGTGAAGGGGGTGACAGACACACGGAGGCAGGCGCCAGCAGAGGGAGCAGACCCCTCCCTCCTGGGCTGCAGCTGAGAGTCTGGATTCTAGTTCCCACTCGTCCCTTATCAGCTATGGGCAAGCATTTTAACCTCTCAGGGACTTGACTTCCCCACCTGTAAAATGGGGGTGACAGTCGGTTCACTTGGCTACTGCCGTGTAACAAACCGACCCCAAACGTAATGGCTTGCGACAATCACCATTGACCGTTCCCCACGAGTGTAGACGTCACCTGAGCATTTCTGCTGATCTGGACTCAGCTCACTCTCGTCTTGGGCAGCTGGGCCGGCGGCTGGTGGCTCCAGCTCCAGCTCCGCCTCGGCTGGGATGGCACTGCTGTGCTCCACGTTGTCTCTGCCTCCAGCAGGCCAACACGGGCTTGTTCTCTTGATAGGGCCAGGCTGACTAGAGAGGAAGCAGACGCGCAGGCACACCTTTCCTGTTGGCACCCAGCCCACTGGCCAAAGCGAGGGCGTGGGAGGCAGAAAGAATTGGCGCTATGAGTGTAGTCACTGCCCCCTGATGGCAGTGATGACGTGGACCCTTGGGCAGTCCTGCCAGGCTCTGGGCTAAGAGTCACACCCACTGCCTCATTTGGTCTTCACAGCAAACCCTGTGAGTCGAACCCCGTTTACAGCTGAAAACCGGGGTCTCAGATGGCTCGAGTAACTCTCCCTAGAGAGTGGTAGAACCGGATGTGAACCCAGGCTGTGCCCCTAGCTGGGGTGCTGCTGACCGGAAGTGGGGGACACACGACGTCCGGCTGAGCTCCAGGTGCACGGCGGAGCCTGGAACAGCCTGGCCGTGCGCGCCCGTTGCTGTGCGGGGCCCGTGGTCTCGTTCCTGGGTGTGGGCGCATCCCGGCTTCACAGCCGGCCGGCCGGGTGCGGGCACCTGGCTCGCTGACGTGTGGTCCGGGCATTCCCGCGTCCCAGCGGGCGTACCTAGGGCCCCAGCATTTGTGGGGCAGCCGCGTGCGACCCACATCCTTTTGCGTTGGCCGTGTGCCAGCCTCCCCGTCACCACACGTCCTCGCCAGTGCCCGGCGTTACTCTGCTTGTCTTCTGCTGGTTGGGGGTGACATGGCCTTCGGTGTTTTCATGTTCAAGACCAGTGCTGATCTCAGCTCCCTTGGGGCGTGTGTGCTCATCCCTCGTGCTCAGGCCAGCACTGCCCAGTGCCCTGCAGAGTAGCCACGACGGCCTAGGCGGGGGGGTCACAGTGCCACAGCCATGCCCAGGGGTTATGGTCTGTCTCTGGCTGGGCCGTAGGCTGGGTCCCCATGTCCTGTGTCATGCCTGCCGGTGGCTGGCTCTCACACCAGGGGACAGCTCCCCGGTGCCAGGGCCTCGGGTGCTGCGGCCGAGGCGGCCCCGGCCTGGAGCGAGGGCTCCTTGCTCTCTGCAGCGGGCAGGGGCCGGCCAGGCTCTGACATCCTCTCTCTCTCTCTCTCTCTCTCTCTCTCTCTTTCTCTCTCTCTGCAGCCATTGTACAACCAGCCGTCCGACACCAGGCAGTATCATGAGAACATCAAAATGTGAGTGCTGCACACAGCCATGCAGATGTGCGGGGCTTGGGGACAGGTGCTCGGCGTCGCGGGCCCGGGGTGGCATGTGCGTTCTCAGCCCCCTCGGGGCTGCCAGCCAGGGCCGGGCGCTGGAGGACAGGCCGAACGGGGCAGTTCAGGCGAGAGTTCTGGGCAAGCTGGGACCTAGGATGGGGTCAGAGCAGGCCTGGGACGGGCAGGGCAGGGCAGGGGCAGGGGGCGTGGCCCCATGAAGACCTCAGGTGGGGGAGACGGCCCTGGGGGGGACAGGCGGAGGGTCGGGGTCCCCGTCCTGCATTAGCTGCCGGGTGGAGGAGAGTGGGGTCAGGAAGAAGGGGGCGGCCCCAGCGAAAGCAGGGCCCACGGCTCGGGCTCTGGTGCGAGCGTGTTTGGGGGCGTCCTGCGGCCTGCACAGAGGGTCTGTCCGGTGTGATGCAGGCCAGTGATGAGCCTCTCCTGGGGGTTGGGGGATGCCGGGGGCGGGAAAACGTCAGTGAAGTGCCACATGCCCTTGGTGGGGGTCGAGCTGGCATAGTGGGGGCACCAGCACTGTGCTGGGGCTTGGTGGCTTCTGTCTTCAAGTTGGGAGCAAGGCGTCGGAGAGGCGGCCACCGGAAGGGGCCGGCCTTCTCTTGGGATGTGTGAATGGGAGCACAGCCTCCTCGGCCAGGGAGGGGATATCACCTCATCTTGTTGTCCAGGATCCCAAAGGTAAAAGGGACTCCAGGCCCCGCCTCCCGAGGGAAGTGGGAAGGAGAGCACCCCGGGGTATTAGGCAGGAGGCAGACCCTTTAGGGTCAAGGTCTGAACTGTCCGAGGCTCATCATTGTGAGAGCATGTAGGCTATTTTCTGTGACTTCAGAGGGCCGTGCTTAGCTGGTCCCCTCAAACTGGGCGTCCCGGGGGAGGAATTGCAGGGTGCGCCTGCAGTCGTGAGCTCCCCATCCCTGGAGGCGGGTAGGCCTCCTGATGGTTGCCAGGTGGCTGCTGGTGCTTGACTAGTTGTCGGGGAGCTCCCGTCTATTATAGTTTCTGGACTCGAGTGACTGGTCCAGGCTCTGGTGACCAACTCAGCCACCCCTCGCAGCTCCCAGTGACTGATGGAGCAGCCTAGAGAATCTCTGGTCGCCAAAGAGGCCCTTGGCCACTTTGGCCCGGGAGCACCTGCCACAGAGGCCTCACCCGCATCACCTGCGTCAGCCCACGGCTGGCAGGTGCTGCAGGGCGTCCTGCGCCAGGGACCCGGCTGCAGCACAGGGATTGTTGTATCCAGAATGGCCTGTGCTTTTGTCTAGTCTTGCAGGTGCGTTCGCTGCCCAGGTACCAAACCCCTCATGACTCAACACAGTTCATTTTCCAATTAGGCCACCTCAGCCCTTTCTAAGCTTCCTGGGACCTGCCTTGCCCTGGGGCCACTGCTGGGGGGTGGGGACCCCCAGGTGGAGAGCGGCAGGGTGTGTGTGTGTGTGTGTGTGTGTGTGTGTATGTGTGTGTGTGTGAGTGTGTGTGTGTATACCGTTAGGGCCTGTGGCAGATGGTTTAGGGGATCAGAGAGGGTGTTCTCGTCTGAGCAGGCTGCTGGGAGCATTCATTCATCATTCATTCATTCATTCAACACACATTCAGTGAACAGCTACTATGTGCCAAGCCCTGTTCTAGGACCTGGGGATTTAGCTGGGAACAAAACAAAGACCCACAGGGTCAAGTTTTGTTTAGCGGTAGAGACAAAACGAACGAGTTATATTAATGATAAAATATCAGCTAATAAAAAGTGCTAGAGTCTGTAGCTATCTCAAGCTTTTACACGTTGACATACCTAGTTGTAGTTTCCCTTTTGATACAATTTTTGATGGTAATAGCATTACACTAAAATTTTTACATAAGTTTTATCACTAAAAATAAGTAATATTTTAAGCTGAATAACATATATGCATTCGGGTTGTAAAAGCAGCATAGAAATCCAAACAGAAAAGGGAAAAGATATTCATACACATAACATCAGCAAGTAAGATACTGCTACGTGTCTGTTTAAGTAGAATGAAACCATAAGCTTACTGAAATCTGTACCCCAGTCTGCGTCAGAGAATGGTCGAGTGCATTTCGGCTTAGTAGATATCCGCCTCGTAAAGTTTGTTCTAAGTCTAAATCACACATGAACACGTTTAAGTTTAAACACATAGAGATGAAGAGTTTAAGATTTCTTACATAATAAGTGGTCTGTTTTATGTTAGAAAAATGTACCTGTCAGTAAATTATTTGAACTCGTATACCCTTAGAATTCTAACTTTTTAAAAATGGTTTTCCACTAAAGTCGTGATCACTTCTGTACTTTAAGATGGTCAATGGGATAATGGTAGAGAAAGTGAGGGGTGACTTTTGCCAGGGGCGGGTGTCAGGGCAGGACCTGACCGTGGAGCTGAGTGGCAGCCAGCCGTGAGGACCTCCTGGGCTACTGTAATGGGCATTGCAAAGGCCCTGGGGCTGGGGAGCTGGTGGGACCCCAGAGAAGGGCAGAGTGGCCCCAGGGGGAGTAGGGGGAAGGAGGCTGCCAGATCATCCGGCGCTGGCGAGGAGTGTGGGTTTCCTCATCTGTGCGATGGGCGGCCAGCGATGCGATTTATTCCTGGAAGCGATGCAATTGTTTTTTTGTTTGCAGAAGCTCGTGCTGTTGGTGGCTGCAGCCACCCAGGGCTGAGGCTGGGGGACCTTGCTGCAGGTTGCTGCAGCCACCCAGGCGAGCAGGGGCAGTGGACCCTGACCTTGCAGGAGTGGCCGGGCTGGGGCGTGGAGGGTCAGGGATGGCGGAGCCCATTGGGAGGCTGGGCGCCTGTGGGGTCGGATGGCATAGCCACTTCCGGAGAGGCAAGCTGACAGTGCAGGGGTAGGCTGAGGACCACAGGCATTTGCGGCTGGTCAGTCACTCTCAGGGCCTCTGGGATGGGGACGGTTTAGCGCCTGCCTCCCAGGGTTGCCGAGGGTTCAGTGCGCTACTGTCCCTGAGGTGCCGAGCCCAGTGTCAGACAGGTAGGAAGGATTCTGTGGTTTCTGCTCGCGCTTTGTCTGCAGAGTCCCCAAGAGCTACTTACTTGTTCGGCAAATGTTTACCGAGCACCTGCTGTGTGACAGCGGCGGGCAGCAGCACCCTGACACCCTGGCGCCGCGGGCAGGTAATGACACGGCCGCGAGACAGCGCCGCCGTGCTAAGGGCGGCGAGAGAATCAGGCCGGGGAGGTGCGGGGTGGCGCCGTCACCGGCTCAGCCTGGCCCGCTCCGTCCCCCTGGCCCGGGGCCCCTCCCTCCTGCTGCTGTAATTGCTGCCAGGTGGGAGGCGATCCCTTCCCCAAGGACCTTGCCCTGTCACTTTAATTTCTCAGTGCCTGCTCGCTGGGGGCGCAGAGTTATAGTTAATTTCACGCTTGACTTCCTGCTGCACTGGCAATTTCGGACGTGCTGAAGTCACCTGGACCCACCTCTGCTGCTCTCCCCGGGGCGCCTGCCTCCTTGGGAGGTGTGGGGTGACCGACTGCCCGTTCCCCGCAGCAGGGACTTGCTGTGGGATCTTAGCCCCAGGCCTCAGGAGCGACCCCTCAGACCTCTTAGGCCAGGGTGGGTGAGGAGGGGCCAGAGGTGCCCTCCCCCAGCAGTGTGAGTGGGTGCTCTGTCGAGGGAGGGGCCCCCTAGTGCGGGACCTGCCTGGAGCGCTCCCTGCTGGACTCGCTGGCTTCGCAAAGCCCCTTGTGACTCAGGAAAAGGGTGTGGATGGTGCACGGGCCACAGTTACCGCTCCTGTGGGCCGAGCTGTGGCCTTGCTTGCCACGCCCCCGTCTGGTGCCCTGTTCCTCTGGCCCCCTCATCCCCTCGGGGCCTGGAAAGCCGCTGGTTCCAGCCTGCCCTTCCCTGCGGCCTGATCTCCTCCCCACTGCCTTGTGCGGGGTCGGCGGGCGAGAGCCGTCAGCCCAGGGCCTGGGCGAATGGGGAAGACGCTTGGGACCCAGGTTACCGTTAAGCCTGTGGTCTTGTCTTGCTCTGGAGGTGGAGAGATGTTAAGTAACCTCCCCAGAGTCACGCAGCTGAACTCCTAGGCCGGCCCCCACCTGCACGGCCACTCCGTGTCTGCGCCTGCATCTCCAGCCAAGGGCTGCCCCTTGCTAGCCCTGTGACCTTGGCAAGTCACTTCACTTTGCTTGTCAGTAAGTTGGTCCCTGGAGCATCTATTTCTCATGGGAAAGTGCTTAGCGCCCAGCCCAGTGAGCAGGCTTTTGAGCGTCAGGCACCCCAATCTGACGGGTTCCTCCCAAGGCCTTCGGCTCTGCACTGGCACCCCATCTGACGCCCCCAGCAGCCGAGGGGCCTGGCTCTCCCTGAAGGCCCCTCCTCGCCCCTGCAGATTCACTCGCCCCTCACTCACCCAGAACCCAGCGCTGTGTTTTCCCATCACATTCTTCCACTTTTCCCAAGCCTCAGCTCAAGCCTCTTCCCCCAGGAAGCCCCGCCCCGACCGCCCCAAGCTTGCTTTGTCCAGAACACCGTGGTCCTGTGCCAGTCCCCCTGGGGCCTGGCCGGCCTCCTGCGAGTGTCCGTTTCCCTGTTGCTGACCCCTGGTTCTCGCTTCTCCCCCCGAGTCTGGGTCGGGACGAGGTGCATGCTTCCTCAAGCTGTGCTTTCGAAACCCCGGCTTCTCCAGGGGACCTGAGCCCCGTAAACACCTCCACCGGCGAACTCCGTCTTACTGGTTTGTCAGCCGTTCCAGACCCTTCTCAGGGGCTGTGTTCCTGATTTTTGCTGGACAGAAACCTTAGTAGAAAAGGTTTGTCTGCAGTAGTCTATTTGCATCTTTAATACCAAAACACTTCTTGGTTCAAAATAAACACTCAAAAAAATCTTGGCTGGGAGGATGTTGAATAAGTGGGCACTTCAAGCCAGGCGTCTGGGGGATTGCACCCCCGGATGCGGGAAACTGGAGTGGGCGGGGTGGGGGGGAGGCTGCGAGGCAGTAGGGAGTGGTGGGGACTCTGGTGAGCTGCGACCTCATCGCATCGCCCTTCAAAAGGGGCCGTAGGCTTTGGAGTGTGGCCAGACGCTGCAGTCGCCAGAGAAGCTCTAAGTTCAGCTTTTTATGCAACAGCTTCTAGTGTCCAGTGCTGGCAACGGATCCAGGTTTGTAGAAAGCACCACTGGCCAAGCACGACACTCCCACGCGCTGGCCCTGGTGGGCGGCCTCTGCGCATTTGCAGCCTGTGGACGTTTGTCCCCTTTGGCCGTGAGTAGATGCCCCGGGTGCCAGGCACGGTGCTTGCCTTGGCGGAGAGCCCAGCCCTGCACGGGAGACGTCACACCCTCAGCAGTCAAGGTGGACACGGCAGCCGCACCGTCCTCTCTGCCCCCACGAGACTGTGTCCACGCCGAGCCCTTTGCGCCTCACGGCCACAGCTCCACTGTGGCTTGAGAACCGTTACACGCGGCACCCGTGTCCGGGGGCGGCCAGAGCAGACCGGGTGGCCAAAGGTGGCCACGGTTCATGCTCTCCGGTTCTGGAAACCGGAAGTCGGAAGTTGAGGTGTGGGCAGGGCCTCGGGGGGCCCCCTCCGTCCCCGTCCAGCTCCTGACGTTTGCTGGCCATCCTGGCCGATCCTCGGCTTGCAGACACTTCGCTCCAGCCCTCCCACCTTCACGCGACCTTCACACGGCCTCCTCGCTGTGTCTTTCGTGTCCTCCTGCCGTGTGTGCCTGTCCCCACATCCAAACGTCTCCTTTTTACGAGGACATCAGCCAGACGGAGTCGGGGCCACCGTAATGACCTCACATCCTCGGTTTGCAGACACGTCGCTCCAGCCCTCCCACCTTCACGCAACCTTCACACGGCCTCCTCGCTGTGTCTTTTTGTGTCCTCCCGTGTGTGCCTGTCCCCACGTTCAAACGTCTCCTTTCTACGAGGACACCAGCCAGACGGAGTCGGGGCCACCGTAATGACCTCATTCCACCTCGATGGCGCCTGTGAGGACCCAGTGTCCAAATCAGGTCATATTCGGAGGTGCTGGGGCTCAGGACTGCAACGTCTTTTCTGGGGTGGGAGACACATCGTAGCGAGCGCCAGGCCCCCTGCCAGCTCTCACGTGAATTACGCCCGAGCCCCCCGCGGCGTTTCCCTCTGTCGGTGCCGGGGACGGACGTCCACACACCCGTCACCGTCCGTGTGTGGCACACGCCCCGGAACTAACAAAGTGGCCGTGGCTCGGTGCTAACACTGTTGGCCAAACCACAGACTCTGCATTTTCCCAGTTCGTCCACCGATCTCTGTTTTCTGGTCTCGAATCGGATCCTGGGTCGCACATGGCCCTCCGTCCGTCCCACGTCTCCTCGGTCCCCGACCTGGGGCGGTTGCTCAGTCTCCCCGCGGTCTCCCCACCCTGACACTTTTGAGGCATGTGGGTCTGGGGTTCTGTAGACGGCCCCTCAGCCTGGGTCTGTCTGGTGTCTCCTCGTGAGGAGGCAGCTGTGGATTTGGGGAGGAGTCTGCAGTGTGAGAGAGGCCCCCGCCCTGTCCCGTCCCGTCCCCTCCGGGTCCCTGGCGCCCGCTGACCGGCGGTGTTCGCCTGGCTCCCTCACTCGGGGTGCTGTCGGCCGTGCTTCTCCCTGTCCAGTTGCTGTCTTTCCCTTCTGTCCCTGCCCTAGGAGCCAGTCGCCACGTCCAGCCTCCCACTGGGGGAGGGGAGCCCAGCCCCGCCTCCTGGGGGAGGGGTGTGGCGCCTCTGCGGTGGCCCGTTAAAGTCACCGCAGCGTGTGGGGCACGCGCCAGGCCGGCAAGTCCCCGTCTCTGCCACGCGTTTTGCCGGCTCCGCTGAGGTTCGTGCGGGGACCCGGCCGGCAGCGTGACCTCTGCGACGCGCCCGTGGCGACCTTCTCTGTCCCTCCGTCCTCCCTGGTGATTCGATAGAGTTCTGTGAGGGACGCTCGTCCCTTCTGTCTGTTTATTTGGTGGCTTATTTACATCACGTGGACTCGCGGATATTTATTTTATTTCCTGGGTTATGATCCAGTGGGATTTGCTCTGTCGCCCGAGTTGTTCCGGCTTCGGCAGTTGAAACGCTTTCAGGCGGGTCCCGTGTCCCTCGGACCGTTTTTCTTTCCAGCATTTTTTTCTTTCTTTCTTTCTTTTTTTTTTTTTTTTACTTAAAGATGTTCTGGGCGCACCCCGGGTGTCCCCGACCCCGGAAGCAGCCGTCCTCCGGGAGCGAGGCCCCCGTTGCTGCAGGGCGGTGTCGGCAGCGAGACCTGGCGCTCCCGGGCCTGGCCCTGGGCGTCTCCGCTTCTCGGCCTTCGCAGCCGGGACGTCGTTTTTTAAGTCCCGAGCCTTTGCCGTGTTGAAACGCAGATGGCCCGGCACGGCCGGCCCCGCCAGCCTGGCTCTTCGCCTCCGTCGCCCCCACCCTGTCCAGCCCCAAGGGCCTCCCTCTGTCCTTGGACGCTCGGGGCTTGTTCCTACCTCAGGGCCTGTGCAGAGCCGGCCGCTCGGGGCGCCCCTCCCGCGGGGGTCTTGCCACAGCTGAGTCCTTCTGGTGATCGAGATCTCGTCCCCGAGGGGCTTTTCTGAACCACTGAACCTAAAACAGGTCCCCTCTCCCCCCAGGCTCTACCCCGCCGCCCTATTTAAGTTCCTGATTCCAGGATTGTTTTGATGATCTTGCTTATTGTCAGGGTGTCACCTCCATGAGGGCCAGGGCCTTTGCCTGTCTTGTGGTGTCCCCAGTGCCTAGAACAGTGTCTGGCACCTTGTGGGTGCTCCGTAAACATTTGCTGAACGACTGAGGGGATGAATGTAGAATGCTCCCGTTTTTCCGATGGGGAAACCGAGGCTGAGAGAGACCTTCCGAGATTGGCTCAGAGGCCCCTTGTGGTTCTGGTCTCAGACTGTGTGAGTGAGGACCCCGGTGCCCACCCTGACGGGCAGGGGAGACCGGGGTGAGCAGCGAGGCCTCTAGGTGGGGAGACCCTGGCCGAGCAAGGCCAGGGTGACCCTAGGAGCCATCAGGGAGTGAGGTGTTTCTTTGTGGTAGGGGCGGGGAACGGACGGGGCTCTGAGCCCCACCGGGTCCAGTTGGGTTCCAGAGAGCGACCTCTGCCCACACGCTGACCGCGGCCTTTCCCCTCTGGTTAAGGAGGGGTGTGCAGGCTTGTTAGGGTTTGGGAGGTGGGACCAGGTCGTGACGCCGCCAGCTTCCTGCTGGACATCGGCGTGGGGCTGGGGGTTAGAGTCTGCGGCAGGCCCGGGGCAGCCGTCCAGCCTGGGGCGGAGGTGGGGTGTCCGGCCTGAGCGCGGCCGGGCCTGGCCGTGGGGCCTTCTGAGGCGGTGATGTCATGTGCCAGGGTGTGGGGCCGTGGGCGACTCTCCTTGGGGTCCCTGTGCCGTGTGGTTCCTGACCCTTCAGCCCCTGTGAGGCATGTGTTGGGGGAGCTTTGCTCGTCCGTCAGGGCCTGGGGTGTCTCTCCCCGCCCCTGCTCCCACCTTCGTCCTCTCCCGAGGTTGGGGTCCTCAGTGGCCCAGGGACATGATGCCTTCTGGGGGCTGGATAGGGCACGGCTCACTGTCGATGATATTTGTGGGGTTTGGACACTGCTGAGAAGTCGGGGAGCCCCTCCCAGAAAAGGCAGCGTTGGGCACGCCCGGGACTCAGCGACTCCAGGCTCTGAGGGCTCCCAGGCCTGACTGGCCCCACAGGCCCGGGGCGCCAGCGTGTTGGGGACAGGGGGTGGGGCGGGGCCGAGGGAGGCCTCAGGTCTGCAACTGGGGGCAGCTCTGCCACCCCTCTGCATCGGGCTCCCGTCTCTGGGTCTCCCCCCTCCCTCTGCCCCGTCTCCATCTCCTGTGTCTCTGTGGCCTGTTTTCCACGGCACGTGTGGCTCACGGGCAGGGAGAGCCTGTGTGCGTGTGGAGGTGATGGCCACCTCTAGAAGAGGGGAGCCCTGTGACTGTGGGGTGATGGCCGTCCTGGGCGGGGCAGAAAGCCAGGAACTTCTAGCCCTGCCCCCCTCGGCGGTCCCCCCCACCCTTCAGGACCCCTTTTCTGCAGACCCAGCTCAGTCTCAGGTGGGTGGGGAACTTCAGGGTCAGCAGAGAGGAAGATGCACGTCGGCCGTTGGGGGCTTGTGCCTGGGGCTGCGGGTATCTGAGCTCATGGACCAGTAAGGGGCCCCCGCAGGGCTGGCTCTCGCGGCCAGTTCTGTGGTACCGGCTGCCTGCACTGCTGACCGGGCCCTTGCTCTCCCCACCCGCAGAAACCAGGCGATGCGGAAAAAGCTAATCCTGTACTTCAAGAGGAGGAACCACGCTCGGAAACAATGGGTGAGTCACCCCGCACCCCCACCCCCAGGTCCTGGGCCCCGTCCAGGCCGCTCCGAGCCACACCTGCCGGGACCGCTCGGTTCTGCAGCTGTCCCTACCCTGAGTGTCCAAGCTGTGAAGAAAAGTGGGGGACAGGGCTCGGGCGCCCCGGGGGGCCTGGGCGTGGGCGTGGGCCGGGCTGGAAGGAATTCTGCCTCTCCCTTTGCAGGCTGCACAGGGAGAGGGCAGAGGCTGGCGGGGAGGTGGGTCCCCGTCCACGGGCGCTGGGCCTCCCAGGCGGAGGCGGGTTTGGCGTAGGGGCGGGGCGGGCTGCGAGCTGGTGGCGATGATGCAGGCGTCTCCGAGGAGCCAGGTTCAGGTTCTCCCGCGGGCAGCAGCCACGGCACGGCAGACGGGCCCGTGTGAGGGGACACGTGTGGCTGTGGTTTGGGGTGACCGTTCACGCCGTGGGGGGGTTGGACTCAGTGATGGAGGGGGCGTCACCTGCCAGTGGTCCCTCAGTCGTGAGGGTAAGAGGAGCTGGTTCGCATGGCCCTGAACAGTGAAAGAGTTCGTGTGGCTGAGACGCCCGCTGGCTGGAGCTCAGGAGCGGTTCGATCCAGTCCAACCTCGTTTCTGCGCAGTTTTCTTCCCAGCTCTGCACGTTAGCACGTCACCACCCTGGTCTTTTGGTGGGACCCGAATTCCTGCCGCAGGCCCAAGTCTTTGGGAGCCAGAAGCCGCCGACCCTCCGAGCATCTCACGAAAGCCCCTCGTGGACTCGTCACGGGCGTGGTCCCTCTGGACCGGCTTCCGAATGCACCTTGCTCTGGTCCCAGATGTCGGCTGGGCCCTTAGGGACAGGAGACACTTGTGGCCCAGAGGCTGGGCGGCCGAGAGGCTGAGTGGGTGGCACTCCGGACCCTAGGGCCCCGTGGGGTGACCAGAGAGAGGCATGGGGCCAGGTGGACGGCGTGCGTGAACCTGGGCGTCCGTCCCATTCACCGAGTGAAATGTTTACCGAGGACCCGCCATGGGTCAGGCACAGTGCTGAGCTGTGCTGAGCGGAGGAGGCACGGAAGGGCCGTGCGGAGGCGTGGGCTGGGGTTGGGACAGCCCGCGTGTCCCTGGGGTGGTGACCTCAAGACCGAGGTGTAAGTGGCAAGAAAGGACCAGCCGTGTGAGGGTCTGGAGGTCGGAGTGTCAGGCACAGGGCACAGCAAGTGCCAAGGCCCTGAGGCCTGTGGGCGACACAGGGTGGACTGCAGCGGGCAGGGCGTGAGTGGGGGGCTTCCGAGCGACCTGAAAACCTTGGGAGGCAGATCGCCTAGAAACGTTTCCCCTCTGGTGGGGTGGAGCGTCTAGACGTCACGATGCACAGTGGACACCTCATAAATGTATTCCCAGGAAGGAAGACAGTCGGACAGGAATTTGCCAGGAAACTGCGGACACCGCCGTCTGGAGCAGGAGGAGGGTCTGATTCGCATTTTAAAATGACTCCTGTGGAGTGGGGTAGGGTTGGGGTGGGTGTGAGTTCTTAAGAAATCCCACAAGGCTTCTTGGCAGACTCTGACGAGGGTGGAGAGGAGATCAGCTTATTCAGAGGGAGAGGACCTGGAGGCTTCTAAGAAATTCCTGGTGGCCCTGGTGAAAACGAATTCAGAAACCACGGAAGCCGTGGCAGGAAGGCGTTTGGAGTGATCTGGTTCTTGCTCTTACGTAAGGAGCCCAAAGTCCCTGGCAGCGTCATTATCAGCAAGGCCTGGGAGGGAGCCCGGCCAGCGTGGTCCCCAGGCCTCAGACCTGCCGCCTGCCATCCCAGCTGCCTTCTGTGGCCCGAGCTACAGGATGGACGGGGCGGACAGGACAGAGCAGGACAGACTCGTCACTCTCATTCACCACCGAGCATGCAGAGAGGAGGCCGAGCCCCCATTTGCAGGATAGCCAGTTGGGGGAGCATGTTCCTGGTCTTTGGCCCCCGCCCCGTGAGGCCCTGCCTTTGTGGGAGGCCACAGGCTCCGTGCGGGTCTGGAGGACCCTGGGTCGCCAGGTGGCCACGGAGGCCAGCTCCCCTGGCCAGCAGGTTCCGGCCACCTTTCTGATCCCTTGGCCTGAGGCTGCTTTCCCCAGTTTCCTGGGCACCCCATCTCATTGCACCCCTAAGCGCAAAGCTGCGTCACACTACGCCTGGCCTGGCAGCAGGGGTTCAAATCTTGGTCTTGCTAAGTGACCGGGTCAAATCATTGAACTTCTGGCCTCGATTTCCTCTTCCGGTCAGTGCTGATAATATTAACAGCCAGCTCATCAGGCCGCTGAGGGAGGAAGGCTGGTCAGGGTGGCGTCACGTCTGGCGTACAGCAGGTGCTCAGAACTGTCCGCTGCAGGCTGACCCTAAACCTTGTAAGGGATTTCAAGGGACCTTGAAGAGCCAAAACAGTTCTGAGAAAGAACAACCACGTTGGGGACTTTGCGATTTCAAACATGGCCCAGCGTGGTCCAGCCGGAAGGACAGACTGGGAGGACTGGGCTCGGAGCGAGAGCCCAGAAATAAGTCCTCATCTGCGGCCAGTCAGTTTTTGTCAAGAGGCCGAATTCATTCCCCGAAGAAGGATGGTCTCTTCAACAGACGGCACTGGGACACCCGGACATCCACACGAGAGACGGGGCTGGACCCCCAGCTCACAGCGTCAGCCCACGATGGAGCAGACCTACGCGCAAGAGCCGAGACCATGACGTTCCTAGGAAAAACCCGAGAGCATGAGTCTTCCCGGCCTCGGACTCAGCGGTGGGTTCTTGGGTGTGACGGCAAAGGCACACGTGTCACCAGGGGAAGAGATGCACCGGGCTCCGCCAGAATAGCTGTCCCCTCCGCCGTCCGGATCCCACCTGCCGCTGCCCGACTGGGCCGTCCGGGCCGAGGGCCCCGAGTTCCTGCCTGCACAGAGCGGGCAGTGGTCGTTGCCTGCGTGGGGTTTGGGTGAGCCGGGCCGTGGGAAGGGCTCTGCTCTGTGCCTGGCACGTGACACAGTAGCACTCGGCCAGGGTCAGTGCTGGTGATGGTGATGGTGATGGTGATGGTGATGGCTGAGGGCCTGGGGCTGATTTGCCTTCATTACATGCGCGAGCCGTGTCACGGGGGCACAGTGGCCTTGCCCCTGTCCCCCTGCGGATTGCCCGCGCCCTGCACACGGGCCTCGTTCTGCCCCAGCCTCTGGTGTGAGTGTGAGTGTGAGTGTGAGCGTGTGTGGATCTCTCTGTGTATGTGAGTGCACAGGTACGTGTGCGAGGATGCGTGTGTGTTCCTGAGTGTGTGATCTGCTTCCTGCTCCGGCCAGTGGAACCCCCTTGTGGAAACCCGCACTGAGCAGGGTCACCGGTGCCCCCGGGAAGGGCTGTAGCCACCGCAGTGGGTTGTCACACGGCGCCCAGTGGACTGACAGCACATCAGTGCAGTGGACACGGCGGGGGCGACAACAGGTGGCACAGTGGCCAGACGCGGTGGGTGACTTCCTTGCCCCGGACAGTCCTCAGGTGCTGCTTGGGGCTTTGCACATGTTGGGCACATGGCTGGATGTCCCCTTGGGGGCGTTCTTGCCATGTCTCTTTGCGCCAGCCAGTCCCACGAGGGCCGCAGACAGGCTGGCTCCTCCGGTCGCCACCCCGCCCGCCCCTCCCCCGCAGCTGCTCGCGGCCCCTGGGTCCCCTGCTTGTCCTCATTGTCCTCTGCCGGGTTTGGTGAACGTTTTCTCATCGTTCCTTGTCTGACTTCTCTCTCTCACCCGTTAGACTGAGGCCTCTCTAGGAGGTGCTGAGCAGGGCAGGAAGGGTCCCCGCTCTGATGGTGGCCTGGGCTGGCGTCCCTCATGTCAGTCCCCTCCCCGGTGGGCAGCTTTCTATGGCACCTTGGCACACACACGTGTGGCCATTGTCTGTTGCTGGAACTGTGTCTTGATCTCCAAGGGGTCTTGGAGCAGCCCACATATATGTGGGGCCTCCAGGAGCTGGGGTCAGGTTCGCCCCCATGGAAGCTAGCCTGACCATTCTTGGGGGCTGTCAGCTGCCGGCTTTGCCGAGGACCAAGGTCAGAGGCTGGAACACAGGATGGGGTGGGGTGTCTGGGCACGAGAGCCAGAAAGGGCTTTTCTGACTGTGCCAGTGTCAGGAAGGCATTCAAGCGAGACTCCCAGACCGTGCCATCTGTCCACTGCAGCTGTTAGGGATGGGGAGGTCGGCGTCTCATGGGCGGCCGGACGCTCCCCCCTGCCCGGCCCAGGTCACCTTGGAGACTTGGAAGCTAGGCAGTCGGGCGGGAGTCTCTCTCCCAAGGACATGGAGCAGGTGGCACTGCAGTTCAGCATGGAGCTGACTTCCTTATCGTGGACGGTGGCAGCTCAGGGCTCACGCCCAGCCCCTGGCCTGGGGAGCGCGGCCAAGCCCGAGGCTGGGGATGAGGAACTGGTTAGAAAGCGGATGCTTCCCAGGGGGGTGCCCAGAGCCACACTCTCCAACGTGGCTTCCCGTGATGATGGACATGGTCTCTGTGTGTGTGCGCTGTCCCCTGTGGACAGAGGTGTCGGCCACGTGTGGCTGCTGAGTGCTGAGAACATGGGTGGGAGACCAGGGGTCTTAATTTTACGTGATTCGAACTTAACAGCCACACATGGCTGGTGGTGTCTGTACCCAACCAGGCCTTTCTAGAAAGCCAGGTGGGGCGGCCGTTCCCCAGGGAGGAGGTGGCCAGGCCTGTGGGTCTTCTTCACGGGCCCAGGTCTGTGCGTGCCCATGTGCGTGTGCCTGTGCGTGTGCGTGCAGTCTGTGCCCGTGCCTGCCCACTGTCCATGCCCGTGCGTGTGCCTGTGCGCGTGCGTGCAGTCCGTGCCCACGTGTGCCTGCTGTCCGTGTGCGTGTGCATGTGCGCACGCGTGCAGATCGGGCAGGGAGCCTGGGGGCTGCGCGTCCGGATCCCAGCGACACCCTTCAGCGTGTCCGCACCCCGCTGTGCCCCCAGGAACAGAAGTTCTGCCAGCGCTATGACCAGCTCATGGAGGCCTGGGAGAAGAAGGTGGAGCGCATCGAGAACAACCCGCGGCGCCGGGCCAAGGAGAGCAAGGTGCGCGAGTACTACGAGAAGCAGTTCCCCGAGATCCGCAAGCAGCGGGAGCTGCAGGAGCG
The DNA here is from genome assembly GCF_000325575.1 of Pteropus alecto. Classification (NCBI taxonomy): domain Eukaryota; kingdom Metazoa; phylum Chordata; class Mammalia; order Chiroptera; family Pteropodidae; genus Pteropus; species Pteropus alecto. The sequence goes on from NW_006434829.1 coordinate 3,408,390, forward strand.
CATGCAGAGGTGAGCCGGGGCCCGGGGGCCACGCCGAGCCCTCGGACGTGCCACTCAGAGCCCGCCTGGCCTTCACACTCACGCGAGACTTAAATACGTCTCGGCGTGCAGGCTCCCTTTCCGGTGCGCCCTGGGCTGTGCCTGCCGGCTTCGTTCACCCGGCCGGCTGGCTGGCCCGGCCCCTGGAAGCCGCCGAGTTTGATCCCTAGTGTGGATGGGCGGGGCGAGGACCACCCGGCCTGCAGGCCAGGATCAGGACGCTGGTCTCACATGGCGGCAGTGAGGATTGAGCGAGATCCTGTGAAGTCGTGCCCGGCGCACAGCAGGCGCTCGGTGATGCGTGGCTGTGGTGGCTAGTGTCCTTTTCCGTTGGGTGGCGTTCCGTGAGGTGACGGGCCATGAGCGGTGATAATACACACCGCACCGTTCCCTGGACACTCAGTGTCTCGCTTGGAATGCCTCCTCTCTGCTCTGAGAGCTGCGCCACTGTATCTCCATGTTACAGAGGGAAACCGAGGCACAGGCCCACAGAGGCAGAACTGGGGTTTGGACGTGGATCTGTGTGGCTCGGCTTCATTGGAGAGAAAAGGGGGCCGAGCTCCGACAGCCTCTGGGTCAGGGCCGGGGGCCCCATGTCCTGCCCTGGACCCCTGGCTGGGGCTGTCCCTGCGGCCTGGGAACCCTGGCCCCTCCCTGCGGCCCACACGCCACATCTGGGGAAGTGGCGGCCTCAGGTCCGGGCCGTGGAGCCGGCCAGCATCCCTGGCTGCCAAAGGACCGGTCCCAGCTGTGTCCTTTTGGTTTCCAGCAGGGTGGGCCAGCGGGGCAGCGGGCTCTCCATGTCAGCCGCCCGCAGCGAGCACGAGGTGTCCGAGATCATCGACGGCCTCTCGGAGCAGGAGGTGAGTCCCCCGCCTTGAGGCCAGTTCGCCCTGGGTGGCGGACACCCAGGGTTTGTCACCAAGGTACAAGCAGAATGAACACAGATATCGAGGTGCTGGGTCATCGCCGTCACCTGTCCCCAGGCCTGGAGGACGAGCAGACAGAGGGCTGTTCCTGGGTCCACCCAGGGGGCTCCCGGGCAGGATGTGGTTCCGTTGGGGCACCCCAGTGCGGGGATGCTGGGGCGAGTCCCCCGCCTCGCGCTCCTCCCTCCTCCGCCTTCCTTCAGGGCCTGCGCTTGGCAGAGCCTAACGAAGCCGCTGGGCAGGGGCTGTGGTTTCTCAGTCAGCCCCGGGGCAGGGGGAGAATCCTAGCACGTCTGCTGTCCGCTGGGGATGCCTGGACCCCTGGAGTTCAGCCCGGATGACCCTGGCTGTGGTTACTGGAGCCCAGAGATGGCCAGGAATCAGAAAGAGAGAGGAGGTCTTTGTTCCTGGGGAAGGGCCGGTGTCGGCCTGTCCCTTCCTGGGTCTCGTGGATCAAGCATCAGTGTCCCCACCCCCCGCCACGTTCCCATCATGACAGCAGACACGAGGCAGCCTCAGAGAGGGAGGGAGGCACCTCTCCCACCCCGGGCCTTCTGTCCGGGTGGGCGTATTGTAGCTCCAGCTCAGTGCAGCAGGCGCTAGCCTGAATCGAAGTAACTAAAATGAAATAAAATTAAAAATCCAGTTCCTGACGTGGTTCCATAGTGGAGCGGTGAGCACGTCTGCTTTACACGCAGAAAGTCCTGGGTCCGTGCCCCAGTGGAGCCACAGCCCATAGTCTACGGCCACGTCCCCCTGAACGAGCCCGGTGTCTGATCTCGGAAGCTAAGCGGGGTCGGGCGTGGTGAGTACTTGGATGGGAGACCACCTAGGAAGACCAGGTGCTGTAGACATTAAAAAAGAAAAATCCAGTTCCTCAGTCACACCAGCCATGTTTCAAGGGCTCGGTCCCCACAGGTGGTCAGTGGTTCCTGTGCTGGACGAGCCACGCCCCCCTGAACAGGCTCGGTGTCTGATCTCGGAAGCTAAGCGGGGTCGGGCGTGGTGAGTACTTGGATGGGAGACCACCTAGGAAGACCAGGTGCTGTAGACATTAAAAAAGAAAAATCCAGTTCCTCAGTCACACCAGCCATGTTTCAAGGGCTCGGTCCCCACAGGTGGTCAGTGGTTCCTGTGCTGGACGCAGTGGGTAGAACATTCTATTGGATAATGCTACCTGGCTGCCAATTCTCCGGCACGACAGATGAAGGCCCTAGGGGATGGGGCATCTGGTGTAAATGGCATTTCCTAGGCCATCCCCAGAGGTTCTGACTGAGCTGGTCGATGGCCAAGCTCAGGGGTCTGTATTTTCCTCAAGTTAGCCATGTGGTTCTGGCACTGGTAACTCAGACTCTGGCCAGTAAAAAAGAACCTTTGTTTACAAACTTCGGGTGATCTGCCCTGTTGTGAGCAGCGCTCAGTGGACAGGAAGTAGAGCGTGGAGAGCCTCCGCCCACAGCCCCATCGCGGTGCTGCGGCCACAGGCGCGGCCCACGGCGCCACTCGTGGACTTCGTTTGCCGTGGAAGCAGGAGGAAGATGCCCTTCCCCGTGTGTGCCTGCTGGATGCAGGGCCTGGGGTTCGGGGGCTGATGCAGTGTCCACAGGTCCTGGCCACGTGAGAATGTGGCCACCGGCATCCTTGGGTGTGGAGGGACTCAGGCCTGACACCTCACCTGAGCAGCGCGGGCCGACCTGAGGTTCCCTGGGGGGTGGGGAGGAGGGGGCTGGGCAGAGGAGACTCGCTGCGCACCCTCCAGGGAGCTGCTGTCTACGGTCAGGGCACGGGGCCTGTGTGGGAGCGACAGACCCGCGGCCCGAGGTGGAGCAGGGTTTCCTGCGCTCTGCCATTGGTCGTTCCTCACAGCTGGGGACACGGGCGGCGGGGCGGGGAGGGTGGTCGGGGGCTGCCGCGCTGCTGGGGAGGCTCAGGCCTGCGTGGAGGCCCCTCTCGCCGCCAGCTCAGGGCTTCACCGCTGCCCCCACCCGCTACTCCTGTTGGGAGTCCCAGACGCGGATGGAGAGCTTGGGTAGGGGAGGCTGAGCGGGAAGTCCTTTGATCTAGCTGACCTTGGCCAGGTTGGGCCCTTGCCTGCCTCCAGAGATGGGAAATTAGTGGACGGGAATGGGCAGCTGCAGAGATTTGGGGAGGTGACCCCCTGAGTGGCAGCTCACAGCCCCTCATAGCCATCCTGACGCATGCGAGCCGCCCGCCCAGCTCCCTTACACGGCCTGGGCGGGCCTGGCCTGGGTGGGCACGCTTGGAGAAGCTGGGTGCCGGGCCAGCGGTGGGCTCTGGGGAGGAAATGGTTGTGTGGTCTGACCCGGCTCCCTTGGAGCAAGGTGGCCCCTCTCCCCACCCCACACGCCCTGCTGGTCTCCCGAGCCTGTGGCCCCGCTGCGGAGAACAGCTCCCCCGCAGTGTTCGGTGGAGCCTGCATTTCCAAGGGGAGGTTCATACTCACCCCCCCCACTGCCCCCCACAGCTGCCGCACCTGATTTACAGCCCTGCCCGCCGTGAACCTGTCTGGGGCTGCCTTTAACTCCGCCCCCCGCACGGGCCTGCGTCGTTCACGGCTTCTCTCTCTCCCACACTTGTTGGGAATGTCGCTTCTCTCCGCACGTCGCCTGGGTCCCCGGCGCTTGCAGGGGGGCGCCTCCCCTGGCCCCGCCCCCATCTCGCTCACCCTGACCTGCGCCCTGTGCCACCCCATCTCCCGCCAGAACCTGGAGAAGCAGATGCGCCAGCTGGCCGTGATCCCGCCGATGCTGTACGACGCCGACCAGCAGCGCATCAAGTTCATCAACATGAACGGGCTCATGGACGACCCCATGAAGGTGTACAAGGACCGCCAGGTCATGAACCTGTGGAGCGAGCAGGAGAAGGACACCTTCCGCGAGAAGTGAGTCCCCCCAGAGCTCCGCGCCCTCCCCGGTCCTGGCGCGTGACCGCCGACGGGGGCGCTGACAGCAGGACGTTAGACGTCCAAGATCAAGGTGTCGGCAGGTCGGGTCCCGCTGGAAGCTCCGAGCGAGGATCGGTTCCGTGTCTGTCCTGGCTTCTGGGGGCTCCCAGTCTTTGTAGCTGGGCCACTCCATCTCCACCTCCGTCCTCACATGCTCGCTTTCTCTCTCCCTCTCTCTCTCTCTCTCTCTCTCTTTCTTTCTTTTCTTTCTTTCTTTCTCCTGTGTCCCCTGAGTCTCTTCTTAGAGAGACGCCAGATTCAGGGCCCCCCCATTCCAGCGTGACCCTCCCCCTAACTCGTTACATCCGAACAAGGTCTCATTCTGAGGTTCTGGGTGCGCGTGAGTGTTGGGGATGCCGTTGAAGCGCAGAGGCAGCCGCACGCGAGACGGGGCAGTGTACGCCGCAGAGGCGCGAGGCAGGAGGACGGCCAGGGCCCGGCCGCGGCCTTGGGCAGGGATGGGTGGCTGGCCGATGGCCTCGTGGTTTTCATTTTACTTGGGAAGTGGCGATTCGTTGAGCACTGTGTCCCAGACGCTGCAGGTGTGTCCTGGGTTTTGTGCATTTTCCCCTCCCAGGCCGTCTTCGTTACAAAGGTGGGGAAACGGGCTCCGAGAGAGGTGACTCCGAGAGAGGTGACGGCCTTTAACAAAGGCCACGCAGCTTGCAGATGGCAGGGGCAGGGTCGCTCTCCCCTCGTTCCAGGGCAA
>NW_006434829.1:3413046-3435152 GCF_000325575.1 Pteropus alecto
GAGCGGGGAAGGGCCAGGGAGCCGAGGGCTTCGGACAGAGGCAGGAGCTGGGCGCTGAGAAGCGGAGCACTAGCCTCTCAGATGCAAGAGCCAGGACTGTTTGGGGAAGGTGAGTGCGGAGCTGCTGGATAGAGAAGACCCTCCTGCCCGCTTAGCAAACTCAAAATCCGTGGGCACAGGGTGCCTCCTGAGGGCCCCCGGTGAGGCGGGAGGGTGGGAAACTGAGGTGCGGACAGAGGCCTTAGTGCTCTGTCGGGAGACGTGTCGGAACCAGACTCTGCCTGCCTCGCCGCCGGCCTCCAGTCCGGGTCCGCCCCCGAAGGAGGCCTTATCACTGGGAGTTTCTTCGAAAGCGATGCGGCGGGGCCTGGGGCAGACTCTGCCTTTCCCAGGGTTGGGGGCGGGGTGATCCTGGGTCACGGGCAAGGCTGGGGCGGGTTAGCCAGTGTAGACGCCAGGAGGAGCGATCAGAGAGGGTCTCGGGTGGAAAATAACACCCGTTAGGATAGCTTTTCATGACGGAAATTCTGAAACTGTCGTCGAGCTCAAGGGAGGGAGTGCCGAGCCCCCGCCTGTCCGAGGCACACGTTCGGCTGTCCCGCACAGGAAGTGGCACTCCGGGGAGCGGTTCCCGCACTGTGTTCGGTGTGTAAACGCAGAGATGGGAAAGCCCAGTTCCTCAGGGGCTGCTGCTCGGCCTGCCGATCACAGACACGACCGCTGCACTGTCAAGTAAGGCCTCACGCCCTTTCAAGCCAGCGAGGCGACTGCAGAGCAGTCGAAAATGCCACGAACTAGTGTCGCGTTAGGTAGTTAAACCCCTTGGCGCGTTCGATAGTTTTATTGATTTATGCCGTCTTAAAAAAATTACCAAGGCGCTTCTGGGTGCTGCCCGTGTTCCCGCCTTTCTGGAGCTTTCACGTGGCTGCTCAGACGTGATGATCCCCCCGTGTGAGTTAACTCGGTAGCTGAAGCGGGGGCCCGGCGGGGTGACGCCTGCAGACACCCACTCGGGCGGCCCGTGTCTGTCAAGGAGTGTGGCCCTGGTTGACGTCTCGTTTTCAGCCCGATTGCTGGTATGCACTCAGGGCCTGAGCGAAATGTGTGCAGGTGGCCCCGAGCTCCACCACGGGCTGGCTCGGAGACCTCGAGCAAGCCACTTCCCCTCTGAGCTGCAGGTTCCACATCTATCACGTGGGTTGGCGACAGACAGGGCCTGGCTGTTTCGCGGTCGGGAGGCGGCCAGTCACGGCACGTGTTCAGGGACCTTCGGCAGAGGATACAGGTGTAGGCTGGAGGGTGGTGTAACGAGTGACCTGGAGATTCACGACTCTGGCTCCTGGTCTCCCAGGGGCCCATCTCTGCTTGGGAAAACCCCAAGGAAGGGACTAGGGGGAAGGAAATGTTGCCGGGGCGGAGAGAGGGAGGGAGAAAAGTCGCCTGTCTGGAGGAGGAGGGCGTCGGGCTGGCCCCAGCTGTGCACGCCGCCTGAGGTGGGGTTCCAGGCGGGGAAGCCTGCCGCCGACAGGGCTTCCTCCGGGAAGGGAGAAGAGGCCGTTCCGGATTCTCCGGTGTCTGGTTGGGGAGCAGGGGAGGGGCCCACTGGCCTTCTGCCCAGCCATCTGGAGGGCTGGGCTCTGGCCCAGGCTCCCTCTGGGGGACGCAGGGCCCCTGCCTCGCCAGCAGCTTCTTCTCTCCCCAAGGGAGGCCGTGGGGCGGTGGCATTGTGGGGATGACCAGGCCGAGGCTGGGCCCCGGCCAGTGACCCCACCCAGCATCCCTGGGGCCCGAGCAGCCGTGACCCACATCTCCGCCCCCGCAGTCCGCCTGCTCCTGTGGCCCTGACATTTCAGCCCGGCTGAGCTGTTTCCCAGTGCTTGGTGGGGCGCCAGCTCCCCGCCACCCCCTCCAGCTTTAGTCCCTTCGTGCTGCCTCCTCGGCGGGCCTGCCTCCTGCCCGCCTCCCCGAGGGCACGCAGAGCCTCTCCTCCTACCACTCAAGACCTGACCTGTGACCTGGCTGGCAGGGCCCGGCGTGGGCCGTGGGCCGGGGCGAGGCCCCGCTTCCCAGGCCCAGCTGGAGACAGAAACAAAAGCAGATTTAGAAGGGGGGAACCCACCAGCGAGCTGCGTGTAATGTCCTCGTTTTTCCTGGAAGCCGCCTCCAGCAGGACAAACAAATATATTTTCAAAGGCGCTAAAACCAGTGACTCATCCCGAGGAACGCCTCCTTTGCCGAGCCCTGGCCCGCCCGCCCAGGCCTCCCAGCTCTCCCACGCCCCCCTGGGCTTAATTGCTCTGAGTGGGGCGGTGCCCGCCCAGCCAGGCCAGCGGAGATGGCAGGCGCCCGGGAGCTCGGCGTCCACCCCGCCGGGAAGCCCCTCTCCACCTGGCCTCAGGCCCACCCTTCTGTTCCCACAGGTTCATGCAGCACCCCAAGAACTTTGGCCTGATTGCATCTTTCCTGGAGAGGAAGGTGAGTCTCCGCCCGCCAGCCCCGCCGCCCCGCCCCTCGCCCCTCTGGTGTCTGTGCCCACAGGCAGCGGCCGGACCAGGCGAGGACTCGCCCCCTCCCCGCTCAGAGGCCTCTGCCGCCTTGTCCCTCACCCCCCTCGCTGTGTCTGCCTGTTCTCCCCTCCTTTCTCCTTCCTGAGAAGGCGGCCTCAGGTCCCGCCCTCCTGGGCCCATGGGGGCGGAGCTCTGGGCAGGGAAACCCCAGGAGAGCTGAGTGAGTGCAGGGCGTCCCTGGAGCTGGCTCTTCAGACGTGGCAGCCAGCGTCCCCGCAGACTGGGCATGGGTTCCAGAGGCCACGGCGTCCTAATTAGGGCTTTATGGGCAAGAGTGGCGTTCTTGCAGGACGCTGGATGGAATGACCTTTCTCGGTCCCTCTGATGGCCAATGTACGCTGACATCCCAGACGCCAAGCCAGGCGTGTGGTCAGCAGGTCCCTGTTCCCTTCGGACAGACCTTCGCGTAGCACCGATGTCTGATCCCCACCTTGCCCCAGACCCAGCCTGGGCAACGCCCCTTTCCGCCCTGGCTCCCCCTCGGCAGGTAGACACGAGGACTCCCCGGGGACAGTAAAGCCCCTGTGTGTGTCCCCGAGTGGGGCCGGGCAGTGCCCGCAGCTGTCCCCAGGCTGGACTCGGCCCTCGGAACAACAGCACGCGAGCAGAGTGAGAACGGAGTGCCCCAGAGGTGTCCCTCCTGGGGGCGCCGTTCCGGGTGTTTCAAGCGGGGTCCCCTGAATCTCGTTTCTGCAGATGCCCTGCTCTGCCGGCCTCCAGCCCCTCCCTGCAGAGGGGGGGACTGCGGCCAGAGCCAGGGGCCCCTTGTAAGGTCCCCGTTGTCCCCAGGTCTGCCCTTGGTGACCTGCTAACTACAGAAGGAGGGGGCCAGGGCGGCAGGGGGCCATCTCCCCATGCCTGGGGAACCAGTGTGGAGAAGCGAGTCCTCTGAAAGCCTTTCCCCGAGTTACGGCAGAGTCTTGCTAGGGGCCTGGACACCCCTAAAGGTGCTACGCTAGGGCTCGCCCGAGGCGGAAGCCGGGCTTACGGAAGTTGACAATTGAGTGGCATTATTTAGGGACGAGGGAGTCGGGTCTCTGCTCTGGGAGCAAACTTTATGGCGTCCCTGGCCGAGGCGGCCCAGGGCGAGACTTAAGTGGAGCTTCCAGAGGGTCTGCAGCCGGGTGTGCCCGCTCGGCCCCATGCCAGTCCTGACTGTGAGCGAGGCTGGGGTGGGAGCTCAGCGGCCTGGCCGGCCTGGGGCCACCTGCAGGACCAGCTGCCGCCCGCAGGCAGTCACGGCCACCTAGTACAGGAAGGTGCTGAGTCGTTCAAGGAGAAGCCGGACACCCACGTCACCCGGTTTGCAGATCCTGGCATCTGATCATAAAATGCTCTTGATTGCCGTAACGTGCGGGCTCTGTCGGGGAGCAGCCTCTGTTCCTGGTGCTTTCCGGGGCTTTGGGGCCCAGCCCGCCTCTGCACCCAGCAGCTTCTCAGAGGTGAATTTCTAGCCTGGCACCAGCTACAAGCATCACAGAAACGTTTTCTATCGCATCAGTAACTGCTGCTGGCATTAACGAGCTGTCACCTGGAGCCACGCTTGTGGCCTTGGGTGGGGGGCATCACTGCACTGAGTCCTCTGGGATGTCCTCTGACTGGTCCCTTTTGGACGTGGTGGTGGGGCTCAGATCCAGGTCCACTGCCAGAGACCAAGGCAGAGAAAAGACGTAGACATTTGAAGAGCTGAAGAGTCGTGAGGATGTTGGTCAGGCTGGGCACACGGAGCTCAGAGCAAGTTGTTCAGGGCCCCGAACCCCAGGGAGGAGGAGGCTGGGCTGAGAAGAAGGGGACCCCAGACTGGGACAGGGACCCAGCTTGGCGCAGCTGGGAGCTGGGAGCCCGTTCGCCTGGGGCTGGGGATGACAGGTGACAGCTCTGTCATTACAGTCACCGGGAGCAGTGACAGGGAGAACAGGTAGCCTCTCTCCAGTCCGTGCCGTGCCGGGCATTGTCCTCAGCCCTTAATTATGTGTGTTACCGTCCTTGGTGTTCGCGGCAGCGCTGACGTGGACGCACCCCGTATCCCCATCCTACCGAACAAACCGTGACTCGGGGCCGTGCAGCCGGGTCGTGGAGGAGGCAGGGTTTGAACCGGGGGCCCTCTGGCTGCTCCCCGCCCCGGCCACCCTCACCGCACACTGCCCAGCGACCCTGTCTCCCTCTGCCCGCAGACGGTGGCCGAGTGCGTCCTCTATTACTACCTGACCAAGAAGAATGAGAACTACAAGAGCCTGGTGAGACGGAGCTACCGCCGCCGCGGCAAGAGCCAGGTGAGGGGGGGGCGGGGCGCGCGTCCCGTTTGGGCCCACCCCCCACCCCTGAGGGGGCCCGGACGCCCTCTCTGGGGGAGTTTGGGCCTGCGCCAGCTGCAGACAAGGGGGTGAGGACAAACGGCCACTTTATTTTCTCAGCCTGGAAAGCTGTGGAACTCAGCTTGGTGACCCGTGGTCCCCGCAGTTAAAAGGGCCACACGTCCAGAGCGTGGGCCGGTTCTCAGGATGATGTGGTCTGGTCCGCAAACATCATTGACGTTTAAAGTTTTTTAATACTGTTTATCTTCATGCGTATTTGAAAGAAAAACAAAAGCCGGTACTTCAACCTGTAGGTTTTTGAGACCTCACTACTTAGGATGAGACTAAAGGATGATTTCAGCTAGCACAGGGCTTGGCAAACACTGACCCGTCACCTGTTTTTGTGATTAAAGTTTTCTTGTCACATAAGCCACGCTCACTCATTTATATGTACCCCTGTGGCAGCTTTTCTGTTCCAACAGCAGAGTTGAGTAGTTTCATGACAGAAACTACAGAGCCTAAAAAATTTAATACCCGCTTCTTTGCAGAAAAAGTCCGCTGACCTCTGAGTCCGAGGAGAAAGGGGTTAGCTTATAAAAAATTCAGTAGATGAGGGTGAAGGTGACGGGGTCAGTGGTGCACATTCAGAGTTGGGGCGTGAGTGCTTGGTGTTTGGGGGCCCAGGGAAGGGATGGCTTTGTGTTCACTTCCGGGCTGTTGAGAATCAGCCCAGAGCAGATGCTGGGAGCACCTGGCGGGAAGAGGCGGCTCTTACCGGGGTCCGAGGGATTCGGGCTGACCCTGCAGCGGGCACTGGGCACTGCCGTTAGATGCTGGACCGGAGCTGGTTGAGCCGTGTCCTCCCCTGAGCCTCCGTGGCCTGGGGGAGCCCAGGGGACGGTGATGGTGGCTGGGAGTGCATGAGCTGGGATGGAGGGACCCCGAGCTTTCTTAGGTGGGGGCTGCCCGCCTTCCTCCCCAAGGCTGGCGAGGGCAGGACATTGAGGGCATCAGGGTCACCATCGCCGGTGGGGTCCCAGCGTCCCCTGCGAAGCTCGGTGACCAAGTCCCTCAGCCTGCAGCGGGTGGTCCTCCTGGCGTCCTACCCCGCATCTGGCATCTCCCTTCTGGCCTTCCGGGGCCTGTGCTTCAGGACTGGGGTCTGCTGTCCTGGTGGCTGAGCTACATGTAATTAGGGAGCAACTCTGTTGATGGAGATGAACAGCCCCTCACTGCATCCTGAGCGTCAGGCCAACGTGGTTGGGACTGAGCCTTGGTCCTTGATGGCCCGGGTCCTTGAAGGATGGCTGTGTTTGGCTTGGGGACAGGGTTTTCCTCTCCAGTTTTGTATAGCCACAGTGGGCCCACCTGCTTGCCTATCTAGCAGATGTGTAAAACCGAGGCTTACTGGCCTGGAGCTATTTATTCCAGACACCTAGCTGTGGCATTTTAGAAGGTGAAGTTCATTCGGGAATTTTCTAGACTGAGACAAAATCACAAATAAATGGCAGGAAGCATGAGCTGGAGTGATAGGACCCCGAGGAGATATGCTGAGGGAGGAGAGGCAGTAGGGAGTGGTGGGGTCTGTGGCAAAATAGAGGGGCGCTAAGGGCATTAAGGTTTATCTTTAAAACATCGTCAGGTATTCGTTTAGCACCTGGGTTGTGCCAGTTCTCTCGTGAGTCTTCCTGGTGTCCCCCCTGCCTCCTGTGCCTTTTGTGGGGGCACCGTGGGTGGGCTCACAAGGCTCCTTCTGGTGGCTGGGCTGGGGGCTCTGGAGAGGGGAGGGGGATAGGTGAGACCCGGCTCCTGCTGCCCGTGTGCCGGGAGCCCCGTTTGCACGGAGGGAGGCGGAGACTGGGTGTTGGGGTCGCTTAGGAAGGGGGCAGCTCCTAGGGGCGAGGGGCCCTCCATTTCCACCCCCGGCCGCCACGTCATTCACTGTGTGGTGTCGACACCTTGTGTGGCAACTCGTCTGTCCGTCGGTCGTTTGTGCGGTGGGCACGGGGGCGGTGAGCCGGTCGACAGGCCGAGTGTAAACACGCAGTACGGAGACATGCCAGAGATCTGCCCAGCACCTTCGCAACGGGGCCTCGGCGCCTTCCAGGGTCTTAGACGAAGAGAAGGAAAGGAGAGAAGTCACGGACCCCGTTTGTTCCCCTCACGTCTGATAAGGAAGTGAAGCTATTTCTCCACTCCGTGGCGACAGACGTACAGGGGTCTCGCGAGGGGGAGGCAGTCGGGAGTGGCGGAGCCTGGGGCTTGCCAGCGGGCTCTGGCCACGTATCAGTGCCCGCCGGCTCTTGGCCAAGAGGTCTGTGTGTTCCAAAGTTTTGACGATGGGCTGGAAATCTGTTTTGTGTGTGTGTGATTTTGCCTGATTTTAAATCGTAGGTCACATGATCAACAACAGTAAAAAACCGTACCGGCGAAACCGCTCCTGTCTGCTCTTGAAATCGGCCCTCAGCCCCCAGTGTGCGACCTCTGGGTTCGAATGCGGTAGGGCCGGGGAGGCAGTAGAGAGGACAGTGGCCAGGCCAGGACGTGACGAGGACAGTGGCCAGGCCAGGCCGGGCTGTTTTATAGCAGAGGAGCAATGTTCGTTTCCTCTTTCTGTCAGCGTCGTGAGTTAGGCAGGGTGAGGGACACGGGCTTCTCTGGTGAGGTTTTCCTCTCTGCTCAAGCTGGCGTCTACGCTGAGACTCCCCAGACCGAGGAGGGAGGACTCCGCGCTCTGCCTCTCACAGCAAGACGGAACAAAGCAGGGCAGGGGCCCCGTCTCCCTGGGCGACAGGATAAGTCTTTGGAGCTGTCCCCACCCTTTGATCGGCTGGGGCTGCTATAGACGTGCAGGGGCAGCTCAGCTCCTGCCAGGCACGGAGACTCACGCGTGGATCCTGGAGAGCCTCTGCCAGGCAGAGGCACTGCCCCCACCACGACCCGCCAGCCCCGTCCATAAATGCGGAATAAATGGGTCAGCCAAGTGCTGGCTTTAGGGCTGCCCCTTGACAGTGAGATAAATGGCAGACACGGGCCCCACAGCCCCTCGTGTAAATTCGAGATGCACTTGCCAGAGCCGGCTGAGCTCCAGGGTTTTATAAAGCCCATGACCTTGCCAGTGAAACTCCCGGTCGGGGCCGGTGGTTCTCTAGCCTGGCGTGCAGTGGGCGCGGACACGTCTGCTTGCAGCCTGCAGGTGGATGGACAGTGGGTGTAGGGGTGGTGGCCTCCCGTGGGCTGGCGCCACGAGCAGGCGGGAGGTGGGCAGGCAGAGGCCCAGGTGGGATGGGCACGGACTGTGACCCGCCGTGGGCCGAGACAGTGCCAGATGACAGCTCTGCTGCCCTTCCTTGTTCTGACTGGCACTGTGCACACCCCGTCGGCTCCGGCAGGAATCCAGGCCACAGCACGCGGGGGTCCCTGCCCCGGGTCATTCGTCCACGTGGGCTCTGGGTCAAGAGCACAGCCCCTTCCCTCCGGTCCCAGGGAAGGCCGGGAAGGTATTCAGGTTCTTCCTGGAAGGTGACGTGGAGGCCTCAGGGCAGGGGCCTCCGCTGCCAGGAGGTGGCCCCGCTCCTCAGGTGGGTGGAGGCTGAGCCGCTGGTGGGGTATTTATTTCTTAAGGGGAGCACATCAGGCTCACCCCGCCTGCCTGGGCCCCTGTAGTTGCGGAAGCAGACTGAGGTGTCACCCCAGAATTTGCTCGGGGAACACTGGGAGTCCCGTGAGAGTCTGGAGTCCCGTCAGAATTCCTGGGGCGCCCGTCCTGGCAGTGCGACCAGGACAGCGGTGCCCCCGGCCAGCACGGCGACAGGGAGGCGGAGGGGAATCGCGTGCCGGGCTGTGTGAGGGCTCGATGCCTCGTGACTGAGAGCGGCACAGGGCGAGGGGGCTCACTGAGGAGCCCGCTGGCCGCGGCAGACTCGCGGTCCAGGGCCGGCACGGGCCGCTCGCTGGTGGAGCCTGGGCGGTGCCGGCCGGCCCGCCATTGGCAGCGTGTTGGTGGTGCCGCCAGCTTCTCAGAAACGCGCTAATCGACCTTGCCGGCCGGTGGGGTCCCCCGGTGCTGGGTCCGGGCAGCGGACGGGCTCGGCGTGCTGTGTGGGGACAGCCCGCCCGCGTCTCCGTCTCTGCTCCCTGGGACTCCCCCGTGCTCCCGCGAGGCCATAGCCGGAGAGTCGCGGTCTCTCTGCTGTGTCCCTCCCGCCCTGCACCATGTTCGTCTCTGGGAGACAGACGCAGAGGGCCGTCTCCCCTCCGGTCCGTCCCCACCCCGTCACCGCCCTCCTCAGCACCGCCTGGGTCCCCCTCTCCTGAGGTGCCACCGGCTGCCCAGGCTCCGGTCTCTGTCCGTGGTCCTGGACTGCTTCCATGGCTCGGGGCCACATTGTTGCTAAGCGCAGCCACCAGGGGCCGCTCAGCCTGCCAGCCCAGCCTGCAGGTATCCCCCGCTGGACCCCCCCGCCCCCCCACCGCTGGGACAGGCCCTGGGCCTCATTTCCCCAGGGCCGAGCCCCTCCCCCACCCCAGGGGTGTTGGACACACGATACAGTGTGTTCCTAAAGGGCATTTCTCGAGTCCCTGCTGCGTGTCAGGGCTGTAAAGCTTTGCGTGCACCACCCATCAGGCTGCGATGCTGGCTGCTGGGAGCCAGACAGGCGGCCCCTGCCGAGCCCGCCGGCCGCACAAACCGCCCTGAGGAAGAGCCGCCGAGGTAGACTCGAGGTGGGACTTCCATGGTGCCGACGAGCAGGCACCTACCACCCTGTAGACGGCCCCTTTCCTGAGCTGGGCTGCTCTCAGGGGGCCCAGGCGCGGGGGATGTCCCCTCGCCACTCCTGCCTCGGCGGGAGGAGTCCGTCTCGGCCCCGGTCCCAAGTGCCCAGGTCTGAGAAGGGGAAGTGCAGTCCGTGAGGGGGCAGGTTATTCCCCGTGGAGCGGAGGGCTCCTTCCTCCTGCCAGCACCAGCGTCCGAGCCAGCGTGGCCGAGGCGGCCGTAGCAGCGTCCTCGGGCTGTGCCCTCCTGGGGTCACAGAGGGGTGAGACTGTGTCCCAGACCCCACATCGTTGCTGGTGACCAGCACAAGCTCTCGCCCTCTCCCCGGGGAGGAGCATCTGCTTTTCCAGCAGGCGCCCCGGCCCTGCTGATGCTGCTGGCCCAGGAACGCCCTCTGTGGGAGGTTGTTGGGGGGGCTCTGGGGACCGCCCGGGGAAGGGAAGGGAGCAGGGCGGCAGAAGGGGAAGTCGAGGCTCAGAGCAGGCCCTCTGGCACCTGACGGGCCTTCGGGGGGCGCTCTGGAGCTGGAGTGGCCTGTCGGCAGTTTTCCACCTGGGCTGAGAGGGCTGGATCTTAAGCCACAGGCCACGGCCAGCCGAGGACACTCACGGTGTCTGGGCAGCAAAGCCTCTTCTAGAAGGGGACCTGGCCAGTCTGTCCTGGGGCACGAATCCCATTCCTTTGCATATTTGCACACTATACCTCAAAGTGCTCATGCCCTACGCAAATGCTCCACCACGGGGCATGACGGCACTGCATCCGTGCAGGCGACACCCGGCCACGTCACGCCCTCACCGCGTGCCCCATACAAGCCGTTCGCCCGTCACTCGACGGTTGCGTGTCAAGGGCACGCACGGTCACACAGGTGGAACGTAGAATTCCTTGTGGGGAAGCATCGGCCGTGGGGCATCTCTGGGCTCAGACCCCCAGACGCCCTGCCTACCCCTCGCTGCCCTCTGTCCGACCCCGCTAGGGAGCAAGGCCACCCCCATGTCCACTGCGCTGCTGCCCGGCCCTGCAGCATCTGGAGACAGGGGATGTGTGCCGGCCACTTGGAGTGCCTGGACGGCCTTCTTGTTTAACGGAGGGTGTCTTCTAGTTTCTAGAAGTTTCTCCATATTCTGACAGAGGGAGATGCAGGTCCAGCCGTAAACTTGTGGCATGCCAGCCCTCTGAAGCCCATCCCCACCCAAGCCCCCAAGCCTGAGCCTTGGCAGGAGAGGCCTGGCCCCCAAGACCCAACCCCGAGTGGCCAGTGAGCTTGTGGGCTGGGCCATGGCCCGCATGTCCTCTCAGCAAGGTGAATCACCGGCCAAGGCGGGGCCAGCTCAGAGCACCGGGTGACAGCACAGTGGTTTGTAGTTTATGATTCATGGACAAGGGGGCCGAGTTATCCCAGCTAATTGCAAAACCGGAGCCTGGAATGTTGTGGTCAGTTGGCCCAACGCTGCAGAGCGTCGGGGAGCCGAGCATGTGAGCCCAGTGAGGCCAGGCAGCAGGGCCGGGCCCAGGGGCAGTGGTGACTGTAGGGCCGCCGCTGTGGCCTCTTGGTGATGGGGGGGCCGTGCTGCGGGGGCAGCGTGTCCCCCAAGGTGAGTGTTGCTGCTGGGCTGGTTCGCTGGGGCGTGCAGGGCGGGGGGCAGCTGGGAGCAGGGTGCGTGGTCTGCGGTCTGCTCCTCCCGCAGAGCCGGGCACCGGGGGCAGGAAATGCCTGTCCTGGGCACGTCGCCTTGGTGCCTGCCCCTCCTGAGGCCTGAGCGGGGAAGTCCAGGGAGGGGCCCGCTTCCTCCCGCCAGCTCCCCGCCTGCTCAGCCTGTGTCCTGCCGCCTGCACAGCCGCCCCCCGCCGGCCAGGCCCCTCGCCCCCGAGCCTCCTGCCCTGTCCTGGGTTCATCTCTCGCTTTCTCGTCTGTTTCTGTTTCTCTCTCTCTTTCTCTCTTCACTTGTAAAGCTCTGTGTCTGAGTTTCTCTTTCTGTCTCCCTGGTTCTCTGTTTGCCTCTGTCTCTCCCCTGTCTCTCTCTGTCTCTCTGTCTCTCTGTCTCTGTCTCTGTCTCTCTGTCTCTGTCTCTCTGTCTCTCTGTCTCTGTCTCTCTGTCTCTGTCTCTCTGTCTCTCTCGGTCTCTGTCTCTGTCTGTCTGTCTGTCTGTTTCTGCCTCGCTCTGTCTGTCTCTGTCTCTCTGTCTCTGTCTCTCTGTCTCTCTGTCTCTGTCTCTCTGTCTCTGTCTCTCTGTCTCTCTCTCTCTGTCTCTCTGTCTCTGTCTCTCTGTCTCTCTGTCTCTCTGTCTCTCTGTCTCTCTGTCTCTGTCTCTCTGTCTCTCTCTCGCGCGCTCCCTTCTTTCCGTCCGAGTCTGGTCTCTCACCTTTGTCCCATCTTTTCTTCTCTCCCTGTCCCCTCTGGCTATGCACCCCCCGCCCCCAGCCTCCTCTCCCAGCTCCGTGCTGTGCCGAGGGACAGGTGACCTTGTTCTGGTTGCTGTGGCACTCCAGAGGCCTCAGGCAGCTCAGCTCCCATGGGGACAGTGTGACTAGGGAAGCAGTCCAGGGCAGGACCAGCCAAGCGAGGTCCATAGGGAGGGGGCGGCCACCGTGCCGTTGCTGCTGGTCCCCAGGGCCTGTCTGCCCCCTCCCCGCTTGATGGCTCACCAGGTGAAGTGTGGTGGGGACATGTGGCAGGCCAGACGGCCAAACTGCCTCCAGGTTGGGCTGTGCTTCTCCTGAGCGCACACGAGCTGCTTGTGTCTTGTCTCAAACCGCCACCCCAGAGCGGGAGTGGAGCACCGGCAGAGGCTGTGTCTCACTTCCCTGGGCGCCCGGCCTGCAGGAGGCCGCCACTTCTGCTCCGCTGGGGGCAGGCTGAGCTGGCTGGGCGGGATCCTGTCTGGATTTAGGGCTCCAGCGAGCAGATGTCCCCGATTCTGATTCCCTGCCTCATTCTGTGCTGAGTGGGGAGAGACCTACGGGCGGCTCCTCCAGGCCCACCGTTCCCAGACACACCCCGGAGGACACTGTCCTCAGCAAAACAGCGGGCGGGTGGGCCCCTGGGAGGCGGGACAGGCTGTCCCCCAAGGACCGAGCAAGCTAGGCTGCCGTTCGGAGAGAAGACACACACGACCTTCTCGCGGGCCGTGACCTGGTGGCAGGGGAGAGCACATCAAAGGGACAGCAGGATATGGATCGTGTGAGCCCCGCCTGGAAACCATGAGCGTGGGCCAGGCACACCCAGGGCCCGAGCGGCGTGGGTCCGCCAAGCCTCGCATCCGGGCACCTGAAGCCGCGCTGCCCGGAGTGCAGAAATGGTCACCCAAGAGCAGTGTTTGTGAGTGGGACATGGCGGGGTGGTGGGGGGGGTCATGGCAGGAGGTCACAGTGGAGGTCACGGCGGGCTCCACAGCCAGTGGAGTGCCCTGGGCCGTGTCAGGCACGTTTTGTCACATCACCATCGTAGGTGGTTTCACAGTGAACAGGACAGAAGAGGCCCCTGAGTTGACCCCCCCACCCCCCCATGGCAGGTGGACGGCACACAAGTAAACGAACATGACTGTTTTAGGTGGTGCTGGGGCCACAAACAGGAGCCGGACCCAGGAGAGCAGACGTGAGGGGGGCAGCTCGCAGGGAGCCAGGTGGGCTCAGACCTGAGCCGGAGGGCGGAACTGGCCAGGCCGAGGGCCCAGTGAGTGCAAAGGCCCCGAGGCAGAACAGTGTGGCCTCGCGCAGGAGGTGGGGGCATGGCCCTCAGGGCGGTGAGGGAGCTGGGCAGGGGCCGGGTCGCCACTCCACATGCTGTGGACCTCAGCTTTTATCTGCAGACAGCAGGAGAGAATCCGATTGACCATTTAGAACAGAGCCCCGGCGGCCAAAAGCTCATGTCTCCTCGTAGGCAGAACGCTCGTCACCGGGGTGTGTGTTCAGTGTCACTCGGGTTCTGTTGACACGCCGGCCGTGGAGTGCTAGTTTGTGTTTAGCAACCAGCCTTCTGGGGCGAAGGCCTGGTCCGTGGCCGCTGCCGGTTGCCGTGGTGTAAATGCTCCCACCGTGCCTGACTCCAGGCTGCCCCGTGAGTCCCCTGGGCATGGCGTTGAGAAAGGCTCTCTCTAGGAGCCTGCTTCCGCCATCCGGGCCCAGCTGACGTAAATAACCCCAAGAGCAACCCTAAAGGCCCAACGTAGTCAAATAACTGGGAAGTGACACGTTTCCAGTACTTACTACCTCTGTTTTTATTGTAAGTTCCTCACGTGTCAGGCTGTGGATCTCGGCGTTTAACGACGGCTGTGTCACAGCGGGCTGGCGGGCCCTGCACGCTGGGCTCTGTTCTCCCGAGCTGGCGCGAGCAGGCTCCAGCTCCTCTGCGGCGTCTTATAAAAAGACGCCGCTCACGGACGAAGCTGCCTCCCGGCCTCGTCGTCCCCAGGAGGGACACGTGGACTGGGTCAGTGCTCAGCAGGGGGCCGCCAGCACAGAAACTCCTGTCGGACCCTGGTTCTGAGCCCCGGCCCCACTTCTCACGCCAATGTCAGGCTCCTGGGACCCCCTCGCCCCCCGTCTTCCCCACTGTCGAGAGTTGGAGAGTTGGGGATGTCACTAGGGCAGACCCTGCTTGGGATTTGCTCGCTGGAGACACTTGGCACGTAGTACGTGCTCGGTACAGTGTTTGTAGGGTGACAGCCTGCGGTGGTGCTGTAAGCGGTATTGCCGGGTGTGCGGGCTCTCATGACACACGGGCAAAGACCCGTCATCGGAGAGTTCGGCCTTGTGTCTCCTCCCTGGATTGTTGGTGCCACCTTTCACTGGACTGCCCTCCTTCCTGGACCTGGCCAGCATCCCTCCCTCAACCAGCTAGGGCTGGGTCCGCCACCCTCTGCCCACGCCTCTCCCTCCCGAGAAGAGTGTCGCCCACATCTCTGAGCACGGGCCTTTACACCCGCCAGGCTCCCCTGCACGGCCATGTGCCGTTTGGTGAGGACGGTGGGCATTTCCCCTCAGCATGCCTTCGCCCATGCAGGTCCCCTCCCTGAAGTGTCCCCTCCCTGAAGTGTCCCCTCGCCCTTCTCTACCGAAAGCCGTGGTGACGCGGCTCAGAGGCCTCCTCCCTCGTGCCCGCGGGTCACGGCGAAGGGCTGCCGCGTACCGGAGACTCTGCTTCGTAGAGATATCTTACCATCGTAGCCTTGTCTGTCCTCACGTAGTTCCTCGCCGGCCGCTGGGGCGCTGGCTGCGTGTGCTCGGGACTGAATTTTCTGTGCCCGGAGTGCTTGTGGAGGAAATGCACAAGCGCATGGCACAGTTTGGCTTCATCAGGGGTGAGGAGGAGTCTGTGACTCCCTAGCCCCAGGCAGAGGCAGAGCACCTGCCCGGAGGACCTTGCTAGAAAATGCTGTGTGACGTTGGGAGAGTTACTTAACCTCTCTGTGTCTTTGTATTCCCTTTCACGAAACAGAGAGGGGAGGATTCAGGGAGCCAGCAGGTGTGAAGTGAGAACACGGCCTCGTCGGCCGTTTGTTCGCTGGGCTCAGTGAGCGCTGGCCGTTTCCGTCCGTGCCGTTTCCCGCGCAGCCCCTGGTCCGCACGGCCTGAGCACAGCACGGGCTCAGTTTTCGTTGTCCGTCCAGCGCTGGGTGCTCCAGAAGCAGGCTCCCCTGGGAATTCGGGCCGATGTCTCCGGCTAACCACAGATCCGGTCAGGTTTTCCGCAGAGCTGTGCCATGGTTTGGAGGGGACATTCCCGACCAAGCCCTGGGCACGTGACGCCCACCGTAGGCCCGGCCGGTGACAAGTCTGAAAAGCAGAGCAGGACCCCCATCACGAGCCGCGGCATCGTGGGAGGTGGTGGGGCTTTGCTTCCCGTGCACAGGCATCAGCGGCTGCCAGGGGCAGGGGACCTGGATGTGGCCGTGGTCCAGGAACCAGAGCATCAGCAGAGCCCCAGGCCCGCTGGGTCGGCATCTGCACCTTTACACTGTCCCCAGGTGGTTCGTGTGCAGTGCTGGTGAGGACGGCTCTGGTCTGGGCAGCGGGGGTGGAGGGGGGCAAGCGACTGACGGCCAAAGCCTGTATTTTGTCAGTAAACTTCCCTGGCACAGAGCCACGCCCACTTGTTTACAGTTTGGCTTTCGCAGCATGGACAGCTGAGTAGTTATGGCCAGTGAAGGAGCAGTGGCCCCAAAGTGTTTGCCGGCCGAGCCTCATAGAAGGCGCTTTCCCGCCCCTGATCTAAATAAAGCCCCATGGTCCAGCCTGGCTGCTGGGGTCTAACCGGAGGTTACAGCGTGACCAGTGTGGGCGGGGCCTGGGAGGAGGACTCCCCAGAGCCCAGAGGGGTCCCTGCGGGCAGCCGCAGGCCCTGAGAACCGCGGTTCCACGTTCCCTGTGAAACCCAGCCAGCAGTTCTGCGGTCCGTGCACGGGCCTGAGGTCCAGGAGCAGAGGCCTAGTAGGTGACGCCGGCCCTTTCCGAGGTGGCTGAGGCCATCGACGGGACAGTGTGTGTGAGGCGCTGGGGACAGAGCGCCGTTCCTGTCGGTGTTTTCATCCTTGTCCCCACCCTGGGGCCCCAGACTGGCCGGAGGAGGCCAGAGCAGGGTGGACGTGTCGTGAGCAAGGGGACACTGCCGGCGTCTTCCTCGGTGGGGCTCCCCGGGGCGTCGGAGGAGGGCCGTGGCAGGGAGGCATTTAGCCCAGTGCCGGGCTTGGGCGCAGACCCCCGGCGTCAGCCCTGTGACCAGGATGCACCCGTGCACGGCTGGGAGGCCGGGGCCGGCCGCTGCCGGGCCTCAGGGCACCGGGGCCAGACAGTGGCTGGCTCTGCAGCCCAAGGATGAGGTCCCCAGGGGCGTGGGGACGCCACCAGCCAGACCTAGGGGATGATGACAGGTGCTCTGGGAGGGTAGCCTGGAGTTAGGCCCATGTGGCTGCTGGGAGTGACAGTAAGAAAAGCTTCGGGGTGACGCCGCACCCCAGGTGGGGAATTCTTGGCATAGGTGCAGCCGAGGGCGGTCTAGGGAGACGCCAAGCTCCCCGCGGCTGGAAAGCCCCTGCCGGCCCGGCCCCCAGCCCCCAGGCGTCAGGTTCCTGGGTGTTCAGGAGCTGGCAAGCGTGACGGGGAGAGATGGCAGCCACGCCAGGTGGCCCCCGGGGCGGGGCCCTCCTCCCCAGGCGGCCGTGCCATCGACCCCGACCCCCTCTCTGGGTCCTGGCCCCGGTTCCCACGCGCCCTCGCCGCCTTCGTCAGGCACGTGGCGAGAGCGCACACCGTGTTGGAACGAGCCGGAAAACCGCCACCGGGCCGCTTCGTCTGCAGCTCTCGGGCTGTTGAAAGGTCACGCCTCAGCGTCCGAGGGATTTCGATGGGGACAGGCTAGGTGGGGGTCCCTGGCTACCTCTCAGCAGTCGGCAGCGGCGCGGGGGAGCGGAGAGGCCGTCGGGTCCCCGTGCCGTCCCTCCCCCTCCTCTCACGGAGTAGAGGGGCTTTCGTGGGGAGGGGGGCAGACCCGAGGCGGGAGGTTCCAGGCGATGCTGTCGCCTTGGAGAGCCATGTCGTACGGCCTTCCCCTGGGTCCCAGCGTCCACACAGTGCCCGTGGCCGGCCCCGTGCTCAGCTGTACCCCAGAGGAGGTCTCGGGAGCGGGGTTGCAGGCCAAGGGAACCTCGTCCATTGACGGGTATGGTTCCTGGTACGGAGGAAAGAAGGGGGGACGAGTGCCTCCAGCTCCCACCGCCTCTGTCTGCTGGGGCTTCTTCCCCTCTTGGTTTGCGAACTGGTGTGACCGAGCCCCTGGTACCCACCAAGAGGCTCTTTGGCGGGTTCGCTTTCATTCGTTTGGCTCAGCGGGACGGAAAGGTGGTCTGGTTTGGCAGCTGCCCGCAGGGCAGACTTCGGGGTGGCAAAGGAAACCATGTGCTTGAAAGGAAATCTGATGGGACAGAAATGCAACGGGGGGTGGCGGGATGGGAAGGGGCCGGTGGCTACCGCGTCCTCCCGCATCCTCCCGCGTCCTCCCGCGTCCTGCTGAGGCAGGGTCAGGGGCCCGGGGTGGCGGAGTGGCCTGGCCAGTGCCCGCCTCACCTGCCTGGCCCGCTTGGGAGGAGATGAGAGGCTTCGGGAGGGGCTGGTTTTGGCGTGAGCCTCTTTGATCTCCCTGTAAAATGGGCCTGCCCCACACCCAGGGGGCCTCATCAAAGCTGCAGCCACTCTCACTGACCTGGGGAACGGGGAGACAGGCTTAGAGAGGTGGCCTGAGCTCTGTCAGGGACGCGCTGGGCTGGGCTGGGGCCCAGTGTGTCCCAGGTGTCCTGTGGTGCCCACTCTGTTCCTCCCTGTGGTGTTCATGGCTCCTCAAGGATCTGTGCCAGGCGCCAGCTCTGTAAGGTTCTCACAGTCCAGCCCCCTGGCCCGTGGCTGAGGTGCAGGCACGCGGAATACCCCTGCTTTCCACGGGGAGGAGTCGAGACCCTCACCCAAGGTCACACAGCACCATCGGAGGCAGGACTTGAACCCGGGCATTCGAAACCCTGCCTCCTACCCCTCACCCCGTGACTCCTGCGTCCCTGGTGCATGGGCCGTGGCCAGCGGGGCCCTCGTTCAGCATCCTCTTCCTCCCACCGACTCCCTGATGGTCCCCTCCCTCCCCCTCCCAGCCTGCGCGGCCCAGGTGCAGAGACTCACCTGCCTCCCTGTTCTCCCCTCCCCCACCCTCCCCCGGGGCAGCAGCAGCAGCAGCAGCAGCAACAACAGCAGCAGCAGCAGCAGCAGCAGCAGCAGCAGATGCCCCGGAGCAGCCAGGAGGAGAAGGATGAGAAGGAGGCGGAGAGGGAGGAGGAGCGGCCGGACATGGACAATGACAAGGAGGAGCTGACCAAGTAAGGCCGGGCGCCGTGACCCCGGGGGGCGGCGTCTGCTCGCAGCCCAGATTTGGGGCCTGGTGGGCGACCCCGTGCAGGTGTGTGAGGACATGGCGATCTGGTGTCTACAGGTTGCCTGCTGGGAAGGCAGGCTCTTCCGCTCCGTCCGCGGCAGCCCCCCCTCCGGAAGCCCGCCCCCTTCCCTCCTCCGCCCGCCCTCTCTCAAACCCGCGGGGGACCCTGCAGACGGATCGCTCATTTGAGCTCCACTCCTGAGCTAATAAATCCAGGCAATGACTTTGGAACTCTGCCTCCTGTCTCTCCCACCTCAGGCTAGTCTCCTGAGGAGCCGGGAGGGCAGGGGAGGGGCGGCCGGGGGACTGGGGGGGCCCGGGATGTGGGCGGGCCACGCCCTCACCGTTGCAGTTATCCCTGTCAGTGTGAGTTTTTGCAGATCAAGGCCTCACCTCAGGGCCCCGACAGCCCCCCCTATGCCTTCCCGGGGGCCGGGGGAGCAGGGCCAGCTGCAGAGTCACGAGGTGGGGTGGGCACGGCTTAGCGCCAGGTATGGAATGGGCTCCGGAATGCGGTTGCAGAGAGCATCTGGCTTCGTTACCCGCGTCTCTCAGACTTCAGCGCGGGCCTTCAGGAAGATGGATGGAAGGCAGGGTGATAAATCTCAGAGGCCCCACGGTGAACCCCTGAGCCGGCTCCAGAGAAGGGCCCAGCTCAGGTGCTGAGGTCACATCAGCCCACACACCCCCGCTCAGCTTGCAGGAAACTTCCTCTGGCGTCTTCCCCAAGGCGCACCGGCACCCAGTGATGCCGACGGCAAAGGCCGTTCGCAGAGCCCCACCGGGAACATCTCTTTGGGGAGTAAAGAGGCTTTGACTGCTGCCAGCCTGCACCGCCATGCAGCTAACCCGGTAGTCTTGCAGGCAGAGAGCAGAGGGTATCTCTCTACTTGGTGCATAAAATGGTCCTTGCAAGGAGCCACCAGCTCATGTCCCCAGTCGGGTGAATAAAACAGCCATCCTGTTAACTAACTACCAGCCCACATCCCCCTGTTTGGAGAACGAGGTCGTCGATGGCCACCAGCTCACATGACCCGTCTGATAAATACAGTGGCGCTGCAGGTAGCACCAGCCAGTGCCCATCAAGCTCCAAACACCAGGTCTCTTGCAGCCGCCCGGTCTCTGGGCTCAGAAGTCATCCCTGTCTCTCTCACTGGCCTCCAGGGAGAAGACGGACGACACCTCCGGGGAGGACAACGATGAGAAGGAGACAGTGGCCTCCAAAGGCCGGAAAACCGCCAACAGCCAGGGGAGACGCAAAGGCCGCATCACCCGCTCCATGGCCAACGAGGCCAACAGCGAGGAGGCCGTCACCCCGCAGCAGAGCGCCGAGCTGGGTGAGTCGCGGGCCGGGGAGGGCGCCCGACGTGGCGGGTGTGACCTCTCGGCTTTAGAGGCGACCTCGCCGTGTGACCTGGGGCCGGCTCCTCAGCGTCCCTGTGCCTCGTCCTCTCGTCCCCGTGCCTCGTCCTCTCGTCCCTGTGCCTCGTCCTGTCGTGCGCGGCGGTTGCCGGGACCCGCAGGCTTGCGTTTCTGGGTCTGGGGGAGTTCCCGTAAACATCCCGGGCCACAGTCTGCTTTGGGGGTTGAATCGGGAGGTCTGGCTGCACTCGGCCCGCATTTCCAGCGTGCTGGAGTGCCCGGGACGCCTCACCAAAGAGTCACTGAGCCCCGGGGAGTCCACGCTCAGATGGGGTCCCTGCCTGTCTAAAGCCCACGTCCCTGTCCCCCCCGTTTGCACGCTCCCAGACGAGCCAGCCCCTTCCCAACCAAATGCCTAAACAGGCAGCTCTCACGGTCTAGGCCCTGGACCGCCTCAGTTCCCCGTCTGTGAGGTGGAGTGATTGGTACTCCGCACCCCAGCGGGTTGTGCGAGGCTGGCCAACTGCCCCGTGGTGCCAGGGTGGCGGTGGCTGGAGCTGAGTAGCCACCACCCCGTTTTTCGCACGGGCCATCCCCACCCTGCCCCAACCCTGTCTGTGGGCTCTTAGCGTCACTTCTGTGGGCCCTACCGGGAAGCACAAGAGAATTGAGTAGCAGTTCTCACGTTTGGCCACAGGGGGGCAGCAGACATGTGTCTGTTGTCTACCATTTTGGCTCTTGGGGGGCCCACCCTTCCTCCTCATTGAGGACCCCCGCCCCTGAATGCTCAGGCTAAGGTCCCAGCCACCAGGTGGCCTTCCCAGGACAGGAGTTGGTAGAGCTGGTGTTTCATTTCTCACAGATGCCCCCTCCCCCACACTCAGGGTCTGTGCCGGGCATTCACCTCTTCCTCGATGGGAGGTAATTTGTACCCATTTCGAAGATGGGCTGCTTGAGGCTTGGAGAAAGGGGCGTTGCTTCTGCAAAGTCACAGAGTCGGTCGGGATTCAAACCCCGCCCTGCTGGCCCCAAGTCCCATGTGGTTCTTTAGTCTCCAGCCAGCTGCCCCCGGTGCCAGGGTGCCCGGAGGCCCAGGGCATAGAGCTCCCCTCAGAAGTGTGCTGGTGTGCCTGACTTCTGGGGCGCTCCTGGAACCCCAGGCCGATCGGGGGCTGGAGTGTGGGGTGGGAACTACAGGAGGCTGTCCCAGCATCGCACCCCGGTCCCAGGGGTCACAGCCTCCCTCTGGGAGGGGGGCGGGGTTGGCGTGGTGGCAGGGAGCGCCAGAGGCAGCCCACGGGGGTGGGGCCTGCTCTCGGCTGAGCTGCTGCTCCCCAGTGCTGTCCTACCAGACATTCCTCCTGTGGTCAGCCAGCCCCGATCGAGCCCTCCTCGGTGCCTGGAGCTGGTCCAGGTGCTGAGTCCACGCGGTGACGTCCCTCATGTCTGCCTCCTCACAAGGCCCTAAGCAATGATCAGGGGAGGCCCCGGGCTCCCATCGAGGGGGCTTGGACGACAGGCTCACGGAGGCACGGCAGGGGCTTGGCCGACCGCCGACCCAGGGTCAGCCGTGTCCCTTCTAAGAAGCACAGAAGCCTCGTCCTTGTACTGGATGCGTTAGGGAGAATGTGACAATCACCCTGTAGAGCACGGTTTTTAGGGCATTTTTACTCCCAGGGGACAATTGGTCACGTATGGAGACATTTTTGATTGTGATACCTGGCGTGGGGTGCTGGCAGCATCTGGTGGGTAGAGGCCACGGACGCCGCTAAGCGTGCTGGAGTGCCCAGGACGCCTCACCGAAGAGTCACTGAGCCCCGGGGAGTCCACGCTCAGATGGGGTCCCTGCCTGTCGAAAGCCCACGTCCCTGTCCCCCCCCACGTTTGCACGCTCCCAGCGAGCCAGCCCCTTCCCAACCAAGCGCCTAAACAGGCAGCTCTCACGGTCTAGGCCCTGGGCCGCCTTAGTGTCCCGTCGGTGAGGTGGGGTGATTGGTACCCCGCACCCCAGCGGGTTGTGCGAGGCTGGCCCCGGGTACAAGCATGTGTCCGCGGCGCCCGTGCAGCCAGCGGCGGGCGAGGCGGCCTCCGCGGCCGCTGCCAACGTGCCCCGTCTCCCTCGCAGCCTCGATGGAGATGAACGAGAGCTCCCGCTGGACCGAAGAGGAGATGGAGACAGCCAAGAAAGGAGAGGCTGC
>NW_006434829.1:3435376-3440452 GCF_000325575.1 Pteropus alecto
GTGGCCACACCGCCAGGGTGCCGCTGGGTCGCAGCTCAGACACGCAGCTCATGCCGCGCACGGGTGGGCGGACGGCTCCCCGCAGGGCCAGCGCGTCCTGGCCTTGGAGACAGAGCCGCAGACGTGGGCCCGGGCGCCACGGGGACAGGCGCAGGTCCTGCGGGCAGCCACGTCGGTGGGGTCCCGGGTCAGGCCGGCCCCCACTCAGCTGCTCCGTCATGGGGAGGCACCTGCATGTTCACTGGGACCCCTGGGCCCTTCGCTTCCGGGCCCGGCCGTCTGTGTCCGGGCTTCAGTTTCCCCGTCCGTGGGATGGGACCGGTGTCCGGGCTGGCCCCGAGGAACCGAGGATGGGCCCCGCACTGTCGGGGGCTTTCCCCGTCCCTGGAGACCCTGAAGCCCGCCCCTCAGTCGTCTGAGCCCAGTGCGGCGGCATCTGAGCCCCGCTTGCCCGCGCGCTCCCCTTCTTGACCCCGAGGGGTGGGTCTCGTGTCCGTCCCCGTTTTGCTGACGGATCCGAGGAGCAGAGGCCAAGTTGCCCCGGCCCCGGGCTGTGTGCAATGGCCGGGAGCCAGCCCTCCCCGCTCCCGTCACCCAGGCCCTGCCTCTGACATTCACTTTCTTTGTGCCCAGAGCTCCAGGTCGTGACTCATGCGGGAACAAACAGATGAGGGAACAAACGGCCTTTCTAGTGCAGGAGCCGGGCGCACAGGGACAGGCGTGCATGAGGACGGCCAGGGCGGCCGAGACCCTGGCCACGGCCGCCTGCCCCGCGCCTGCCCCGCCGCCCGAGGGACAGGGAGCCGAGGGGCCCGAGCGTCTGGCCCTGGCGTTTCAGTAACTGACCGAGAGCAGCCCCAGACCTGAGCGCGCCCCCATCCGGGGCCCGGCCCTCCCCGCAGGCTCCGAGGATCGCTAACGGGGGCCTGATCTTGCGGGCCGAGGCCCTGTTTTCACTGGCTCCGAGGATACGGGGGCCTGAGGGTGTTGTCTCTAGCTGGCGGGGCACGGGGCGCTGTCAGCTCCCTAAGGGGCCATGTCTTCATTTTTTTGCCGTCTCCTTCGTCCACTATATGGTTTCTACATGAATTTCTCCATGGGATGCAAAACAGGCTTTGCTAAAATGTGATTCCCACCCCCCGCCGCCACACTTTTTAATTTAATTTTGGCAAAATACTCACATTTTACCATTTTAGCCATTTAAAAGTGTACAGTTTGGTGGCACTGAGTACGTTCGCAGTGTTGGGCGGCGGTCCCCACTACCCAAACGGAAGCCCCCGCCCGCCGCTGATGCCGGCCAATCTTTCCGAGTCTGGATTCGACTGTCCTGGACCCTCATGCGTGTGGACGCTGGCGGCTCACCCCAGGCATCACGTCCTCCAGCTCCGCGGTGGCAGCGCGGGGCAGTGCGTCCCTCCTCGTCCTGGCCGCGTCACGTTCCACGGTGTGGAGCCCCTTCCTGTCACCCCTTCCTGTGTTGGCTGATGGGCATGGGGATCCCTCGGCGACGGTGAACGGTGCTGCTGTGAGCGTCTGTGTGGAGCGTGCGGGTCCCTTAGCCACACGTCAGACTGTTGGCCGTGGCCCCTCACCTTCCCCCCGCCCCCCGAGGTGCCGTCTGTCTTCACGCAGCCCAGCCCTGCCTGCCTCCCTCCTGCCTGGGCGCAGGGGTTGGCCGGGTTGGCGGTTGCCCCCTCTCCCTTTGAGAAGGGCAGACCTGGGGGCTGGGAGGACGGGCGGGGATGACTCACCACCGAGACAGGTGTCTGTACCGTCTCAAGGTTGGGTCCTCCGCGGTGGCAGTGAGCTCATCCTGGGTCCTGCCCACAGAGCCGGCAGCGTGAGCGTCCCTCACCAGGGATCGGGGCCGTGCCTGCCGAGGCCCTGCTCGGTGACATTTGTAATAATGCAGTGAGCGCCTATGAGCCCGTCCGCCGTGAATTACAGCAATCTGGACAATTACCGCTCAGGGTGGCTGCTAATGGCTGCGTGTTCCAGGCGGTGGCGGGAGGCACAGGGGAGGCAGGTGCTGGCAGCCCCAGCGTCACCTTCTCCTCGGTGGACAGGGTGAGGAGCCTAAGAAAGTCGTGGCGCCTCCTGCCCAGCACTCAGAGACCCAGGGGAGGACCCAAGGGCCTGCCGAGTCTGAGGCAGATGGCATCCGCCCTGCATCCGCCCATCGCCCTGCATCCGCCCATCGTTCAGATTGACCCAGTGCCTCGCCCTCTGTGGGGCAGGGCTGCTCAGAGGGGAGCCGGCCCCGGGCCCTCCCTCGGGGACCCTGGGGTGGGTAAGCAGCCAGTATCCCAGGGCCTCGGGAGCGCTAAGCCTGCCCGATGCATTCTGGAGACTTCCAGCAGCCTGGTCTGGAAGGATGAACTGCAGAGGGTCCCCCACCCCGAGCGAGAAGCCAGACCTCAGCCTCTGGACCTTCTAGTCTGCAATCTCAGGCCAATCAGGCAACCTCTCCGTGGCACGGTTTGCTTATCTGTGCAGCGGGCGTTGGAGTTTAATCCCCTGCATTTGTTTCCTGGGTTCCCACAGCAAAGCACACACCGGGTGGCTTAAAGCAACAGAGGTTTATT
The DNA here is from genome assembly GCF_000325575.1 of Pteropus alecto. Lineage (NCBI taxonomy): Eukaryota > Metazoa > Chordata > Mammalia > Chiroptera > Pteropodidae > Pteropus > Pteropus alecto. Next base: position 3,437,962 of record NW_006434829.1, read on the forward strand.
CTTTCACGGCTCTGGGGGCTGCAAGTCCAAAATCGAGGTGTCAGCAGGGACGTGCTCCCGCTGGAGGCTCCAGGGGAGAGGAGGCTGCCCCTCAGCAGCCGGTGTGGCCGGCGATCTGCGATGCTCCTTGGTCGGCACATCTCCGTGCTCTGCCCGTGTCTCCACGTGGCCGTCCTCCCTGCGTCTCTGTCCGATTTTCCCTCTTCGTAGAAGGACCCTCCCTGATCCAGGAGGACCTCGTCTGGCCTGATCACGTCTCTAAGATTCTCTTTCTAAGTAAGGTCCCATTCCCAGGTTTGGAGGGGACACTTCAGCCCTGCTCAGCCACCTTTCTGGGGTTTTGGCGAAGGAAGATCGAAGAGCACAGGGCAGTGATGTCTCAGCCGTACGGAGCTCCCCACCACCGTTTGTGGCTGCAGCCAGCTCCTCGGCCACATGGCCCTGGCCCAGCCCTGTCTCGGCCCCGTTTCCCGGGCAGCCGGGATGCCGTCTCCGGGGTTGTGCAGGGTGCGTGAGCCACGTGCACGCGGTCCCGGTATGCAGCAGGCCCACGGCGTACCACAGACTCGGAGCCTTTCTTCCTGGGTGTGAGTCCCAGCTCTGCCCCTCGTGGTGCGGGACCCCGAGTAGGGCTGCCCCTCTCAGGGCCTCATTGCACCTGGGGGAAATGGGCAAGGAGTGAGTGACCTGCCAAGCAGGTGTAAAATGAAGCTTGAAAGTTCCACAGCACTGAGGCTTCCCCTGGGCTGGGGCGGGCACCCCTATGGAGGAGACCCCTGGGCTGGCACTCAAAGCACCAAGTAATGACAGATAACACTAAGCAACACTCTTGAGTACTTCTCCATACTTCCGGGTGCTCAGGGGCTGCTCGGGGCTTTACGTGTGTCAGGGGGCGTCGTCCCCACCGACCGTATGGGGCAGGTGCTGTTCCTGGTCCCTGCGTTCAGACGAGGAGACAGACTCGGAGCCCGTAGAGCTGTTAAGAGGTAGAACTGGGATTTGAACCCAGACACTCCAGGTGCAGAGTCGCAATGGGGCTGGCGTGAGGGCCGAATGAGCTAGTCCGCAGGCCAGCCTGCCATGAGTCAGATAGCGAGGAGGGAGGGCCGTCCTTCAGAAGGGACAGCACATTCCAAGGCCCGATGGCCAGGCCATGGAGTCAAGTAAGAAGCTATTGAAATCCAGAGAATGAGAGGGAGAGGGAGAGAGGCGAGGAACAGGGAGGCCACTGGGGAGCTGGCCTTCCCGGCTGGGGGATAGAGTCGGGCTGTTTGTCTGAGGGCACGGGGAGGACGTGGGGTAGGGGGCGCTGCGGCTGCAGGGTCCCAGCCGGGCAGGTGGGTGCGTCCAGGTCAGGGCTGCCTGCCCGGGGGCCTGAGCATGTGCAGAAGCTGCTTCCCCAGGAGTCGGGCAGTCCCAGGGAGCTGGCTGCTTGCCCTCAGGCCCAGTGCCACCCTGGCAGGCGGGGCAGGTCAGGCTCTCGTTCCCCTGGGAAAGGTCAGCCTGGCCTGGCTCGGAGTCTTGACTCAGCCATGCTGGGAGGCCCAGGGCTCCGCTGGTGGCTCCTCCCCGGCCCCAGCCCCCCTTCTCTGGTGGCAGGGCACCAGCCGTGGAGGGGGGTGGGGAAGCCCCCCATGTCACAGCGTCCCAGACCAGGAATAGGCTCTGGCCCAGCCGTGTGGTCAGCCCCTCTGTGACCTCAAGTGCCCTGCCTGGTGACAGGAGATAGAGTGTTGCAGGGCTGGGCTCTGGTGGCCCCAGGCAAGCCCTATCAGGCTGGACAGAGCTCAAGCCAAGCCCAGAACTGTCCCCCAGTAGCTACAGGCCAGCTTTGCCATCAGGACTTGCCCCTTTGGTGGGCGCGAGGGAGAAGCCCCTGATGGCTTTGCACCTGAGCGCGGCTCGTGTGCACTGGTTGGTTTAATTAGTCTTCACGGGTGCAGAGCATGAGGCTTGGGGAGGGGAGGCGGAGCCCCCAGCCAGAGACCTGCCCCCACTGCAGACACCGCAGAAGGGGCAGCCTGTGCTCGGCCTGGACAGCAGTACCCGCATCCACCGCGGCTCACGGTGGAAAGTGTGCTGTCGTGATCAGTACACAGGGCTGTGGCCGACGCAGCTTCTGAGTACCAGCCCCGGGGAAGGCCCGGTCGGAGACAGGGCCACCGCTCAGAGTGGGGCTGATTCTGGGGCTGATTCATAGGGGCAGGGCAGCCTGAGGGTTAGTAGAGGGGACGGTGTGGTGTCCTAGGGGACTGCTGCCACCCTTGAGCTGGTGACAGACTGATATAGAGAAGGCACGTCCTGTTGCCTCCTGAACTGGATGCTTTGGGCGTGTAGGAGACGAGCTGCTGTGATGGTTCCAAAGGAGAAAGTCGGGGTTTCTGCATGAACTGGGGGGGCAGCCAGACCCAGGGGCAGGCTCCAGAACCTTCTCTTGTTCCTTGTCAGTGGCCCCGAAGATACAGTCTAGCATCGAACAGCCGTCACCTGA
>NW_006434829.1:3440709-3441583 GCF_000325575.1 Pteropus alecto
TGGCCACGAAGATACAGTCTAGCATCGCCCAGCCGTCCCCTGCCGTAGGAGAATTTACACCTCAGCCTTCAAGTCGGTGCTTCTTCCCCGGGAGAAGAGACACAAGGCAGTTTGCACAGTAGCCAGGGTGCTGTGACCACGTGCGAGAGCTCGCTGGTCGGGGACGCGGCATGAATGATCTCGGTTCTGCCAAGGGACCCTCAAAGCGCGTTCTCCATGTGTGCGAAAAACGTGTGTGGCACGCTCCCTCTCGCATGAGTGCACACGTGCTCACGCGCGCACGCGCGCGCACACACACACACACACACACACACACACACACACGACTTCTGCTTTGCAGTTGGAAAAACCGAGGCCCAGAGGCTGAGCAATGAGCCGGAGACCGCACGGCCCAGGAGCACTGCCCTCCGCTGTGCAGGAAAACTTGACGTTGAAAGCACGATGTTGCAGGCATTTTCCCGGAGTGGCAGGCAAGGCTACATTTCACAGTGTACCTACGATGTGCAGACATACTTGCTGAAACAGGCTAAAGCAGGCATCATAGTCGATTTTAAAGAAAATAAGCAGAAAGAAAAAGGTAAGCAAAGTTCAGGTGGGAGGGGTCTATGCAAAACCCTGGTGGGGTTCCAGGCGGGGTTCCAGGCGGGGTTCCAGGCGGGGTTCCAGGTGGGGTTCCAGGCGGGGTTCCAGGACTGGCGGACATTTTGGAAGCTCTGATGCACAGAAGGCGCCCGGCAAGGTTGCCGACGGAGTGGCCGAGTCGCCGTCGCGCCCACCCAGGGCTTGGGGTTTCTGAAATAAGGAAGTGGCATGACTCAGGACTCAGTCTGCTGGATTTCCCCCCCCCGCCCCCCACCCCCGCCCCTTTGACAGA
>NW_006434829.1:3441644-3444221 GCF_000325575.1 Pteropus alecto
AGAAAATTTTATTTTGCGATGTGGGATTTCGAACGTGGCGGTTGGCAGGAGGTGCGTGGCTGAGCCCCTCTTGCAGGCGGCCTATGCTCTTCGCAGAGGGAAAATACAGTGTCAGGGTTGAGGGGCCAGCAGGGTGGCGTGAGCGAACGTGTTTCACGGAGGGGGTGCTGGTTTCCAGAGGGAGCAGCTGTGACATTCCTGGGATGCAGCGCATACTGACATGGTGCCCATGGGTGCTGGAAGGGCGCTCGCCCCAGTTTATCTGAACTTGGGTGGGATGGGGGTTGGCCCTTGGGGCAGGTTCCCGGGGGAGAGAGCTGCCTGTGGCAGGGCCCCTGAGAGGGTAGTAGCTTGGGAGGGATCCAGGGCAGAGATGTGACAGGGACAGAAGTCTGTCTGGGTACTGAGTCACGGCTTCTGTGAGAACGAACGGTTTGTCACAGGTCCCCGGATGGTGCATGTGCAGCCAGAGCAGCCAGCGGCCGGGCTAAGCCCCCAAGCCACCATGTTGAGAGACACCCCTCTCGCTGCCACCCTTGCGACTACCTCTTGCTCCTTCACCTCATTCCACGTTTGATGTCCGTGACTCAGACCTCCTGGCTCGACTTCCTGTCTCGGTCGATTTCACTTCCTAGTTCCTGCCTCCTAATACTTCAGAATGAAACTCCTTCCTTAGAAATTAGAAGTGGGGTCGGGGAATCCAGACCGCAGGGGACGTTGGCAGAGTGTGCCATCTGGGTACCAGGGCAGGGTGTGCGTGCCCCTGGCCAGGAGCAGTGGGCACTTCCTCCTGCCTCTTCCGGGGATGGTCCAGGGTGCCCTGTGGGCGATAAGCCCTGAGCCCCAGAGAGGTGGCAGAGATACCTGTGGGATGTCCAGTGGCCCCAGGCCCAGACACCAGGAGTGTCTAGAGCTTTGTCCATTTGCCGAGCGCCTCCTGGCAGCCTAGCGGTGTGGGTGCAGAGACGTGGCCGTTAGTGAGCAGGGAGGCAAAGAAGCTGATCAGGGAGCTGATTTCAGTGCTCTAGAGATGACAAAACCCTGTGACAGCAGGGTGACCGGGAAGGGTGGTCAAGGAAGGCTGCTCTGAGGAGGTATCACTCAGCTGAGCCCAGAGCGAAAAGAGGCAGATCTGTGAAAAAGCCGTGTAAGCAGTGGGGACAGCTGGTGCATGTCCTGGGGCACCTCCCAGGCTGGCATTGCGGGCCAGCACCTGGCATGAGCGAGCGAGGGAGGGGGGTGGGAGGCAGGCCGGCAGGTGGGCGGGGCCGGCCCCACACAGAGGCCTCCAGATTTTATTCCCTGAGCCTCGTTTGGTTCCTCGTGGGAAGATCTGAAGCAGAGGAGTGGCGAGATTGGATTGGCGTCATTAAAAGCTCACTGCGGAGAATGGAAGTCCAGGGCCCCTGGCATGGTTGGGATTTGCTGCCCTCCATGGTCTGGGAGCACAGGCCTGGGACAGGCTCTCCCGAGATGCCTGTCATTCTTGAGTTTCCATGGGTAGGATGGAAAGGCTGAGGGCTAAAGGGACAGGCAGGGCAGTGACCCCAGAGCTGGAGAAATCGGTCATGACCTGGATCTAGCTCCAAAGTTCAACCCAGTTAACTTTCAACCTTCTGGGAGCTGTGGGGACACCTGTGGCAGGTGTTTGTAGGGGAAGCAGGCTGAGAGGAGAGAGGTGGCCAGGATAAGGGTCCCTGGAGCAGCTCAGAGCCACCTGGGGACCCCAAAGCTTTTCCCTAAATGCTGGAGCTCTCTTTGCCCTTGAATAGTCTCAAAACCGAGACTTCCTCTCCAGGCGCTGGGGCCAGCTCTGGCGGTGCTGACGGAGCATGTGGCCCCCTTCCCGCCCTCTCGGACTCGATTTCCCCACAGAGGGCCTGGCCCGTCCAGGTGGCTTGAGGCCGGGTGGGGGCAGACCGCGGGTGGAGCCGGCAGCGGGGGAGTGACAGCAGAGGAGGCTGTTTGCTCCCGTCTGCCGGGCGGAGAAGCCCTGTTTTTCTGAACCCTCTGTTACCGCTGCTGACGCGCCACCGCCAGCTCGGAGGAGGGGAGGGAGAGGGGAGCGGTGCCAAGTCGGCCCGCCCCTTCTGAACCTGGGCCTCTGCCACGCTCCCCCGCCCGTCCTGGCTCCGTCTGGAGGTCACATTCAGCCCTGACGCGGCGTGCTGGGCCAGGCAGCAGGAAGAGCCAGCGAGCCGCCCCTCGAGGCTGCCGGGTGCCGCGGCCCCGTCGGGCTTGGGTCCTTGGCCTTCGCCAGCAGGGGCATCGGGGGTCCGGGGGTGCAAGGCCAGCACCCCTCGCCGAGCCCCCACACCGGGGTCCTTGGTGCCTGGAGGAGCCACGGACACTGTGCGCCCTGGTGACGCCTGGCACGGGCCACCCAGCACACAACTGACAGCTTCCCTCTGCCCGCCCCCATCGGCGAAGGGCACCTCACTCTCCCGCAGCTGCCGGAGTGGGGGACGGCGTCCGTCCGTCCGGGGTGGCAGTGCTGGAGTCCTGGGCCTGGCCGTCAGCAAGGAGCTGCCCCCACCTTCCCCAGAGCCAGCCTCCGCCTGCCTGCTGTCCCTCCCC
>NW_006434829.1:3444266-3450696 GCF_000325575.1 Pteropus alecto
CTCCCTCCTCCCTCCCTCCTCCCTGGCGCTGTTGGAGGAGAAGGATGTGAGACTGAGCTGAGCCGCCAGCAGACGCCAGAGCCGGCCGCCCAGCCTCCCGCCTCCCAGCCCGCTGCTCCCAGCTCCGTTCCCTGGAGCATCCTCCAAGCCGTATGTTTCCGGAAAACTTGGCGGAGGGGGAGACGCAGATGAGAGGATGTGAGTGAGTGGCCCCGGGGAGGGGGGCTTCGGGCCGCAGTGACAGGGATGGGGGGCCAGGGGCTCAGGGGTTCTGTGCCTGCGGGGCTGCACCCCTACCCTTTTCCCCGGGATCCCCTCTCCTGCCTCTGCTGCCTGTAGGGCCCGGGTTCTCCAGGAAGGAGGGTGCGACCCCGGTCTTGGGGGTGCTGGTTGGAGCATGCTGGAGGTGTTTCTCCAGGGGGACTGGCGTGGCGGGCGCTTCCGCTGGGTCTGGTTCGGGTGGTTTCCAAGGCATGGTGGGGTCTGAAGTGCTTCTCCCTGCGCCCGGCATCCTCTGTCTGGGGCCATAGGAACTGGAACCAGAGGGAAGTGTGCGCCGCCCGCCCCCGCCCCAGGGGCGCCGGCCAGCAGTGGCCGCACACGTACCCCAGCCCCTCACGCGGTAGCTAAGGAAACTGAGGCCCGAGAGAGGGAGATGGCCGAGACCACACAGAACGTTCTGGGCAGGGCTTCTGGACGCTATGTCCGGTGTTCTTGGTGAGCCTCTCGCCGTCGGGAGGGGCCGGGTGACCCGCGACCCGCCCCCGCCCCCCACCAGCTCTCGCTGCTGCCGCACGTGGAGGTAGTTAGGACCCCAGCCCTCCCTGGACGCCGACGCACCTCGCTATCTGTTTGCCCAGTTCAGAAATGTCAGGCTCCCCAGGGTCCAGCTCCCTCTGGGCGCCCGCCGCTCCCCCGCAGGAGGCCCAGATGGGAGACCCACCCCCTCCCACCCAGGGCTCCGGCCCGACGTGTTTGCCTGGGCTCTCTTGGCCCCGGCTGGGGAAATATAAATAAACGCGCGTCCCCATCGTCCTCCGCCAGGTTCTGTGGCGGTGGCAGCTGCTGCTGGCTCGGGCAGAGGGAAAGGTCAGGGGGCCGGGTTGCACTTGATCCCACGCCCTCCCCTCCCCTCCGCCTGTCCTTGAGGAACCCTGAGGGGCTGGGAGCCACGTGGCCCTGTGGCCTTCTCAGGGGAGCAGGTGGCCTGTCCGGCCAGCACCACCCCCACCCTCTGGGTCCAGAAACCCCCGCTCCCCACGCCCACCCGACCCCTGGGCCTGTTCCACGAGCTCGTGAGGTGCTGTCCCCCCGCCGCCCCCCACCTTTCCCAGCCTTGGCGTCCCCGTCCCGGGGAAGGGAAGCTGTTGCTCAAGGCCTTGCGGCAAAGGGTGAGCCGCAAGCAAGTCTTTGAAGGGCTCTGCACAGTCCGGGTCACCTGGCTGTGGGACACAGTGGTTTGTTGACGGGGTTTCCGCTGCTCTTGTGTTATTTCTGTTAGAGTCTGGTGTGCAGCAAGCCACCGGCACGCGTGCGGATGGATGAAAGGATGGGTGGATGAATGAATGAAAGAGAGAGGCTGCCAGCCCCTCAGGCTCCTGCACCCCTGCGGCATTCCCGCCGTAACCCTCCCTGCTTGCAGCTTGATTCGATGCAAGGAAAATGGCCTCAAACTTCGTTATGGGAAGTCTTTGGTTAGTCGTTACAAGTCTAGCACTGGGGCTCAGAGGCCGCTGTGTTCCCAGCAACGTGACTCAGGCTTCATGCCTGCCGCCCTCTGGGGGGCCCCAGTCCTGCCCCGCAGCCCCTAGAGGCCTGGAGCCCGCCTCCCGCCGGGCCATCGGGAAGTGGGCTGACCCCACCTGCCCTGCAGACTGGCCGCTGCTCAGGGAGCACTGCCGCCTGGGGACGCGGGCAGAAACGGGGAGGCACCGGTCGTGGGCACGGCTGGCCCATGTGTGCCGCAGCTCAGCGGGCAGATGGCCTGAGACCCGGAGCCAGGCTTCTCGGGGTGCTGCCTCTAGCCTGGGACGGGATGTTTCTGCGGAGCCTGGTGTTCAGAGCATTGAAAATAGAAGTGGGGGTTGGGGTACAGCTCTGGCCTGAGTGTGGGGATGGAGAGGACTTTCTCTGACCTCAGTGGGTTTGGGGTGGAGTCTGCCCATTCCTGGGGGGCTTGTCTCCCTGCATCAGGATACTGTGAGGCTGTGAGCAGCTCGCAGAGTTGGGGGCAAGTCCACCGTCAGCCCCTGGACCAGCCCAGTGGTCCCCGAGTCCAGGGTGGGCCTTTGGACCCTGGGGTGCCCCCGTTACCTAGGTGTGGAGGCTTCTGGCCCCAGCTCACCCCCACCTGGACTCTCCACTACCCCCCAGACCGCCCCCGGCTCACACGTTCCTTCCTCTCCCTGGCCCAGTGCAGCCGGAACACAGCCCGTCTCCCGAGGCCTTGTCTGCAGCTGCAAGTGCGTGTCAGTGCCGGGTCACGGCTGCAGGCAGGCAGGGGAGGTGGAGGCCGGGGGCGTCTGTGCCCCAGACCTCAGCCCGCAGCTCCCGGGGCCCTTGACGGCAGCCTGGGTGGGGGTGCACTTGTGGGGAGCGCCCACCTGCCCTCCCAGTGCCCAGAGCCTAGGCCCCTCCCACGCAGCCTAGGGGGGCCAGGCTCTCCACCCCCAATCTCTCTGGTGTCCATCCCCCCGCCACTTCTGGGTGGTTTGGACCCAAGCAGTGGGTCTCAGGCTTGGTGTCAGGGCTGCCCAGCGCTCTGTCCATCCCCCCAGGCCATGGGCACAGCCCTCACCTGCCGCCCTCCCCCAGGTCTCCTGGAACATGGCCGGAACTGGTCGGCCATCGCCCGGATGGTGGGCTCCAAGACCGTGTCACAGTGTAAGAACTTCTACTTCAACTACAAGAAAAGGCAGAACCTGGATGAGATCCTGCAACAGCACAAGCTGAAGATGGTGAGCACCACCCCCCACACACACACCCCCGCCACCCACCTCCCCAGGCGTCTGGCCAGGCCTGGGGCCTCTCGCGGCTCACGCCCAGCAGACCCGCAGGGCGGCTGCAGGGTCAGCATCCCTCCCGGGTACGGGGATGGGCAGGCGTGCCCGCTCTGTGCCAGGCTCTCCTCTCGGGGCCTGGAGAGCCGGCTGGGGCCCGAGGCCAGAGCCTGGTGGGTCAGGCACTGACTCACCCGGGTGTTGTGGCTGTCAGAGCGTCAGAGTGAAGACCGAGAGGCAAATGACCCCCAAGCGAGCGTCTCCCCCACTCCGTTTGACCTCACAGGCTTAGGACTGTGCCGGGGAGGGGAGGACAGGTCAGGGAGCAGCCAGCCCAGCCCTGGCCTCCCAGGGGCTCCCGGGGGCGCTGAGACCTGTCCTTTTCCCGGGGCACAGACTTGCCTCTGAGCAAACAAACGGTCTCCGTGGAGGGACTGCTTCCTCCGCAGCGGGTCAGCGGAAGCGAGGGCCATTTGGGGGTGGCCTCTGCTCCCTCTCCCTCCAGTTTGGGCACGCTGGTGGCATGCCAGGCATCGTCACCATTTCAAGTATGGGGAAACTGAGGCTTAGCCAGGCTCACGAACAACTGACTTGGGTATGAAGCCACAGCTGTGTGACCCGAGGATAATGGTCTAAATCAGTGGGCCGTACATGCCTCAGAGAGACGCAGGTACAGGAAGGAGCAAGCAGCCCTCCTGCCTGCAGGCGAGCCACCTGTCGCTGGGTTTACAGTTTAAGGTCCGCTCTCCCGTGCAGCCCGCTGAGGTCCAGCGAGGAGGAGCAGGCTGCGGAGGGTGCACGGCACATGCAGAATTCCAGGGTACCCCGTTCCCAGCGCTCTTGAGTGTTCTGGGGGGACACTGTTCATGTCTCTGTGACCAGGGCTGGGGCTGGCCCTCAGGCTTCAGTGGGGCCCCTGCCAGCGCCCCGGTCCTCATCCTGTCCAGTGAGGCCACGCCTCCTTCATGCCCCTGTTTTCCGGGACCACTGGAATCGGTCCCCATGCTCCTCAAGCTTCAGGCAGTGCTCGCTCGCATACCAGGAATTCTGCTTTTCCCTAGATTTTCCAGGATTCTGGTTTTCCAGAGGGAGGAAGACTCAGTGAGGGCGAGGGCACCGTGCACCTGTCCTTAACACCTGCCGGAATCCTTAGAGCAGAGAGGCTGCTGAGCCCCAGCAGCCTGGGCTGCCTCTGCAAAGCCCGGCTCAGAATTGGGGGCGCGGACTCCGAGCGCCGCCCCAGGCACACAGGGATGTCTTCCCTTCCCCGCGCCCTCTCCTTCCTCTCCGCCCCTCCGCTCCTGCCCCCCACCCTGCCCTCCCGCACTCCCCGCCCCTCCCAGTCAGCGTCCACAGCCCGCAGAGCCCAGGCGGTTGGGTTATAGGCGTCCCCTCTGGCAGCGTGCTGGCCCTAGGCCTCGCTTTCCAGGTTTCCTCGGGGTGTGGCCCCACTGCGCCCCTGGGGACCGCAGAACTTGGAGGACCAGAGCGCCCAGCAAGGCAGATGGTGCAGCCAGGGCTCGGGGGTGGAAGGAGGGTCGTGTCCTGGTCTGACCGGCACCTGTACGGCCTTGGGCAGTGGCTCACTCTCCTGAGCCTCGGTTTCGTGTGTGTCAGGTGGGGCAGTAACAGCCCTTACGCTGAGAACACGGGAGAAGCTCGAGCGAGTGACGGCCTGTCAGGAGCCGTGAGGGTTCGCCGCCCTTGCTGTGACTCCCGTTAGTTAGCAGTCATCACCGCCATCGCTACTCCTGATCGTAGCGGTATCCGTATCGTCGTTATTATTTCTAATCCGCCGACCCCCTCTCCTTCTCCAGGTGTGGGAGGTACCCCCTTGACTGGCGTGTGCAGGGGCAGCCAGAGCAGGGACTGGGCCCAGGACACCGGGTGTAAGTCCGGACTCTGCCGCTTACTCGCCGCGTGGCCTCGGGCCTGCGGCGCGGCTGCCCTGTGCCGAGGCTTGCCCACCTCCGAAGTGGGGGCAATGCTGGGGCCCCCTCAAAGGGCTGTGGCAGGATGGTGGGAGCGAGTGTGTGTGTAGGTGCCTGGGTCGCTGGGGCGTCACCTCTGCCCCGGTCGTCAGTCAGGTGGGGGGTCTGTCCGCTCCTGGACTGACCGGCTGGCTAGTCGGTCGATCGACTGGCCGACTCGCTCCTTCGCTCCTTCCCTCCTTCCGCCGAGCGGGGTGCTGGAGGGCAGGGCTCGGGGTGAGAGGCTTCACGCCCAGCTCTGGGGCTGCCTGGAGCCCGCGAGCGCCTGGCCTCGATTTCCTCTAGAAGTAGAGCTAAGGCGAAGACCCACTGAGGGCCGCTTCGGGGAGCAGATGCTGCAAAGCGGGTGCCTGGCCCTTGGACAGGGCTCAGCACGTGTTGGACGCTGTCCCAGCTGAGCACTCAGCAAGCCGTCCCTGGGCGCCGTCTGCATCCGCCGGGGGTCTACGTGGGCGGGGTCTTCCTGCTGGACTGGGGAGCTGGGCCTTTCTCTGGTGGACAGTGGGAGCCATTAAAGGTTTGTGAGCCAAGGGGCAGACTGGCTTAAGGCTGAGTGAGATGTAGCTGAGGCTGCTGGAGAAGGTCACCCTCTGTGTCCCCTGACCCCAAACACTCCGGTGGGTGGCAGCATCGCTGGCAGCCGGGGAGCAGGCTGAACAGAAGGGGGACTCGGAGGCCCAGCACGGGCCCCTTCCCAGTCCCCCGAGGTTACCTCATTGCGCTCTTTCCCCAGGCGAGGGCGATGAGGCCAGGAGGGAGTGGGTGCCTGGGGAGACCACGGCGGGGGTGTGACCCGGCCTGGAGGAGCCCCCGGCTTTCTTTGCGGGCCTGCCCCTGCGTCACTAGACAGGACTCTCACACAATTGCACGGTTCGGTCCTGCTGGGTGAACAGTGGACCACACGTCACGGACCGAAGGCGGGGGGCTGGCCGGCCACCTTCCGGGGCCGACAGACAGGTGAACCTCGCTGACGGCTCGTGGATGAGAAAGAGCAGTGGAGGGTGCAGAAGTGGCCCTTGCTCCCGGCTGACCTCGCAGGGACAGCCTTCCATCGAGGGCCGCAGAGAAAGGGCCGCGAGCGGACGCGGGACCCGCCGTAGGAAGCCGGGCTCAGGCCGGGCCCATCTGTCCTGACAGTGGCCACCCAGGGTGGGTTTCCTGTTGCTGCACTATGCACGCCGGCCTCGTGAGATGCTGCTGAACTCAGCGACCTCTGCTTCCCACCTCTCCCCTGCACCCGTCAGTCCCCAGGAGAAAGAGGGGTCCTCGCGAATCCTGAGGCAGTGGCGGCCACTTCTGGTGGCTGGCCAGGCCCTGTCTGGAGCTCAGGAAGACATGTCACCTTTTCCTTCATCCCCGCGCAGGAAGGAATGGGGGAAGCAGAGGGTCGGTGGGTGGCCCCTCCTGCCTCGCACCAGGCCTGGCCTTAGTGTGGCCGCA
>NW_006434829.1:3450726-3457105 GCF_000325575.1 Pteropus alecto
GGAAGCAGGATGGCAGGCAGGCAGAGCTGTCCCAGAGTTACGTAACATTTGGCAGCGGTGTCTTCTCTGAGGCTTTCCCTCCCCCTGCTTCTGGCCGAAGGTTACCCTGCTCTCCCATCTGCGAATCCAGGCCCTGGGGCCCCGCTTCCGTATTTCTTCATCTGTTTGTCTCAGCCCAGGCCCAGCCTTGCCATGTTTTCCTCTGCCGAGTCCCCCATCTGCGTCCGTCTGCACAGACCCGCAGAGGGAGAGGAACCTACCTGCCTTCAAACCCGGGCTCCTCGACTGCTGGGCCTGGCGGGGGGTTCAGGGCACGCGTCACGGCCTCTCTGAGCCCCCGTCTGTGCCTGTCAGGTCCCTCCACCCGAAGACGTAGCGACAGAGCACCTGCTCCGTGCCGGGGGTGCCGCCGAGAGCATGCAGAGGTGCTGGCCCTCGGGCGAGTTCCAGCGGAGACGCGTTGACACACAGATAATTTCAGATCGTGCTCTGAAGATGAGACGAGGGGTTGGTGGGTGGCAAGGTTGAACTGGTGTCGGCAGGGTCATCAGGGAAGAGCTCTCAGAAGAGCCGAGGACGTGAGTCACGCTGGCATCTGGCAAAGGGACGTCCAGGCCGAGGGACGCCTGTGCAGAGGCCCTGGGGCTGGGACGTGGTACGCACGGGTGCACAGCGGGGCCGCGTGTTTGTAGCCGAGAGACTAAGGTCAGGGTTGAATGAGCACGTTGGAGAGGTGGTGGGGATCTAGGCCTGTGTGGAGGAGTAGGGCTTGCGGTTTTGTTTCAGGGGTTTTGGGGGTCCTCTGGAGGGTTTGAAGCAGGGAGCAGCATGTTCTGATTTGCAGGGCAGCTATGCATATTCAGCGAATGAATGTGTGGAAAACACTTGGCACATAGTAGGAGCTTAATTAATAAACATCAGCTGTAATTATTACAACCAGTATCCAACATCTCCTGATCTGTCCACACGCTGCCCCAATTCTGAGGTGCAGGGCTCATGTGGAATGATTTGGTATAATTCCTGAGACATTCAGCACATCCTGGCCTCTCAGATCCAGGTATAGTTGGGGGGATTCAGGTGCTGACATCGGACCCATCCCGCTTGGCCTGATGGCCTGGGGAGACCCTGCTAGAGAGACCTTGTGACTCGGCCCACAGGAGCCCTTGTTCCCTGCAAGCCGCCCCCCTCCCCGCCCCCCACCAGCCAGCCAGTCACTCGCCTTATCCAACCCCTAGCACTGGAGCGAGTCCCCGCCCGCTAAAAATAGATTGGGGAAGAAGGGGGAACCCTCAGCCGCGCCCACAGAAGCCACCGCCACACAACTTTCTCGCGCCTCCATGGGCTTCGGCCACGGGCCCGTAGGGGAAGCTTGGGGTTTGGGGCAGGGCTGGGGCAGCCCCTGGAGCAGGAAGGGGCAGAGCAGGCTGGGCGTTCCCATAACGGCTGGTGGACACTGGGCAGGGCGGGGCTGTGGCCCTCTGGCCAAGTGCTGGTGACGGAAACCGTGACTAACGGGCAAACGGACATTTTCCTTTTCCTCCCGATGCTCCCAGTGGTGACGCCCCGAGGACCCCCCACCCCCACCCCGTTTGCTCTGGGAGGAGGCAGGACGGGAAGGGACCCCCACCCCCAGGCTGGGCTGGGCCTCGGGGACCCCTGACGCCTGTTTCCAGCCAGTCCCTGGTGAGGGTTCAGAGTGGGCAGGGCCTCGGCCCCTGGAGGTGACGGGGCATTTGCCCCACGAGCGGGCAGTACCTCCTTGTGACGTCGGGTGGCTTTCTCCTGGGGCCCGGGGACTTGGTGGAGGGAAGGTGCATCAGTCTTGTGCCCTATAACGAAGCACCACCAACCGGGTGGCTTAAAACCACAGAAACGCATTCTCTCCCAGTCCTGGAGCCAGGAGTCTGAAATCGGGGTGTCAGTGGGGCCACGCTCCCTCCGAAGGCTCCCGGGGCGGGTCCCGCCTTGTCTCCTGCAGCTCCTGGTGGTGGCCGGTAGTCCTCGCGTTCCTTGGCTTGCACGTGTGTCACTGCTCTGCGTGCCTCAGTGTCCAGACGCCCCTCTCATAAGCACGCTGGTCCCATTGGACGTAAGGCCCTCCCTACCACAGTGTGACCTCATCTTCACTAATCACGCCCGCTCAGAGCTTGTTTCCAAATAAGGTCACATTCTGGGTTTGGGTGGACACGAAATCTGGGGGACACGCTCCACCCCAGGATTAGGGGCTTCGTTCAGAGTTGTCGGCACACCTGGGAGCATCGCAGCTTCCGCCTGCTTATTCGGAGACCCAGAAGGGCTCCGGCTGCAACCCTGCCTGTCACACCGGCTGCACTGGGGGGCGGGGGGGGGGACATTCTACTCGCCTTAGGAGTCTCTGGTCACCTCTAGACCCTCCGCACACTCTGCCTCCACATATACCCCAGCTCTCTGCTGTGTGTGTTCCAGCCTCAAATGCTGCCCGTTTGCAGTCACTCAGTCAATCAACAAACGCCTTCTGAGCCTCTGCCCGTCTCAGCGTGGTGCAGTACGCAGACACCCACTGTGTCTCTTCTGCCTTCCTAGAGCTCCCGGTGAGGTGCAAAGATGGGGGCTGTCAGCGAGGAGTGACGTTTGCACCCAGGCAAGGGGGCGGGGCTCCGGCTCCCTGCGGAGGAGCCGGCCTTCCGAGGACTGGGGTGCGGTGAGGAGGGACCTGAAAGGCTTCACGCTGAGGGCCCCCTTTCTGTTCTTGAACACGCCCAGCTCATGCCCACCTCTGGGCCTCGGCGCTTGCGGTTCCCTCCCCCTGGACCACTCTCGGCCAGAGCCGGCTGGCTCCCTCTCAGCGGCAACTTGGAGAAGCCCCCTTGTCCCCCACATTTGTGCAGCGAGGCCCCTGCGCCCACCCTCTCTGGCCCAACCCCGTCTGACCCCCTCTGCATCCTGTCCGCTGCATCTTTTAGAGATGTATCGTTTGCTAGCACTCCCAACTAGAAGGCCACCGGAGGCGGGGACCTCATCTTCCCCAAACGTTATGTGTCCCCAGCCCTGGCACAGTGCCTGGCGCACAGTAGGTCCCCTGTGAAGACTGGAGGAGTGAAGTGACGAGCTTCTCAAGCTAGCCTGTCCCCTGGGGCTCAGTGGAGAGCAGATGAGACACACAAAGAAAAGCTTCATTCATTCATCTGCTCCACACGTACTGTTGGGCCCTGGCAGGGTGTCCCGTGGGGGTGTGGTCACCACTCTGGCTAGGGCAGTCAGAGGGCCCGGAGCCATCACGGGTGTCTTCAGGCAGAGGCAGGCCTTTTTCACCTGTTCTGGAAGGGTGTGGGGGCAGCCAGTAGGCCAGGCTGCACCCCGGGTATCTGGGCCATGAAGGAAGAATAGAGCCCTGGGTAAAAATATCCACTGGCACGTTTGGCCACTGCAGTGGGGCGCGAGGGGGAAGGACGCGTCATGACCATGTGGCTGGGATCACTGTCTCTTGCAGCTGTGGCGAGGTCTGGGACACGGGGAGTTTCCAGGCTGACAGCCCAGGCCCAAGCCCTGACCTGCTGCTGTCCCTGTGCCCTAGGAGAAGGAGAGGAATGCACGGAGGAAGAAGAAGCAAGCCCCGGCCGCCGCCAGCGAGGAGGCCGCCTTCCCACCGGTGGTGGAGGATGAGGAGATGGAAGCGTCGGGCGCGAGTGGGAACGAGGAAGAGATGGCGGAGGAGGCAGAAGGTGAGGGTGGGCCGTGTGGTTGGTGGTCATGGTGACAGTCATGGTGATGGTGGGGACGGTGATAATGATGGTGATGACAGAAGGTGATGATGGTGATGATGGTGATGAGGATGATGATGATGACGGTGATGATGATGGTGAAGGTGATGGTGATGATGGTGATGAGGATGATGATGATGACGGTGATGATGATGGTGAAGGTGATGGTGATGATGGTGATGAGGATGATGATGATGACGGTGATGATGATGGTGAAGGTGATGGTGATGATGGTGATGAGGATGATGGTGATGACGGTGATGATGATGGTGATGATGGTGATGATGGTGATGAGGGGTGATGAGGATGATGATGGTGACAGTGGTGATGATGGTGGTAGTGATGATAGTGGTGATGATGATGGTGATGAGGATGAAGATGATGACGGTGATGATGGTGGTGATGATGATGAAGGCGATGGTGGTGATGATGGTGTTGATGGTGTTGATGGTGATGGTGATGATGGTGGTGAGGATGATGATGATGACGGTGATGATGGTGGTGATGATGATGAAGGCGATGGTGGTGATGATGGTGTTGATGGTGTTGATGGTGATGGTGATGATGGTGGTGAGGATGATGATGATGACGGTGATGATGGTGGTGATGATGATGAAGGCGATGGTGGTGATGATGGTGTTGATGGTGTTGATGGTGATGGTGATGATGGTGGTGAGGATGATGATGATGACGGTGATGATGGTGGTGATGATGATGATGATGGTGATGATGGTGATGATGGTGGTGAGGATGATGATGATGACGGTGATGATGGTGGTGATGATGGTGATGATGATGATGATGACGGTGATGATGGTGGTGATCATGGTGATGACGGTGATGATGGTGATGATGGTGGTGAGGATGATGATGATGACGGTGATGATGGTGGTGATGATGGTAATGGTGGTCGCAACAACAAAAACATAATTGGCTTCTCTGTGCCTGCTGAGCACTTGTCTATGCAACCCTGGCCCTCTCTGAGTTCAGTAACATTTTACAAAGAAGTTTATTTTTGAAAATAATTTTTTGACCTGAATCGTTTTACAAGTTGACCACTATAAGTAGAACCATATCTGTTGGTTGATAAATATTTCAAAAGTTGCATTATTATAGTATCTTTTTTCCCCAAGCGTTCCAATTTGGTTGATAGGGCACACAAACCCCACTTCCTGTGAGGAGAAGCTGAGGCTTAGGCAGTTAAGTGTCCTGGCTCAGCACCCCCAGGTGCCCCAGTGACATCACTGCACCTGTCTTAGCTGAATTCTCTCACCAGGTGAGTGCTGCTCAGAAAAGAGTGAGAATTAGTCATCTGAATTGCACTGGTGGTTCTGCCCACGCCTCAGAGAGAGGATTTTGACTGCATGAGATTGGCACCGTGTTTGAGAGCCCAGCCCCCAAATGTGTGACACTCGGCTCCACTGCGTGACAAGTGTTTGTAGGTTCAGGAGTTACCCCAGGCTGCCCGACACGGGCCCCATGCTCCTGGTCATAGTTAGTCT
This sequence comes from Pteropus alecto, assembly GCF_000325575.1. Classification (NCBI taxonomy): domain Eukaryota; kingdom Metazoa; phylum Chordata; class Mammalia; order Chiroptera; family Pteropodidae; genus Pteropus; species Pteropus alecto. Next base: position 3,455,969 of record NW_006434829.1, read on the forward strand.
GCTTTTGGCTCTCACCTCTTTGCCTTTTCCCTGGGGCTATACCGCCCAACCCCCGGGTCCTGGCACCCCCAAAGACCCCAGCCCCTGCTTAGCTGATCGTCTGCTGTCTCCCTGCCAGAGCTGCCCCCGCTGGGCCCTTAGGTTCTCTGTGGATGGACCCCCTCCCCTCCTTGCCTGCCCTCCCCCTGCCACCTCCCGGGGTTTCCCGCCCTTCTCCTGTCTGCCTGTGTCTGTGTGGAAGGAAACTTCTGAGCTTCTGCCAGCGTGGGGAAGGAAGGTGTGTGTCACCCCCTGGCTCTGTGAGCCAGGCCTGCAAGTGAATTCAGGTTCTACCGGCCTGAGGTGTAGTCAGCAGCCCGAGTCCTATTCCTGCTTGGAAATGGGAGAATCGAGCCATCTGGTTATTGTTGTCTCGGGTTGGGGGCGGGGCTGGGTTCTGAGTCCGGCCTCCTCGCCAGCTCTGGTTCTCCCTAGCCCAAGCCGGCCAGAGGCCTGGCCAGTGTCCGACGGGGGTGCTGCACATCCCTCTGACCTTCGAATTGGTTCCCGGGCGTGTGTTCAGGAAAGGGAAGACCTAGAGAGCAGGAACCCAGTCCCCTCTTTCAGTGTCCCCCAGCTCTGATTACGGGCCGGATGCAGGCTCGGTGGGAACGTTAAGGAAAGCAGACCTTGGCTCAGCGTTAAAATGAGAACGGACCTGCCCAGTGAGAGTGCAGTGTGACCAAGCTCACGGGGAGGGCTCGCACTCGCCATCAGGGGTGGGAGGGGGCATTCTCCGCTGGGGGTGCAGGGGAGGGAGGGCTGGTCTGGCCAGAGCTGAGGCCTCTGGGACCACCCGGTGGTTCCAAGTGGAGTGAGGGTGGTGGCTTAGCAAGCGCTGCACAGTGGACGGACAAGCGCCCCCTTCTCGTGGGTGAGGAGACAGGCCCCGGGAGAGGAGAGTCGCGCAGTAGGGCGTCACGTGGCTGGTAGACTCAGAGTCTGCTGGCCAGCCAGCCAGCATTTACTGGGTAATCCTGGTAGGTTCTGGGTTAGGGCCTGGAGTCGCTCCAGTGGAACCTTTTGGAAAACCCAGCCAGCCCCAAAGACCCCTCTGGGGGACGGGCAGCAAGTGCCTTGTACTCAGGCTGGAGACGA
>NW_006434829.1:3457142-3467686 GCF_000325575.1 Pteropus alecto
GGTTCAGGGGAGGCGGGGTCAGCCACGTATCTCGGCAGCGGCTCAGTCTTGATCATGGTGGGAACAAGGCAATGTCCTTGAGGCGATCCAGAGGTCGTAAAAGCCCTGCGGAGGAGGTACTGTTATCACCTATCTCAGGTGAGGAAACTGGGGCACAGAGCGGTGGGTCACCCAAGGTCACACGGCTGGCCAGTTTGGGGACCAGAATTTGAACTTGTTAGAAGTGCTGGCTTTCGGTCCCTGCCCAGACTTGCTGAATGAGAGCCGTTTAGGGGGCGGCCCAGCCTTCTGGGCCCGTAGCCGACTGGCGCTCACGCCCGACAACCCCTGATACACACAAGCTTCTTGGTAGGGAAGAGCCAGGCGTGATCTGCCCATTTTGTAGGTGAATAAACTGAGACTGGGGGGTGCAGCCACTCGTCCCAGGACCTTAGCGCTGGCCCCCTATGTCCTGTCGTCTGATCACGTGGAAGGGGTCAGCGGGCAGAGGCAGGGCGCCCACTGGTGAGGGACACCGGGGCCGACCCCCTCCTGCCCCCGTGCAGTGTGACCTTGGGCAAGTGACGTAACCTCTCTGTGCCTCGGTTTCTCTCCTCTGCAAACGGGAGCGATGATCGTCCCCATTTTAGAGATTGTCAAAGATTACATGAGTCGTGTGTGTGAAGAGCTTTGCACAGAGCTCAGTGCCCACAGAGCAAGCCTCGTGTTGCTGTCACTGGGGCAACTCTTTCGGGAAGGGGTGACCCCTCGTAGGGGGATGAGAGTCGGTGAGGGCAGGGAGGGCTGAAGGAAGCCTTTGGCCAGGGCCCTAGCAGCCCCTGCTGGCCTGGCTTTGCATCTGAGGGGTGAGGTCCTGGGAGCCAGGGACCAGAGAGGGCCATCAACCTGTCCCAAGGCCCCCAGGAGTGGACAGGACTTGCTTCTTGCCCCTCAGGATCCTGTTGGTGGCCGGGGCCACTGCAAGCCCTCTAGGACTGCAGAATCTGGGGGGAGAGGGCGTGTTGGTTCATGAACAGGGCTGTTGGTTCAGAACAGGGCAAGTGAGTGGCCAGCCGAGCCACTGCTGGCCCTCGCTGCGGCCCGCTGGCCCCAGGCCCCTGTGTCGGCCCTGCCTCCCCGGCTGTACCAGCCACCACCCTCCCACCCCCCTGCCCTTGCCCACCCGGTCTAACCCTTCCCTCACTTCCTTCCAGCCTCACACGCCTCTGGGAACGAGGTGCCCGGAGGGGAATGCAGTGGCCCAGGTACGGACGGGGCCATCTGGCCTGGGGGGCGGGGGGCCTGTCCTCTGCAAGGGGCCCCACTTCTGCGAGCACACTCCTGCCCATGAGCACCACCGTTGGAGCTGTCGCCGCCTCTGCGCTTCCTGCCCAGTGCAGGGTCTGTTCCCCATGCTGTTCCCTGGCCCGCGGCAGATCTGTGCGCTCTGCTCAGCCGTCTCGTTGGTTTGCACTGGTGTCTTCCTTCGTGATTCTTACCAGATTCGATTTCCCAGCAGCACGTGCCGGTATTTTAAATGTCCCCATTTTATAGAAAACGGGGAGACAGCCCCAAAGAAGTGACAGGACTAGTTTTTTAAGGCTAAAGAGCCAGGCCTAGAACCGACGTCCCCTTCCCCTTTGTCGGTACACACAGCCGCTTGGCCGTCACTTAGTGTGCACTTGCTGTATACCAGGTCCTGAGGGAAGCGGGCGGGGGATCCGGTCCGGGTGGGCGGTTTCCTGCGGGCTTCTTTGAGTTCGCTGGCCCCCGTGTCCGTTGTCTGGTGATGGAGACGCAACGATGACACAGTGACAAATAGCCGCCAGGGGCGTAGGAGCCTCCGGGCTGTTTGGTGTCAGGCGCTGAGGCCATTGAATCCTGAGCTCCTGCCCGGAGCCGGGCCGTGTGGTCAGGTGATGTGAGAAAGCTGCCTCTGCCTCCACCCCAGTCCCCCACGCCACTCACCTGTCCCCGCCCTCCGCAGCCGCTGTCAACAACAGCTCCGACACCGAGAGCATCCCATCGCCCCACACCGAGGCCGCCAAGGACGCAGGGCAGAATGGGCCCAAGCCCCCACCCGCCCTGAGCACCGACATGACGCCCGCCGAACCGCCCACCCCACCTCCAGAGGACGCCCCGGCCCCCGCCGAGCCCACTCCGGCCCCTGAAGCCACGGGCCCACCCACACCCCCACTGGCACCCCCATCGCCTGCCGCGCCCCCTCCCGTGGTCCCCAAGGAGGAGAAGGATGAAGAGGCCGTCTCAGTGCCCCCAGCGGTGGCGGAGGGTGGGGACCAGAAGCCCCCTGTGGCCCAGGAGCTGGCAGCAGACGCGGGCCCGAGAGAAGAGCCCGGCCAGGCGCCCCCCGCCCAGCCCATCAAGGCCGAGTGCAAGGAGGAGGCCTTGGAGGAGGCGCCCGACAAGGTCAAGGGGGCTGCAGAGGCGGCTGCCGAACCCGCGCCCGAGGTGCCGCTCAAGGTGGAGAAGAAGGAGGGGGGCGGGGGCCCCGGCGGCAAAGCCACCCCAGCCAAGGGCTCGGGGGCCCCCCAGGACAGCGACTCCAGCGCCACCTGCAGTGCCGACGAGGTGGACGAGCCCGAGGGGGCCGCCGACAAGAGCCGGTGAGTGCCAGGCCGGTCGCGGCCGCCGCCTTTTCACGCTGCAGGCGCCTGGAGAGCATCTACTCTGCGGGGAGACAGCAGGCGGGAGGCAGGGCCTGTGCCCGCCCCAGGGGGCGTGGTCTCGCGGGGTTTGGGGCGACCCCCAACACAGCCCAGACAGCGAGGTCCAGCTGGCAGGGCCACCGGCGGCCTCCACCAGCGGTGGCCCTGCCACACTGCTCCTCTTCCAGGCTCTGCTCCGCTCCTGGAGCCGGGCGCCTGTCCCTCCAGGCCCTGGGAATGCTGGATTTTAGCCACTTGCAGCACAAACACGTGGGGACCCTAAGGTGCTGATACACCCCAGCCGGGGCCGAGGGCGGGCGGCCGAGGGCAGCAGCGTGAGACCCGCTCTGCTCACGTCCAGGCGGCTGGAGAAATCGTTCCCTAGCGAGGCAGGCGGGTCATTGTTATTTTGACTGAAAACAGTGCGGTCTACTTTCTCTCCTCACGTCTCGGAAAACATTCTGGGCAGAGCCAGAGGGAGGAAAATCTGACTTTCAAATCCGGCGTGTTCGCTCGGAGCCGCTTCCTCTGGCCCATGATTCACCTTGGGGCATGTTAAAATGACAAGTTCTAGAACATTCCATAGGAAAATCAGATTCGGTCCGTGCTCTCTGGGTCTCTATATGTTCCACAAAAGCGAGTGAGCCACATGGGCCTCTGCTTCTCGTGTCCGGCGGTCCCTGGTGGCCACCGCTGGCAGAAACCCCTCCCCTTTGGTGTGAGAAGCAGATGTTTGGGGGGGCGCCCCCACCCCCCCCACCAGCAGCGGCTGGGCCGACAGGGCCTGAGGACGCAGAGTTCCTGAGCTTCTAGCCCAACGGGCATAGCTCGGAAGACAGTGCTCGTGGCGGCTCAGTCTGCAGGGGCATCTCAGCCAGGATCTCTCGTGCCTGGATAATGGGGTCAGGGCGGGTGGCTCCCCATCTCACTCCTGGCGGCCATGGGGACTTGTTTCTGCTCTTAGCGAGATGAGTGCTGAGCTCATGGGGCAGCCATGCCGATCAGCGTCCTCCTGGGGTCTGTGTTTTGGGTACGTATGGCTGGCTCAGGCTGGAGGCTGGGAGGGGAGGGTTGGCCTGAGTCTCATCAGCCCCCCTGGACCCCACAGGCCAAGCACCTTTTAGCCTCTCCCCGCCTCCTCCAACAGCCGCACCCAGGGACGTGTTCTTCCCTTCCCAGCTGGGCCTGGCTTTCTTCCACGCTTCCTGCCTGCACGGCCAGCATTCCGTCCCCTGGGAACAAGCGCCATGGGCGAGGAGTCAGGACACCTGGTTTGTCACGCCCTGTGCAACTGAGCCCAGGCCCCGCCCATGGGGTAAGGCTGGCCTGTGGCCAGCCTGCTGACCTCTTCCTGGCCAGCAGCCCGCCTTTCCTCCCTCCCTTCCCTGGCCACTCAGGGCCAAGAGAGCACCGGAGGGCACGGCGAGGTCTGTCGGAGCGTGTCCCGGCAGCCAGGGCTTCTCGGAGGGGTCGGTGGGCCGGGGGGGGCCCCTGGATACCCCCAGACCCTAGTCGCCCCCCTCTCCTGACAGCCTTGGCGCAGTGACATGGGCGTCCCTGGACAGACGCAAGAGACGTGTGGTCTGGGTCCCTGCCTGGCGACTTTGGGAGAGAAAACTACATCCTGCCTGGTTGTTTTTACTTCTCCGTCACTCTGCCAGGCACCTGTGCCAGGGACTTTTCTTGGACCACAGCCAGAGATGGCGGCTTTGATTGCAAACACAGCCTTGGACTTGCCGGCCCTCTCCTGTTGCATTTCCCAGAGGTGGTGCCTGGGTCCTTTAGGGCAGGGCGGGGCCTTCAGAAAGTGCTTTCCCCTGGGACCCAGCTTTCTCCTCTGTAAGCTGGGTGTCCCCACTTAAGGGTTCTTGTGAGGATGGTGGCGTTACTGGACGTAAACTCCTAGCCCGATGCTGGGCCCACGGTGTCTGCCCCTTTTCAGAACAGCTTCAGTGACTCCCGGGGTCACATCTGGAGGGGGCCAGAGTGTGGCTTCTTCTGCTGGGCCCTGGGACTTTAAAAGCATCGAAACAGCAGTTTCTCCTTGATTCCTTTATTCCGATGCATAGAGCCCCAGTGTGTGCCAGGCACCGTTCCAGGCTCCGGGGAGCTTACGTTCTGGCGAGGTAGACCAGTCCGAGGGCGGAACCGTAGAGCAGTAAAGCGGACGCTCCTGTGGCGATGGAAGCGTCGGGGGGTCGGGGGGTCGGGGGCGGCAGGCGGAGCAGTCAGGAGGCCTGCCCGAGGGGGCGACACTGCAGGATGGCAGGATGGTTTCAGCCTGCACTGCGAGGCACGGGAGGAAACGGCCAGTGCAAAGGGTCTGTGGCCGCAGGAACTCGTGTCCGGCACGCTGGGAAGAGGCCTGTGGCAGAGAGTGGGGTGCGGTGTGGGGAGCGAGGAGAGAGAGGGGGTCACAGAGGTGGGCAGGGCCCTGCAGGCCAGGGTGAGCAGTCGGGGTTTCCTCCTGGGGCAGAGGGGGCAACGTGACCACGCGTGTGTGGTCACAGGTCTCAAGCCCGCCTTCCCTCGCCCTCCTAGCCCCAGCTGGGTAGCAGGGCCTGTCCCAGCCTGGTGGTAGTGGGGTCTGAGGCAGGCGCAGAGCGGACACGCGTTCGCAGGCCCAGTGCACCCTGTCACCCCTCCCCAGCGCTGGCCTTCCAGCCTGGGAAGAGAAGCCACAGTGACAGGAAGATGGCCGACCTGTTCAACACCTGGTTTTGTTCTCAGCACTACACGTGTGTTCCCGTGGCCTGGGAGGGCACGACCATTCCACACCCCTTTACGGATGAGGGAACTGAGGCACAGCTGGTGATACCGCATGGCCGGAGGTGGGATTTGAACCGGAAGCCCAAGCTCTGAACTAGAGGGCGGGTGGGCGAGGCAGGGCCCCCGGCAGCTCCCGGCCTCGCTGCCACCGTCCCCCTGCCTCCCGGACCACGTGTGCCGTGCCAGGCTCCCAGCGCCCCTGTCCTGTCCCCCAGCCTCCAGGGAGGAAAATAAAAGCCGCTGTCTTGCAGGAAAACAAAGGGAAGAGGAGGCGGGAGGGAGGCGCCCGCCCACGCACCAGGGAGGTGGGGCCCCGTGGGTGCCCCATCTTCTCGCTCCCTCGTGGGCGCAGGACCCTTGGGTTCTCCGACGCCACAGGGAGAGGTCAGGCTGGCAGCAGGAGCCCTCTCGTCAACCGTGCGGTGCTGCGCCCATGCCCTGGTCCCCCCGAGCTCCCATCTCCCCCTGGGGGCGGGCCTCCGTGTGTGGTCCCTGGCCATGCCTGCCGAGAGCCTTTGAGAGGCAGCCCCTGGTCCCCTCCCCTGCAATCTGCCTGGGTGTAGAGTTGTATGCAAACCAAGGCGGATGCAGGCCTGAGGAGGAGGACCTGCTCCACTGACAGTCAGCGGGACACTTCGCTTTATATGTCTTGTGAATGTTCTTTTATCTCTGTGCACGGTTACAGTGTATCTCTGTGTAATAATATTGTATCCCGACACAGTTATATTTACACAGAGATAAAAGTTTTTATTTCCACTTAAAATTTGTATATTAAAGTACTTTCGTATTTTTATAAATTGGATAGCATAAGTATTATTTTATCGTTCATGGAAGCGGCATAGCTAATATATCAAACCCTTGATGTCATGGTTAGCAAAAAAAGATAAAAGATATCACAGTATCTTTTTTTCCTTTGTCGGGATATAGTTCACGAACCACGCAGTTCACCCATTTGAAGTGCACAGTTCAGCGGGCTTTTAATATATTCATGGAGCTGTTCGGCCATGACCACAATTCCAGAAGATTTTCGTCACCCCCTCAGAAAACCCGTTCCCACTTAAAAGTCACCCCTCAGCCCCCACCCGCAGCCGGCCACTGCCAGTCTTCCTGTAGCTCTGTCGATTGGCCTTTTCTGGACGTTTCGCACAAATGGAGCCACGTCACTGTGGGCTCCGGCGACTGCCCCCTCTGAGCATCGTGCTTCCTCGGCTCATCCTCGTCACAGCGCGTGTCAGTGCTGGGCTCCTCCGGGTGTCTGTGTGCGCAGGCGTCCTCGGTTCCCGTGGGCACACACCTAGCAGTGGATTTGCCGGGTCAGATGGTCCCTCTGTGACCCGCCTCCCGAGGGATCGCCAGGCTGTTTGCCAAAGTGGCTGTGGTGTATTCGTGTTTGAATTTAAGTTTGCAAATGCAGGTCGTTTTAAATGGAGGATGATAAGTAGAGGTGAGGGGTGGGGAGGAGAGGCTGGGCGTGCTGGCAGTTGCGGTCGAGGTGGGGATCGCCTGGATAGGTGAGGGCATAGCCGCTGGGACCTGGTCGGGTGCCTCGGCCCGAGGGAGGTGGGCAGGACGGGGCTGGGCCCAAGTCCAGGGGGCGGGGAAGGACAGCAGGAAAGGCCCCAGGTGGTCCTGGGAGTGTGAGTGGGCTCTGGACAGGTCGAGGGAGGGGGGGACGGGAACAGGGTGAGCCTGGTGGGGTGAAAAGGGGGTCAATGGGCGTGGCCAAGTCAGGGTGACTTTCCTCTGGGCCGGCCCAGCTGCGTGCCGTGGGCAGCCCCAGTGGCATCTCTGAGTCTGTCTCCACTCAGCCGAGCGTGTGGCAGATGCGGGCGGAGGTAGTGCCCGCAGGCCTGGCCTGTCACAGACCACGGTCCCCCCACCGCAGATGGAGCCCAGGCCGTGCGTCACGTGTCTGCTCCGTTTGTCTGCGGGGAGGAGCCTGCTGCTCCGACCCCCTTCACCGGCGCCAGGCACGGGCTGCGGAGCGCTGGGAAGCTCGAACATGCCTTGGCCGCCGCGGTCTCACCTCAAAGGCAGCGGCCGTGGCTTACATTCTGCACGTGGCATCGGTACAGACACAGCGCATGGCGGGGTCTGTGCCTGCAGGACCCCCGGGCTTTGACCTCTGGCTGAATCAGTTTGCCCTCTGGCTGAATCCTAGCTCACAGCTGACGCCCTCATGTGCTGTTGGATCATCTGGCTGGCTCTGGCACCCTGTAGGCAGACACTGGATTCTGGGTTTCTTCCGTGCACCCCAAGCATAGCGCCAGAGTGCCCATTAAGTACAGGTCCCCCTGGGAATTGAGAGCTGAGCTGGAACCAGGCAGCCCCAGTGGGCAAGCAAGGGAGCCAGGTGGGGAGTGTGGCAGGGTGCTCGGCCCAGGGCCATGGCGTCCTGGAAATCCCTGAAGATTTTTTGAAGGCGGTGACACCCACGAGCAGCTCGGGGCCACCCCCAGGGCAGGCCCTGACCAGGTGCCCAGGCACCCACGCCCTGCACTGGAGTGACCCTGTCCCCGACACCTGCTTCGGCCTCACTGTGTGCCTTGCACAGGCACAGTGCCCAGTTCCAAATGTCGGCAGCACACGGACGTGACCTCGCTTTCGGGGACGAGGCACCCACAGGCCCAGTGCAGCGCTGTGGCTGACAGGTGGACAGTGCCCACACTGACCCTGCGGCCCACCCCCTTTTAGCTTCTCGGTAAATGGTTTGTGGGCGGGGCTTGAGGCAGTGGGACATTCTGGTTAAGCAGGTGGGCCCCACACTGCCTCCGGTCAGCAGGGCCCACCCAGCTGCCTGCCCAAGGCCCCACGCTGGCGCCCGAGCCGCTCGTACGTGAGGGATGCACAGTCTCCCTGAATCTCTTAAGCTCGTCAGGCCTTCATCGGGCTGATTCTTTGGCTTCCTGGCGTCTTCAAAGGGCCGCGTGTGGTCTGGGCTCTGCGTCTGGGCTTCTCTGGGGCTTTCCTTGCTTTGGGCTGTCTCGGGGGAGTGTTGGCTCCCAGCCTGGGCCTCTGGGCTGGGGTTGGAGGGACTCGCAGGGACCTGCGTGGGCCAGAGGAGAGAAGGAAGAGCCACCTCCCCAGTGACGCTAGCTGTTTGCCTCTTCTCCTCCGTGGTTCAGGGCTGGAGCCGGGGGGGCCAGCTGTGAGCCATGGGCCTGATGCTTGTCTCCCCCTCAGGCTGCTGTCACCACGGCCCAGCCTTCTCACCCCGACGGGTGACACCAGAGCCAACGCCTCACCCCAGAAGCCGCTGGACCTGAAGCAGCTGAAGCAGCGGGCGGCTGCCATCCCCCCCATTGTGAGTGCTGGGCCCCCACCTCCCTCGCCGAGCAGGGCAGCAGTCCCCTTGCCCGTCTGACCGTCACTTCCTGTCCAGGAAAACAGCAGACCAGGCCAGGGCAGGGTGGGCAGGGTGGGCAGGGGTGGGCGGGGCCGGCATCTGCACCCTCGCTCTTCCCAGCCACCTCCTGCTTCCTGGAGACATCCCCATGGAGACAGGGCATGGAGACAGGGCATGAACAGCGGGTGAGAAGGTAGTCGTGCTGGGTGGGGCTCCCAGGAGCCGGGGGACTCGGCCTGCGGGTCCCCTCCCTCTGTCCTCCTGGCCCAGTGCCCTCGGCGGCCCTGGGAGTCGGCTCGGCTTTCCCTCCCTCCCTCCATGCCCCCACCCTGCCTCACCCACCGAGGGTTTTCCAGAAGCAGGCACGGGGCCGTGGGAAGGCAGGAAGTCCCCTGGCTGTCACAGCACCTCAGAGAGAAGGGTGGGGGCCTCACCAGTTCTAAATGTGAGGTCCTTTGGGGAAGGCCCCCGCGGAAGAGTCTCCAGGCCCAGCAGGCGGCCCCTTGGAGGCACCCCTCCCTCGTGGTGGCCCGCTGCCAGAGCTGTCACCCTCAGGGCCTGGCCTTCCCTGGCTGAAGACTCTGTGCTGACCAGGGCTTTTTATGTGAGGAGCACAGGGTGTGCTGACTGCACTGCCCATCACCCGAGGCCAGGCACCGTCCCGTTTGTCAGCCCCGATCTCTTGGAGACCCAGAGAGACTTGGGGTGCGGGCTGGGCGGGGAGGGTGACAGGCAGCTGGGATGGACGGGCACACTCCACACCCTTTACAAAGACCTGCCCTCCTGACCCTCAGCCTGTGTGCCCCTGCGCATGCCGCTGCCTCTTTCGGGCCCCAGTTCCCGGCTGGTCAGACGCAGGAGGCCTGCAAGGCTTTTCCCTCATCTCTGTGGACTACAGACGGCCAGTAAAGATGCTCACTTCTCCTGCTCCCCTCAGCAGGTCACCAAAGTCCACGAGCCCCCCCGGGAGGACACGGCTCCCCCAAAGCCAGCTCCCCCAACCCCACAGCACCTGCAGCCAGAGAGCAGCACCGCCCAGCAGTCCAGCAACAGCCCTCGAGGCAAAAGCAGGAGCCCCGTGCCTCCTGCAGAGAAGGAGGGTAAGTGTGGCTGGTGGCTGAGGGGGTGCAGGGAGTGAGGGCCGGTGGGTGGGATGGGGGCGTGTATGTCTGGAGCTGCTCTCCAGACTCCCAGCCTGTAGTGGCAGAGCAGGCCGAGCAACCGAGGGGGACGGGGGTGCAGCCGTGGGAAGAGTGGGGACCGCCGTGGCTGGCGAAGCCGTGTTTCTCTGAGGCGGGCGCTCACTGTCCTCAGCCAGAGCCACCGTGTGGCAGTGCGGACCTGGGGTGGTTTTTCTTCCAGAGAAGCCAGAAATCTGTTATTTTTATATGAAATCTTCTAGCTTCCTAACGCTGGCAATTTTCAAATGCGTAAAAGCACGCGCACGCACAGAAACACGCCTGCGCCTCAGCCTGGGCTCGCGTGGCTTCTGGAACCGCAGGTGAGGCTCCGCACCTGGCCGGCGGCAGCTCTGCCCCTTGTGGCTCTCATCTTGACCTCGTTCCAGGCCGAGGTCGCTGGGTTCCCTGGGGAGCTGGGGGGTGACGCCGCGAGCAGCTGTGATCCCGCAGCCGGCTGGGACGTGCTTTATTGCCACCACGTGAGGCTCAAGGCCAGCAGACAGGCGGGGGGCGTGTTTCTTGTTCTCTGGATTTCCTGTCCCTGTCCCAGTCCTCGCAGGACCCAAGAAGTTCCAAGCCTGTGTCCCCAGAGGGGCACTCTTT
>NW_006434829.1:3467700-3486299 GCF_000325575.1 Pteropus alecto
CAGCACTCAGAGGATGCTGTTGGTGTGCCCCAGGCCCTGGGGGCTGACCCCCATGCTGGGCTAGCCCAGCCTCTTGCTGGCTGCTCCAGGGGTCTGACGGAGAAGGACCCCAGGCCGCCCTCCCTGACGCGCGCCGCCCCGGAACGGGCTCGGGGGGTCAGTGCCACCTGCACCCCCGCACACCTTGGTCCAGCATCCGTCCTTCTCTAGAAAGCCAGGCTGGTCCTTGGCCACGGGCCTCCTTGAGGGTGGTGCTGGGTGCATCCCAAAGTGGCACAGGCCTGCCAGCCACCACCGTCTCGTCGGCCTGCCCCGCCTGCCTCGCCATGGCTTCTCCTGCTGCAGGAAGCCTCAGACGCCACCCACACGGGCAGGCATGTGTCCTGGCTGGCCCACGGGCCGTCTCGGACACTAGTCGAACACCTACGCTTGCCCACCAGCGGGCTGGGCAGCGAGGCTGCAGCAGTGAGCGGGGTTAGGTCCTCGCTGCAGGGAGCTGCCGTGTGTGGGTGAGAAGGGCCTCACGCCAGGGCCTGTGCACGGGAGCAAGATAACTTCAGAGTCGTTCATGCAGCGAAAGAGCGTGGGGGAGGGGGCGACGGGCTCAGGGAAGGGGCCTCGGCGAAGAGGAGTCAGTTGCGGGAGGACCTGGGGAAAGAGCACTTCCGGGCGCGGCACATGCGGACCCCGGGGTCAGGGACGAGCCTGCTGTGTCTGGGGAGCTGCTGGCAGGTTGTGTGGCTGAGAGGGAGATGGGGGCCCAGAGGGTGTGGGGCCTCGCGGGCCACGGGCCTGCGGTGATTTCGTCTTGGGTGCAGCAAAGCTTTTGTTTGCTGAAGGGATTTTAAGTGCGTGCACATACGTGTGTGTTGGGGGGAATCCCATTCCCATTTCGGGAAGATCTCCGGCTATTGTCAAGGACAAAGGGCTGCAAGGAGTCGAGGCAGATGGAGGAGGCCGCAGTGCTCTCCCTGGCCATCGACGGTGGCAGCCTGGACCGCACGGGTGACTGCGGGGAAGAGGAAGAGGGAGCTTTTTCAGAGGGCAAAGCCAGCGGGACCTGCCGATGCACGAGGCAGGACGTCTGCCTCCGCCCGGGACCCATGCTGGGCCCCGGACGCCCGTGACGGGGTGTGTGTCGCTGAGTGAGGGTGCAGGGAGGCCACGGGGTCTGGCCCGGGAAGGGCATTCCCGGTTCAGGCCACCAGCCCAGGGCAGGTAGCTACATAGTGATGTCAGGAGCCCAAGCGGCTTTGGCCGACGTCAGATCTGAGCAGGGCGGGGCCACCCGGGACCAGGCAGGGCCACCCGGGACCACCCCTCCCCCCCCACCCCCGGTGGCAGGCCCTGTCCTGGGGGAGGGGTGGGGGAGTGAGCCCCCACCCTCGGTGCCTGCACCTGGTTCCCGGCCCATCTGCACGGTGGAGGCTGTTTCCAGGACTGGCTCCCCACGGGAGGCAGCACACCTGGCATCGGGCACGGCCTGCGTCCTGGGCTGTGCTCTCAGGCACACGTGTGAACTCGACGCCCAGCGCTGCCTCTCCGGTCGCCTGGCTCTTGCGTGGAGCCGCTCGACCAGGCCAGCCCCTTGGGCTCCCCTGGGCCCAGCCGGAGGAACAGGTTGTCTCTCCAGGCTGTCGGCCGCCTGCCCAGCCTGGCCCGGCCCCAAGTTTCCCTTCCAGCTCCGGAGGCCCCCGCCCCCGCCTGCTGCAGCCGAAGCCAAGCCCCGCATAGCGGCCGGGACGCGCCCGGGTTGGGTAGCTGGGCAGCAAGGTCCCTGGTGCTCGTGGGGCTCCCCGGCCCAGGGCAGGCCCTCTTGGAGCGTCTCCATTGGGGGCTGGTTGAGTGCGGGAATCTCCACATGGAGTTACTGCCCGCATCTGAGACCCTCTCCCTCCCTGGCCGCTGTGGGCTGCCCGCTGCCCCAGGGCATGTTCACGGGGCTCCGTCTCTCCTAGGAGAGAAATTGGGGGGTGCAGCGCGCAGACTCCAGTCCCACCGGTCGTACCCGCAGCTGGCACCACGGGTCGATGCCGGCACTCGCCCTCCCTGAAGGGCCTTCAGCGCTCCCCTTTGTCATCTGGAGGTGGCCCAAGAGATGACCCCTGCCTGCCATTGGCGTCCCAGGCCTGGCCTTCGGGTGTCATATCCCCTGCCCCGCCTCTCAGCCCGTTCTCTCTGGATCGGTCCTTGGGCTCGACACCGATTGTCGAGGGAAAGGTTCAGGGCTGTGGACAGAATCAGCAGTGAGGGGCCAGCAGGAGAACCCCATGAGGTCAGCATGTGCCCCTGGGCCTTTGGCCAAGTCCACTCGGTGTCCCCAGGCCTGAGAACGGTGGGGCCCGTCATCACCCCGCTTGCTGGGGTCAGCACGAATGGTGAGGGCTGAGGCCACAGTCTGCAGCCGACTCCCCGGCCGGTGGGCCTTCGACCAGGCGACTTCCCCTCTCCATGCCTTGGTTCCCCTCCCCCCTCCCCCCCCCGTAGGCCGGAATAATCACAGTGGGCTCCTCGCAGGGCATTGTGAGGAGAGGCGAGTCGGTCCTAGCCTGGTGCCACCCGAGGGAGGCTCTGGGGACTGTCACCCTCCCACTGCCCTGTTTCTCCGTGCGGCTTAGGCTGGAGCTTAAGGGGTCACATCCGAGCTTAACCAAATATTTGCTGGTGACCTTCGAGAAGTCCGCTGATGTGACTGTGCTCAGCTTCCCCTCTGTAACCTGGCGAGTCTCGCCCTCGTGGCCTGCTGGGCGGCTGGTCCAGCTCCCGCCGCTGTGACACTCAGCACGGCGACGGGTGGGCTGGGCGTGCTGGGCGTCTGGACTCCCAGCCACCCTCACCCCTGCCCCAGCACGTACACGCCACTGCCTCTGACCACCTTCGTCACTGGGAGAGGTCAGCAGGCTTTTTTGGGAAAGGGCCAGATAGTAAATATTTTAGGCTTTGCGGGCCAGGCGGTCCGTGTTGCAACCGCTCAGCTCTGCTGTAGACGGTCAGGAGATGGGTGGACGTGACCAGGCTCCAGGACAAGTGGCTATGAACTCAGGCCCCGGCCTCTATGGTCACCCCCCAGCCTTGAGGTGTGCCTGGGCCCCTGCTTCCCGGTACTGGGAGGGGGTTTGCGAGTCTCAGCACTGGAACTCAAGCTTCTGAGACCCCCAAATGCACTCCCAACCTGCAGACTTGGGGGCCTCCATCATAGACGCCCCCATCACCACCACCAATTACTGTTGGCCAGGACCCTGTCCCTGCCCAGGCCCAGCGCCGCAGACATGGAGAGGGCCGTGTTGGAGTGGGGGCAGCCTTGGCCATGGGGTTCCTGGGGGCTGGCCGAGCACAGCTGACCGTCCCACCTCGTCCCCTCCACAGAGAAGCCCGTGTTCTTTTCGACCTTCGCTGCCGAGGGCCAGAAGCTGTCCGCGGAGACCCCGTGCTGGACGTCGGGCCTGCCCTTCTCCATGCCCCCTCGTGAGGTGATCAAGGCCTCGCCGCACGCCCCTGACCCCTCGGCCTTCTCCTACACCCCGCCTGGTGAGTGGCTTGCCCGCGCTTGGGCTTCTCAGCTACCATGTGGAACCAGCTGATACACAGTTATTCGGCACCAACTGTTTTCACTGGCTTGAACGGCATCAAAAGGATCTGAGTCTGACCGGACCCTCGGGAGGGATGGCCTGGCCAGTGACGGCGCAGGAGGGGGTCTGTTGAGATTTGAGAACTCGGCAGGATCGTTGATGCTGGCGAGCCAGGCGGTGCTCCAGTGGCGAGGGGCAGCTTTGTCCTCCACCGGTGACTCAGAGCTAGAGAATGGGCAGCTGGAGAAGAAAGCCTGGGAGGGAGGGAAGGGGCGGGGAGGGGACGGCTTTGGTCATGGATAGACTCGGGCTGGGCGCGAGGTCCTTCCTGGGTTCCCCAGCCCTGCCGGGCCCCACCGGCATAGCGGGGGCCTGAGGAGGAAAGGCTGAGCTGAGCCGAGCTGACCCTGAGGGCAGGTGGGCCAGACGGGCCAGGAGAAGACCAGGGAAAGGCACACTGGGCAGTGGGGACAGCAGGTGCAGTGGTCCAGAGGCAAAAAAGCAGGGGAAGCTTGCGAGACCGGGCAGGCTGCAGCGGCGAAAGCCTGTGCCCGGTGGGCCTGGGGACTGTGGGCGCCCGGAGGGCTCACAGCACGGGGACGAGGTGAACCAGGAGACCTTCCTCGGAGACCCCTCTTGTCCCTGGGTGGGAAGTGACTGGTGGAGGGTGGAGCGGAAACGGGGAGACCCGTTAAGGGATGAGTGAGTGGGCGGTGGCGTCTGCACCAAGGACATAGCTGGCTCCTCAGGACAGAGATGCAGGAGGGACACATGAGCACGGGGCAGGGGTAGGGAGAGGCCCGGGGAATCTGTTGGCAGAGGCGTGGCTGCTCTGTGATGGACAGACATGTGCCCCCCAGGTCACCCGCTGCCACTGGGCCTCCACGACAGTGCCCGGCCCGTCCTGCCCCGCCCTCCCACCATCTCCAACCCTCCACCCCTCATCTCCTCCACCAAGCACCCCAGCGTCCTCGAGAGGCAGATGGGCGCCATCTCCCAGGTGAGGCGGCCTGGTGCCCAGACGACAGCCCCTTCCCCCTTCAGGGGTTACGTGGGGGCATTGGGACCAGCGATGTCTGGGTGGGGGCTGGGGTCATCTCTGTTCATGGCAGTGCTGGGGTCTGAGCTGGCCGGAGCCTGCCCCAGGGACATGGGACCTTGGGAGGTCACTTCATGGGGCGGTCAGGAGCCTGGGCTCTGCGGCCAGACTGTGCAGCCTTGCCGTTGGGCAAGCTACTCAGCCTCTGTGCCTCAGTTTCCCCTCTGTGGGACGGAAGGCGAGCAGGCCACGCAGTGGCCGGCATGTGCAGAGTGGCCATCCGCTTGTAGATGTGCCCCTTCCCCC
Source organism: Pteropus alecto (assembly GCF_000325575.1). Lineage (NCBI taxonomy): Eukaryota > Metazoa > Chordata > Mammalia > Chiroptera > Pteropodidae > Pteropus > Pteropus alecto. The sequence continues at coordinate 3,472,615 of NW_006434829.1, forward strand.
CGTGGAGCGCAGGGTGGGGTCAAGGCGTCGCATTTTTGTGCTGCCTCGGGTTGCGATGGCTGCTGCGCAGGGGAGGGCACTTGGGCGCAGGAGGGGCGGTGGCTCGTCCACGGTCACCCAGTGGGGCAGCAGGGCCAGGCCCCTCCGGCTGCTGTGATGGGGTCTCCCTCCTCCTGAGGCCTCATAAAGGAGTTGTTTGTGGCTCTGGCTGGGCCGGGGCATGTGGTGGGGGGACTGTGGGGACTCCAGTGACCCCATGACCTCTGCCCCCACAGGGACTGTCGGTACAGCTCCATGTCCCGTACTCAGAGCATGCCAAGGCCCCTGTGGGCCCCATCACCATGGGGCTGCCCCTCGCTATGGACCCCAAGAAGCTGGGTAAGGATCAGGGGCCTCCCCGGGCTTGGATCCAGCTGTCCGTGTCAGGGGGTTGCGGGGGGCAGCTTGGCCTGTGGGACTCTGGCCTGAGTTTGGAGGGGTGGCGGTCCGGATCCCCTTGTAGTCCTGGGCCCCAGCCCCTGGGTGGGATGGGGTGGGCCACCCCTGTGAGCCCGTCCCGGTGGCACACGGCTCTGTCTCGCCTGTCCCCAGCACCCTTCAGTGGAGTGAAGCAGGAGCAGCTGTCCCCACGGGGCCAGGCTGGGCCACCGGAGAGCCTGGGGGTGCCCACGGCCCAGGAGTCGTCCGTGCTGAGAGGTGAGGCCCGAGGCGGGAATGGGGCCCTTTCCCCAACCTGCTGAGAAGCTCCCCGTCACAGTTGCCTTCCTCACCCTCTAGGGCCAGGGCACCCCTTGTTTGAGAATTCCGAGGGGGCCTCGCTGGTCACCAGGAGTCCCATCAGGGTGGCAGGTGCCGCAGACTTCAGCGCCGTGTCTCATGTCTTCCAGGGACGTCCCTGGGCTCGGTTCCGGGAGGGAGCATCAGCAAAGGCGTCCCGAGCACGCGGGTACCTACCGAGAGCCCCATCACCTACCGGGGCTCCATCACCCACGTAAGTGCCTGGGGCGCAGCAGGGGTGGGGGGCCAGGGCGGGCTCACCAGGCAGCACCTCCAGAGGTGGCTCTGACTGCCGGGCGAAGCAGCGGGCCAGCCCCTCTGTCCCCTCTATGTCACTGCATGGCACCTGCCTCAGTGGGTGGGTGACAGTCCATTCTGTGCTCGTTTATCATGTCTACTCGGTGCCCAGCAAACCTAAACCGCAGCTACAAGGAGCTGGCCCGGTAGTGCTGGACGCGTGATCGCCAGCGGGCGATGCCAGACTGTCCGGGTTGAGTTCAGAGTATGCAAATCGCGTTGAATGCTGTGGCCGAGAATGCCTGGGGCTGTCGAGGCCGCAGAGGTGGGCCAGTGGGGACCTGCGGGAATGTCAGGGGACAGCATGAGCCAAGGCCGAGAGGTCGGAGGGTGACACGGCCACATTCGGCTGCAGGAGGGAGTGCCAGGATTAGCTAGTGATGTCGCCCCATCCGAGCGCTTGCAGAGGGGCCCTTCTGCATCCCTCCTGGCTCAGGAATCGGGGTTCAGTTCTCTGAGCTCGGGGCTCCCGGTGCGTCCAGAAGCTGGTGAGCCCCCTCTTCCCCGGCCAGGGAAGCACTAAGGGCGGCTCCACACCCCGGGGTTTTAGCACCACTGGGCTTGCTTCTCTCCCCGGCCCCAGCTCCAGACAAGGCAAGACACTTTCCGCTGGTAGAGTCCATGCTGTTAACTCATCTTTCAGATGAGAAGACTGACGCTCAGGTTAAACCTAAGGTCACGTAGCCAGCAGCCATGCTCATCACAGAGCAGCCACGCCTCTGCCAACAGACACTCAGGTTAAACCTAAGGTCACGTAGCCAGCAGCCAGCAGCCGGGGTCTTGTGCCTGGCAAGCCAGAGAACAGGGACCCTGAACACACGTTGGCACAGACACGCTAACATACACACAGACATGCTCACGGGACACACGCTCTTGCACATTCGTGGTGGAGCTTGAGGCCGCAGGCTGGCGTGCAGTGAGGTGTCCCTGAGCCGAGTGGCCTCGATGTCACCCCAGAGGAGGCCCCGTGTGCTCTGTTCTCTGAGCCTGAAGGCTTTGAAATTGCAAGCTTTCAAAGGCAGCTTCGCTGAGTACAAAGAGCAGGCACCTGGGGCAAAAGTCAGGCTGCCACCGCTGAGTCGCAGTTCTGCCACACGCTCCCTCAGGCAGGGGACGGCCCTGCCTGACTCAGTTTCCCTTCTGGCAAAAGCGTTCCTTGCAGTCATTCTCGTGGCCTCATCTGGGATTAAAGGTTGACATCTAAACTTCCTGCAAACCCATCTGTGCCAGGTCTCCAGGTGACACAGCCATCTCTGTCACTCACACTCATTCAATGGTTTTTAGCAGAGGGTGGCAGCTGCCATCATGTGTGAGTCAGACTTTCTCAGCCTGGCTACCAGGTGGCAATGAAATCCATGGACGACAGGCCACACATACACACGCGTGCACGCAGACGCAGGCCACACACATGTGTTTTTAGCAGAGGATGGCAGCTGCCATCATGTGTGAGTCAGACTGTCTCAGCCTGGCTACCAGGTGGCGATGAAATCCATAGACAGCAGGCCACACACACACACACAGACGCAGGCCACACACACACGCGTGCACGCAGACGCAGGCCACACACATGCGCACGAACACACAGATGCAGGCCACACACACACACACACACACACACACAGAGGCGCAGGCCACATGCGCACGCACACACACACACTCAAGTGCAGGGCACATACACACACACAGACACAAACCATACACACAGGCACACGCACACGCAAACACAGGCCACACACGCACACACACGCACAGATGCAGGCCACACACACGTGCAGACGCAGGCCACACGTGCATGCGCAGACTCAGGGAGGCGCAGGCCACATGCGCGCGCGCACACACACTCAAGTGCAGGGCACACACACACACACAGACACAAACCACACACACAGGCACACGCAGACGCAGGCCACACACGCATGCACACGCACAGATGCAGGCCACACACATGCACGCAGGCACAGGCCACACGCAGACGCAGGCCACACGTGCATGCGCAGACTCAGGCTACGTGCACACGCAGGCCATACACACATGCACAGATGCAGGCCACACGCACGTGCATCTCAGGCTACACATGCACACGCACACGCCGATGCAGGCCACACACACACACGCAGACGCAGGCCACAAACACACCTGCGTCTGTGCACACACAGGCGCATGAACACACAGATACAGGCCACACACAGGTACAGGCCACACACAGAGAGATGCAAGCTACACACAGGCACAGGCCACTCGCACATACACGTACAGACAGGCGCAGGCCATGCACACACGCGCACACACACAGAGACACAGGTCAGACACACCGACACAGGCCACACGCATACACATAGACGCAGGCCACAAACACACTTGCACACACGCACAGATGCTCATTAGTCCAGCGGGCACTGACAGGCAGTGACCACGGTGTCCTGGAGGCTGGAGCAGGCCCAGCTCTCTGCCTCCTGGAGGCTCCTTCCCCCTGGGGAGTGAAGTTCACTGGGGCAACAGCAAGAAGCAGCCAGCCTCAGGCAGAGAGAACCTCTGCGTCCCAGGAGTTTGTCCAGGGCATTTGTCCGAAATCAAGGGGCCACCGCCTTGCCGAGTCTCTGTCATCTGCTCGTGGCCTCTGAAGTATTGCGGCTTGTAAAGGTCCAACGCCTTCAGCTGCACCAGGCGGGCCCCTTTCCTGTGCTGTGTAATAAGCCACTCATGTCCCCTGTATGCGCCACGGCCTCATGTCAACCAAGACACAGATAATGGCTGTGCTGGTGTCAGCTGCCTCTGGAGCCACCTCCCGATAGGATGTTGCTGGCTCCCTTGCCGTGAGAGGTGGCAGCCCGCCCCCAGACTGTCACCCACGTTCACGCCCATCTATCTTGCACTGTGTGCACACACAGAGTGCGTCAAGGAGATTCTGCCCAGGGTGTGTGCTTGGAGGAGGCTGGGAGACCTGTGTGCATTCAGGGCATCTCGCTTTTACCCTTGTCACCAATCAGGACCCGGGAGGAAAGCCCAGGGCTGGCCAGTTGCTGCCCTTTACCCCATGGTGGGTGCTTCTCAGCAGAGAGGTCCCAAGGGGGTCTAGGGAGTTTCCTGGTCCGGGGCTTGGCACATGGTCTCCGGCCCCACGTCTTTGAATGGGCTCTTGGCATCATAAAGAAGAAAGCCACCGTGATTTGGGGACAGCTCGTCTGTGCTGGGCGCCTTTGAGAATCAGAAATGCCAAGATTGTCTCCATCGTGTGGATGCACAGGCTAAGGCTCACAGAGGCAGAGTGACTTGAAAGAGGTCACACAGTAGCTCGTTGGCAAGGCCGCTTTGGCATCCACCAGCCTAGCCCCACATCTGTAGTCTGACCCCCACACTCACATTCTCAGAAGTCGCCCGGGCAGGTCACTACCCCACCTGTGAACACACACGTGTGCAGTGTAGGTCTGGAGGATGCGGGCGTATGCGTGCTGGGTTGTGCCCACGTCATCTCCGGCAAGCATGGGGGTCCCCGGCTAACACCCCCTCCGCCCCAGGGCACTCCGGCTGACGTCCTGTATAAGGGCACTATCACCCGGATCATCGGCGAGGACAGCCCGGGTCGCCTGGACCGTGGCCGGGAGGACGGCCTGCCCAAGGCCCACGTCATCTACGAGGGCAAGAAGGGCCACGTGCTGTCCTACGAGGGTGAGTTCTGTCACTGACGGCCGCAGTGACCCGGCGGGCAGGCGGGGGCTTACCTTCCCGCCGTGCACGGGCCATTGCTGCCCAGAGGAGAGACTCTCCGGATGAGCGGACTCATGCGACCAGGGAGGGAAGCTGGCCACTGGTTTGTCACGTGTGCTTCCTGGGAGCCAAGCACATGCCGGGGGGCTGGGAGCTCAGCGTCTGAAGTCCCCCCTCGGGATGCCCACACGAGATGCGGACGGGTCGTCACCCTGTTAATTCTGAATCATGGGAGCCTGCTCCGTCCAGCATGGCTCAGGCATCCGACCCCAGGCCCCGGTGTCCTGGAGCTGGTCCAGGGAGCAGGGTCCTGAGGAATGTGACTGGGGCCATAGGGCAGCCAGATGTCTTCGGGAAGCCAGTCTGGGGTGCCCCGCGTGGTTGGCCTGGGGGAAGCTGGAGCACAGTGACATCCAGTGCTGCATCCATGTGGCCATACTTCTGGCCCCTCAGGAGAAAACGGGGCTCAGGGTTGGTGGAGGAGGGTGTTTGGGCCATCGTGGTAGCTTCACAGGCAGGGCTGGGGTGACACCAGGAAGCATGTCAGAGAGGTGGTGACCTCCCCATCACTATAGGTATGCAAGCCAGGCCGGTCAGGCTTGGCCTGGGCTGCCTCCCGCCTCCGCCCAGGGCTGTACAACGTAGGAACAAACTTGTAGCCGGCCCTGTGAGAAGCATGGTGGGGAAACGGGCCCAGAGACGGAAGCCCGGGCCTCTGGCCCAGCACTTCTGGCCGACGCTGTGCTAGTTAACACCCCGTGGGTGGCCACCAAGGGGCGATGACCAACCTGAGGCTCCGCCCTGCCTCGCGCCCCTCACCCCTTCTCCCTTCCTGGTCTGGGTCTCACAGCCCAGGAGCCCTGCACAGAAGGGGTTAAGGGAGAACAGGGCTGGGGCGTGAATTTCCCGGCAGCCTCGGGCACCCAGGGGTGTGGAAATAAAAGCCAGTAATGGGCGCCCCTCTCAGCGGCTGGCAGCTGCGGGGCCCGAAATTGCTGCTCCTCTGGCGGGCGGCGCCTTCTCCTCTCCATCTGGCGCCCGCTGTGCCCCCTCCCCACCCCCCGCCCCCCGGTCCTGGGACGTGGGGGCGTCACCGTGTGTCCCAGGCACATGCCTCTCTGTGCTGCCAAGTGGTGGAGAGAGCCGGGGACAGGCCGTCAGCTGCATCGCCCTCCAGTGCCAGCCTCGGTGCCCGGCTGCGTGACGGCGTCGGCCCCGGGGAAGGCCTGAGGGAGGGCCCGGCGGTCCCGGTGCTGTGGGCAGGGAGCCCTGGGTGGATGCCCACTCGGGCTCCAGACCCGTTCCTGAGCCTCTGCGGTTAAGTTTGTCATCCGCAAAATGGGTTAAAATCAGGGCTTTTAGTTTCTCACGTGCTCCGGGGCCAAGTGGCTGACGAGGGTGGCAGGCGGGTGTATGGCCGCAGGGACTAGGGAAGACCATGTCTCCAGGGGCACTGGCCTGTCTGGTCACCAGCAGCTGATCGTCAACCCCGTACACATGTGAGTCCACCGGCTAGACTTCCGATCTCTCCATTTTCACCCGAAAACCCCCAGTGCTTAAACCTCAGTAATTAATTCTGAATGAAAACTGGAGTAGCGACACGGAACGTCCACCGGCCACCAGATCGCAAGCTCTGGAGTAGCTGCTACTCTGCGGGCCCCACGAGGAAGAAGGGAGCCCGCTGGCTCCAGGGAGCCCCCCGGCCTAAGGGGCGAGGCCGAGCCCTGCCCTCTGAGGCCTGCCTCCTGCCCGTTCAGACCCTTGGCCTGTCCAGGGAGCAGTGAGCCCAGCCTCAGGTCCCCGGCCCCTCCGGGCCCGTCCAGGCCTGGCGAGGCCACGTCTGCTGTGGACATCCTGCCCTTCCCCCAGGTTCACACTCCCCACCTGTCCAGGGAGCAGTGAGCCCAGTCTCAGGTCCCCGGCCCGTCCAGGCCTGGCGAGGCCACGTCTGCTATGGACATCCTGCCCTTCCCCCAGGTTCACACTCCCCACGGGGACTTGTAGTGCACATGCACGTTTGTGCACATGAAGACAGACAGGCACACAGGTGTGCTTGTGCACACTGCCTCACTCTGTTCCTGGTGGGCAGGCGCGTGTGCACGCACACGTGATGCAAACGGTCCTGCATACTCTGTGTTCATGTGGGTCTGCTCACGTGTGTGTGTACTCATGTTCGTGGCACATGTTGGCACCTGTGTGTGGACATGTTTGTGCACAGACTCATGCGGCTGTGTGTGGTCAAAGGCACACACCTACTTACTGATAGAACAGCCTGGCAGGTCAGGGCTCGGGGTGCAGGAGGCTCGCCTGCCTCTCCCTTCCGTGTGCTTCCCCCCAGAAGGTCTGAGGGATCGGTTAGTGGGACACTGTCCTCAGGCCCTGGGCTGGACCGCAGGTTCCCTCGGGAGGGCTCAGCTGGCCGGCTCTCAGCCACACGATCAGTGGAGTGTGCATGTGTACACGCTGCCATGGACCCGGCCCCTCACCGTGAGCCCGGTCTGCTTTCCAGGTGGCATGTCTGTGTCCCAGTGCTCCAAGGAGGAGGGCAGGAGCTCAGGCCCCTCCCACGAGACGGCTGCCCCCAAACGCACCTACGACATGATGGAGGGCCGGGTCAGCAGAGCCATCGCCTCAGCCAGCATTGAGGGTAGGTCTCCTGCCCAGGACCTGCCGTGGGTTGTCGCAGTGAAGAGAGGTTTTGTCTTGGCACCTGCTGGAGGGAGGTGTCGGGGTGGCTAGCCCTATTTCACAGACAGGAAAACTGAGGCTGGGTGTTTCTGAGGCTGTATCTCGGGGCAGTGCAGGGCTCAGATGTGTCGCTTGCATGCTGGGTCCTGTGCCACCACCCTGTCACCATGGAGGGGCCCACTGCTGGGAGGGCTGGCTAGACCCTGGTCCCTGTCACTGCCCAGGGCTGGCTCGGGGACCCCCGTAATGACGCTCTTGCCGTCCCCCTCCCAGGCCTCATGGGCCGCGCCATTCCGCCCGAGCAGCACGGCCCCCACCATCTCAAAGAGCAGCATCACCTCCGCGGTTCCATCACACAAGGTACCAGCGCCCTCTGCTGCCCTCGCGGCACCTCCGGGCCCCCAGGGTTCCCCAGGGTTCCCCTCGGGGGGAGGGACGCCTGCGTGCCGCAGGGCGTGGCACAGGCGTGCGGCACACGTGTACGAGACGGGTTCACACGCAGGTCACAGTGGGGAGCACGGGCGTCTCTTGCTTGTTTGGAGATGGAAAGAGAAACCGCCCGGCCCCTCCTCGGGGGCGTCGTCTTGAGCCCCTGCTGCGTGCTCGGCGCGAACCCAAGTGCCGCTTGTGCGTTCTTACGGGACATTTTTGGGGCCGGAGGTGCAGTTGGTTAGAGGCTAAGGCGGTCACGTAACTCGCCCAGATCCCCCCGCGTGGGCCGCGGGGAGCCGGCCTGTGGCCCGATGTGGGCCTGCGTTGGTGTCATCTCGTTGCCGGGACGAGGTGTTCCCACGAGGGTCCTGCTTTCCGCGTGAAGACACGGGGCCCCGGAGAGGTCACGCCACGCGCCATGGCCCCAGCATGCAGCGGTGTCGGGGCAGCGGTGTCGGGGCCCCGGTGTGGGAGGGCGAGGCGGGGTGCAGGCATGGGGTCAGCGCCCCGCCCTCCGTTGCAGGGATCCCTCGGTCCTACGTGGAGGCGCAGGAGGACTACCTGCGGCGGGAGGCCAAGCTGCTGAAGCGCGAGGGCACGCCGCCGCCCCCACCGCCCCCGCGGGACCTGGCCGAGGCCTACAAGGCCCGGCCCCTGGACGCCCTGGGCCCCCTGAAGCTGAAGCCGGCGCACGAGGGCCTGGTGGCCACGGTGAAGGAGGCTGGCCGCTCCATCCACGAGATCCCGCGGGAGGAGCTGCGGCGCTCACCCGAGCCGCCCCTGGCCCCGCGAGCCCTCAAGGAGGGCTCCATCACGCAGGTACGCGCGGGCGTCCGCCGGCCGCACGCTGGGCTCGGGCGTGGGGGCTGTGGGCCCCGCCCTGGCCTCAAACGGGGAGACAGGCCCCAGGCCACATGTGGCTGTCCTGGGCCCCGTGCACGTCCAAGTCCCACGCGAGGGGCTTGCATCCGTGACCTCGGTCAGTGGTCGGCAGCCCTGGGGGGTCATGCCCATTGTCCCCGTTCTTCGGGCGGAGGAACTGGGGCCCAGAGGTCAAGCAGGGCCCACGCTAAACGTGGTGGTAACGGCTGCCAGAGCACGTGGCGTCGTGACCCGTCGGCCCTCGGAGCTGTGCTCTGAGGTGGCTCTCACTGTCCTCATTGAAACGACTTGTCCAGGGTCACAGAGCATGTAAATGGCAGTTGTGACACTCGAATCCAGATGTCCCCAACTCTGCAGCATCGTTGCTTTGTGGTGTCCACCCCCCGCAAGGCCGTAGCCTCGTGTGAGGGGCTGGTCAGTGGGAACCGCTGAGGGCCACGGTCCCCTCACATGGTCAGAGGTGGCCTGATGTGCCGAGGGCGGGTGGGGCCCAAGGGGACGCTGCCGAGGACCAGGGCTGCAATGTGGTACTTGTGGAGCCATCAGCAAGAGGTCCAGGTCCAACAGAGAGGCCGGTTTGATTCTAGTTTGTTCTTTTTGAAATCAGGGCGTTTATTCTTCTTGTGAAAGAGATTGAAACATTCCTGAGTAAACACAGAGCTGTGTTATTTGCAGAGACACAGGGCCCCCTGTATCCGGGTTTCCCAGCCTGTCTAAACAGGGTGGGGTCTTTCCCCAGGTGGCCGGGCAGGGACCGTGACCCCTGTTTCTTCAGCTGCCCTTCCTGGCCAGAGAGCAAACATGAACTTCAGCCCTGACCTCTGAGCCTTAATCCTCCGGGCGGCGAAACCGGATTTTGCCGCTGAGTCTCGGGGCTCGGCAGCGGGCGTGCGGAGGGGCCCAGGCTGAAGGGAGGAAGGATTTAGCCCACGTCGGGGAGTTCAGCCCCTTTCCAGCAGACCCCAGCGGCCAGCAGAGGGCTCCCCATTTGCTCCAGGAAGGGCTGACCTCTGAACTCCGCCCCCTTTTGTGGCCCCCCCAGGCCCGGGCAGAGTGGGCAGGGCCGTGAAGGTCGTGCTCCCCTCAGGCTCCGTGCCACCTGAACCTCTGGCCCCTGCCCCCCAAGGCCTGGCTCGCGGCTCCCGTGTCGGAGCTCAGCAGGTGAGGCTCAGAGTGATGTGCCTGCCGCTCACACTCCGTCTCCCCCAGGGCACCCCGCTCAAGTACGACACGGGCTCGTCCTCCACCGGCTCCAAAAAGCACGACGTGCGCTCCATCATCGGCAGCCCCGGCCGCACGTTCCCGCCCGTGCACCCGCTGGACGTGATGGCAGACGCGCGGGCGCTGGACCGCGCCTGCTACGAGGACAGCCTGAAGAGCCGGCCGGGCGCGGTCGGCAGCTCGGGGGGCTCCATCACCCGGGGCGCCCCGGCCATCGTGCCTGACCTGGGAAAGCCGCGCCAGAGCCCCCTGACCTACGAGGACCACGGCACGCCCTTCACCGGCCACCTTCCACGCGGCTCGCCGGTGACCACGCGGGAGCCCACGCCGCGCCTGCAGGAGGGTGCGTGGGGTGGGCGTCGGGTGGGCGTGGGCTTGGGGCGTGGGCGGGCTGTGGTCTCAGGAAACCGCCTTAGTTTGGAGCCAGGAACACCCTGGGGTCACCGCATCCACCTCCTTGGCCAGACCTATGGGTTCGGCGTCCAGATGCTCCTGGGAACCCTCCCCGCCCACCCTACCACGACTCCCCGCCCCTGGCTTCCCAGCTCCCCTCTTGTCCAGTTGTAACGTGCTCCCCAAATGGCGGCCAGCCACTTTTTTTGTGTGAAAAATTTACATCAAATTATGCCACCCTCCTGCTTAAGTCTTTCTGGTGACTTCTCATGGCACTCAGAAGGAAAATCCGCCTTTCCTGCCATGGCCCTGGGATGGGGCCTGCAGGATTTGGCCCCGTCTGCCTCACCAGCTGCCAGATTCCTCTCTCCCAGGCTCTGCCAGACAGGCCGCCTCCTCTCTGCTCCTCGACCACGTCCATCCTCCCCCCGGGCCTGTGCCCGTGCCGTTCCCTCTGCTCGAAACGTGTCCCCCCCGCCCCCCCAGATCTCTGCCTGACGGGCTTAGTGTCATCCTTCGGGTCTCTGTCCAAATGTCACATCCCCAGGGAGGCTTCTCGCGGCCAAACACCCCTCCCCCGTTCTGGTCGTGTCCTGTCACGTTTTTCTCCAGAGCATTTATCACTCCGAAGCCCTTATTTGACGACTAGTTTATCATCCGTCCCCCGCGTTAAATGTCGGCCCCTTCGGGGCCAGGAGTTTTGTCTATTCTCTGGTGTAGCCCCAGCTCCCCAAATACTGCTTGGCAAGTAGTGGAGGTTCCAGAGGTGCATTTGGATTGATTGGTCAATTGATTGACTGAGTTATTGAAGGAATGAATGATGAATGAGACAAGGAACAAACGAAAGGGAGAATGATGAACATTTTTGGGAACTAAAAACAAACGAGTAAATGATTTTTAAAACGTGACCTATGAGGCAAATGGGTGGGTGAATGAAGAGGCCTGGTCTTGGGGTCCCAAAGACCCTGCTCCGCAGTGGTTTCCCGTAACACACCAGCCTCCGGTGCCTGCGTTGGGGCCGGCACGGCGGTGGCACAGAGGTCCGATGCCGTCCCCACGCCACCCGTCCACAGGCAGCCTCTCGTCCAGCAAGGCGTCCCAGGATCGGAAGCTGACGTCGACGCCCCGCGAGATAGCCAAGTCCCCGCACAGCGCCGTGCCGGAGCACCACGCCCACCCCATCTCGTCCTACGAGCACCTGCTCCGGGGCGTGAGCGGCGTGGACCTGTACCGCGGCCACATCCCGCTGGCCTTCGACCCCACCTCCATACCCCGCGGAATCCCCCTGGATGCAGGTGATTGTCCCGAAGCACGGGGCCGGGGCCTCATCGGTGTCCGCCCGGGGTCTCCCGAGGCATCGCCCCGGCTCTGCCCATTGGGGAAGCTGAGGCCTAGAGGTGGGGACACCCAACGGCATCGTCACAGGACGGTGCAGACTAGCATTTGTCTTAGGAATCCGGGGCATCGTTCTTTGGTTGTCTTTTCCTGAGGGACGTCTGAGCCTTTCAAAGTGCAAACGTGTCTAAAGAGGGCTCGAGTGTGGGAGTCCCCACGCAGACGGGACCCGGAGAGCTTTTGTGAGGGCTGCATCCCTTAGGTGTCTCGGTGATGCATGAGCCGGATGCCCCATGTGTAGGAGAGCTTCAGGCCAGAGGTCATTACCAATAAAAGGCCCCTCAAGGGTTTCAGGGAGCAAGTCTCTATTTCTGCACCCTAATGCTGTCTCAACGAGGTGTCCTGGGGAGAAGCTGTCAGGACGCAGGAGCGGGGACATAAGGCAGGGGGGTGACATCCTCTGGCCAGAGCGCGGGCCGCCTGACCTCGCTCCCCTCTCCCGGCAGCCGCCGCCTATTACCTGCCCCGGCACCTGGCCCCCAGCCCCACCTACCCGCACCTGTACCCGCCTTACCTCATCCGCGGCTACCCCGACACGGCGGCTCTGGAGAACCGCCAGACAATCATCAACGACTACATCACCTCGCAGCAGATGCACCACAATGCGGCCACCGCCATGGCCCAGCGCGCCGACATGCTGCGGGGCCTGTCGCCCCGCGAGTCTTCGCTGGCGCTCAACTACGCTGCCGGCCCTCGAGGTGGGTGGCCCTGGGCGCCCCGGGTGGGGGGCGGGCGGGCAGACCACCTCCGTCGGGCATCGGCCATGCTCCAGGAGCACCTGGGCTCTCTTGGGAGTGCAGAGGACCCATGTGTGTGGCTTTGCCGAGGTGTTTAGGGTGTGGGCATCTCGGGGGTCAGTGCGACGTGGCCACACACCTGGCTGGTGGCTGCAGTGTGTGTGCTGTGGGCACGAGGCTGTGCTTGATGGCCACGTGCATCCTGGCTGCACGCACGGGTCGCACGCGTGCTCTGTGTGCTCTTGGCACGTGCCGTCCTTGGAGTTGACAAAATGAGACCAAAACACGAGGCTGTTGGGGTTTCCGGCTCCCTGGACTTGCCAGCAGCCTGTGGTTGCTTAGCAGGTGTGTGTCAGGTTTCCTGCGGACACACTCCTGGGACGTCCTTCTGGAGTGCCCAGGTGCTGGCCAGTGTCCAACTGGAGCACTGGTCACACTAGCCATTTCAGAGGCAGGGGCTGAGTTGAGGCCACGCCGTGCAGGGGCGCCCCTGTCGGCCCTGACTTCTCAGGCGGGGGAGCACAGGGAGGAGGGTCTGGGAGAACCTGGCGTTCTGAAACGGGTCCCGCGGGGCTGGTGCTCGGACCCCAGGAGGCGGACATCAGTGAAGGTGCAGGACTCCGCCCATGCGGCGGTCCAGCCAGCAGGAGCCTGAGGCCACAACTCTGTCCCACCTCCCCCCACAGGCATCATCGACCTGTCCCAAGTGCCACATCTGCCCGTGCTCGTGCCCCCGACACCAGGCACGCCCGCCGCCGCCATGGACCGCCTGGCCTACCTCCCCACCGCGCCCCAGCACTTCAGCGGCCGGCTCAGCAGCTCCCCGCTGTCCCCAGGTAGCACCTTCACCCGCCCCGGCCTCTGAGGGAGTGGCTGGGTGTCCGCGGGCAGATGCCTTCCCCTCTCTGTTCCGCCCCAGAGGACAAACGCGGGCCCTTCTAGGGCCCTGGGGCTGAGTTGTGGGCCTCTTGTCTCCCAGGAGGTCCCACCCACCTGACCAAGCCGACCGCCACGTCCTCGTCCGAGAGGGACCGCGAGCGGGAGAAGTCCATCCTCACGTCCACCACGACGGTGGAGCACGCACCTATCTGGAGACCCGGTAGGGTGCCGGAGACCCCGCCCCGGGCCCCGGGGGTCCCCGCGGGCCTCCCGAGGCCC
>NW_006434829.1:3486472-3495630 GCF_000325575.1 Pteropus alecto
CGTGAAGGGCCTCGTGACCTCCGTGGAGCCCGGCGCCCCCACGGTCCTGAGGTGGGCGGGGGCCGCGGGGTGGTCCCTGGACGCGGCTGGCCTCGGGGGTGGGACACAGACCGCAGACAGGCGTGGATGATGGGTGGGGAAGAGAGTAAAAATGCGTGGTGGTGGGAGGGAGGGAGGGAGGAGGGAAGGGTGGGGGTGGACGGGTGACGAGGCAGTAGGCTCCCTGGTTTAGGGACAGAGTTTGCGGAGGCGAGAGACTCCTGGTCACCCCTAGAATTCATCGGGGCCCTACAGGGAGATGTGTTTCTCTTGCCTGGAAGTTCCCTTCAAGTGGGAGAGGCCCCCCCAGAGTCCGCTCCCTCTCAGAATGGGCCCAGTCCTTGCTGGTGACAAACACCCCACGGACTGTGGGTGGAGCTGCTTCTTCCAAAATGAAGTCTCTTTTCTTTCCCCCCATTGGCCACTCCAAATCCTCCCCCCCTCCCCCTAATTCTCGTTATGGACGGTGACAACACCGCTTCTCAGGAGCATTGTCCCCATGGACTCGGGGGCTTGGCAGTCACAGGAAGCAGAAGCACCTGGCTGCTCAGAGCAGGGTTACGGGACAGACGGCCGTGCACAAAAGCCGGTCTGTCCCCGCCTGCAACAGCCGTTGGAAGCTGCTACGGGAAAACCAGGTCCTCCTCACTGGCAGCTGGTGCGTCAGGAGTGAGGGCTAGTGAGGGACGAGGAACGGGGACTTCGTCATGGCAACGCTGGGCTGGCAGAGGCCACGTGGGTGGAGCCGGGCCAACGCGCGTCCAAGCCTGGGCGCCCTCGTCCGCAGAGCGGGGAGGATTCCATTCACCTCGTGCGGTCGGAGCGCACGTCTGTGCTTCCCTCTCGCTGGTGGGCACACGCGGGGTGTGGGGACACAGGGATCGTTGCCTCCAGGGCCTGATGGTCTGGGCCAGGGCAGCACTCGGGGCCGTGCGCCCGGCCTTCTTCACGGGGCTCGTGCGTTTGCTCACGCGTCCTGAGCAGGCCTCAGTCACAGGCCAGCTCCTCAGAGAGACCCCCGGCCTCACCCCGCCTGGTGGCCTCTGAGCGGTGTCCGCAGTCTGATGGGGGGCTCCGGTCTATCTCCTCACGCGTCTTTGCCTGTTCCGTTCACTGCCACGTCCCCCGTGTTTAGAAGGGTGCTTGACACGTAGTAGGTGCTCAGTTAGACGTCTAGGGATGAGGGAATGCGTGCACGGGGTTGGCGAGGCCAGGGGCAGGAGGGTGGATTGATTTGGGAGCCGTGGGGCACGTGGAAGCGATTCCAGGGCAGTGGGCCTCGCCAGGGCCTCACGGGTCCCCCGCGGTGGCTCCCGCGGCCACCTGACCCCCCGCTGTCCTCCACAGGTCCACGTCCACCTCCTCACCTGTCCGTCCGGCTGCCACCTTCCCTTCCGCCACCCACTGCCCGCTGGGCGGCACCCTCGATGGCGTCTACCCCACCCTCATGGAGCCTGTCCTGCTGTCCAAGGAAGCCCAGAGGGTCACCCGGCCAGAGAGGCCCCGAGGAGACACCGGCCACGCCTTCCTCGCCAAGCCCCAGGCCCGCACGGGGCTGGAGCCCGCCTCCTCCCCCGGCAAGGGCCCCGAGCCCCGGGCCCTGGTGCCCCCTGGCTCCGGCCACGCGGCCATCACCCGCACCCCAGCAAAGAGCCTCACACCCCACCACGCCAGCCCGGACCTCCCGGCTCTGCCCGCCTCAGCCACGGACCTGCCGCGAGAAAAGACTCAAAGTAAACCCTTTTCCATCCAGGAGCTGGAGCTCCGCTCTCTGGGTAAGACCATCCTGACAGCGGACTCCTTCATAGACGCGATAATCACGCGTCACATTGCTCCCGATAAAGGGCCGCGAGAAGGAGGTTCGCTGGCCACCGACTCCCCTCGCGATGGTAAGACTCCGGCCCCCGCCGCCCGCCCACCCCGTCTCGTGGCCTAAAGATATTCTCAGATCTCTGCTTTTTATTTTTCCCCGCATTTTTCGTTGGTTTTGGCGTTTGGTTTTGGAGCTCGCGTCCGTCGGTTGCACGCTCTGGCGGCCCCTCGGGCCCGGCCCCCGTCTCCCTGGCGTGGTGGGGGCACCGCATCGTTTGCACATCGTTCCGTCATGAGTTTTTGGGGATTTTTTTTTTCTTTTTTTTTTGGATTTTCGCTTTTTTTTCCTTTAATGAATGGATCTGTGACTTCGACGTCCGCCGTGCCTGCCATCCGCCCCCTTTGCGCCTTCGTCTGGGGAGCAGGGAGTGGGCCGCAGGGGGGCTCAGGCCGAAGCCTTTGCCCGCTGCCGTGTGCGGATGAGTTTGGTTTGGAAGACACCCAGCAAGGAGGATGGGGAGGGGAAGGGAGCACCCCACTTTCCAAGAGGAGCAGGGAGCCTGACCCCTGCATCCTGCCTGGGTCATGAAGGAGACTTGGGGGTCCCCTGGTCCCATGTCCCCCTTGCTGACCCACCACCCAGCATCCCTGGGGAAAAGAGAAATCTTCCGTGCCCTGCCTCTCACCTCAGGCCCCAGCTCGGGGCCCCTGTTTGCTGGACTGCGGACTTCGGGGTTCGCTGGGACCCGAGTGTCACTCCCTGCCACACCCCCCACTGACCTCCCTCCCTCCGGCCTGTCACCGCTGCCTCACACCCCCCGCCCCCCAGCCCCCACTGTCCGGAGCCGTGTCTGGCCCTCACCCCACCTGTGTCTCTCACTGTCCCCTCCCGGGTCTGTCTGCCTCTCAGCCTGTCTTCCGTGTGTCCCCGCCCCGTTTTTCTCTCCATCTGTCTCTCTCTGCCATTCCTTCTCCCCCCGAAGCCCCCTCTCTCTCCTTTCTTAATGCACCCTGCCCGCACCCTGCCCCTGGCCAGCCGGCAGCCTGGGCTTCAGCTCACCCTCTCTCTTCATCCGCCCAAGTCCCCTGCTGCGGCCTGGGGGGACCGGCCAGCATGGGAGGGCAGGGGAGGGTGGGCTGGGCAGGGCGGCCTGGCTCGAAGTCCTGGTCTGGCCTGACCTCGGCCTTGCCCTGCTGCAGGTTACCATGGCGGCAGCTACAGCCCCGATGGGGTGGAGCCCGTCAGCCCTGTGGGCTCACCCAGCCTGACCCATGACAAGGGGCTCCCCAAGCACCTTGAGGAGCTTGACAAGAGCCACCTGGAGGGGGACCTGCGGCACAAGCAGTCAGGTAGGGCCCCGCCCTGCCCCGCGCCCGCACACAGCCCTGCAGGCTAGGGACAGGCGTGACCCCACCACGCAGCCAGGGAGGCCGAGGGGTCGCCTCGGTCCCGCAGCTGGCATTCATTCGCGAGCGCACCCCGCTGGGCACACGCCTCGTCCGCCCCCGCCCCCGCCCCCTGACCAGCTCTGCTGTGCCCGCAGGCCCCGGGAAGCTCGGCGGTGAGGCCGTACACCTCGCACACCTGCGGCCGCTGCCCGAGAGCCAGCCGTCGGCCAGCCCGCTGCACCAGACCGCCCCGGGGGTCAAAGCCCACCAGCGGGTGGTCACCCTAGCACAGCACATCAGCGTAACTACCCCTTCTCTGCCCCTTCCTCCCCACCTTTGCGCCTGGGGCGGGGGCAGGGGTGAAGGGAAGGTCACGCAGCTCCTTGGTCTGGTGGGTAAACTGAGTTCTGGTGGTGAGGACCGGGCACTGGGGTTGGGGAGGGGAGTAGCTTCAGGGATCCCAGAGCCTCAAACCCAGATTCCATAGCCGCCCCTCGTCCAGCTCATGGAGACCCGGTGTGAGCCCGTCACCCACGTCCCACCCACAATGGCCCCTGGCTCCCGACCTGTGCGGGACCCCCAGTTTGAGACCTCTGGCCAAGCGGCCGACCCTGGGCACGCGGGACGTCGAGGCCACTGGGGGCCAGGCCCCAAGTACGCATGCTCCGAGCACCGAGCCGGGGTTGTGCCCTCAGCGTTCAGTCTAGCGCCCCTGGAAGGCCTGGCGGGTGGCAGCCCCTGACCCCGTGCCTCTGGCCTGCAGGAGGTCATCACGCAGGACTACACCCGGCACCACCCACAGCAGCTCAGCACACCCCTCCCCGCCCCTCTCTACTCCTTCCCCGGAGCCAGCTGCCCCGTCCTGGACCTCCGCCGCCCACCCGGCGACCTCTACCTCCCACCCCCGGACCACGGGGCCCCAGCCCGTGGCTCCCCCCACAGCGAAGGGGGCAAGAGGTGAGCTCCGGGGGTGGGAACCTCTCGTTGGTCAGAGGCGCGTGCCCGTGAACAGATGAGGAACCGCGGCCAGAAGCTGGCAGTGTTTACCCAGGGTCACGGCTGGTAGACAGCAGCTGGCACGTTCGTCCCACTCTGGGGGTCCAGGTGCCCAGCCAGACGCCTTACACGTGTGAGGGGGACTCTCATACAGCACAGGGCATGTGGGCAGCTCTGGCCCCTCTCACGGGTGAAGGAACAAAGGCATGAGAAGCGAGTCGATGCCCCTGCCCACAGGGACGCAGGCACACACGTGCTCACGCCCTGGGCGCCCGTGGGCCTTGGGGGCAGCGAGGAGAGGGGAGGCCTCCCGCTCTAGGAACAGGAGCTGCTCGGGCAGGGGGCACCGCCTGAGGGAGGCGCGGGTGGGAGACAGCAGCCTGTCTTTGGGGGCACAGCGGGGGTCAACAAACGCCACCCACGGGTCAGGTCCCGCCCATAGCCTATTTGCGCCCAGGCCACGAGCTAAAGGTGGCTCGCGTTTTTAAAAGGTTGTTAAAAGCAAAGGACGTAGGACAGAGACCACGAGTGGCTCACAACACCCAAAACGGCCACTGCCTGGCCCGGTACAGGACGGGCGAGCTAAGAGGGGCGGGGCTTGCCGGGGGAGCGAGGTGGCTGCGTCCCTTGAGAGGGAGAGCGTTGAGCCCTGGCCACAGCCCGGACCCCTCCTCCTAGGTCTCCAGAGCCAAGCAAGACGTCAGCCCTGGGTGGCAGCGAGGACGGTATCGAGCCCGTGTCCCCGCCAGAGGGCATGGTGGAGCCCGGGCACCCCCGGGCCACCATGTACCCACTGCTGTACCAGGACGGGGAGCAGGTGGAGCCCAGGTACCATCGTGCGCCCCCCCCCACGCCCACGGGAGCTGCAGACTCAGCCCCTTGCCCACCCGTGGCCTCAGGGTTTAACAAGGGCTTCAGTGTGCAGCTGGGGGACCTCACACCTGCCACGCAAATGTCACAACCCTGGGAGACCTCAGCGGCAGCTCCTCGTGCCTCGGGCCGGGTCTCAGCTGCTGGCACTCAGGGAGGCTCTGAGAAGTCATCAGCGGGATGGGCTGGGCCGTGGTGGAGCAGGCGTGGGGCAGGGGCAGAAGAAAAGGCCAGGCCTGCTGGCCGTGGGGAAAGACGTGGTCTGAGCCCTCTGGCTCCCAAGGCCTTTTTCAGGGGGGTCGGAGGCTATTGCAAGTGGACAGGTATGGGCCCCCAGGGCAGCCACGGCTCCCCGGAGATGCCCTGAGCCCGAGGACAGGCTAACTACAGCGACGATCTCAGGAGACGTAGCCCCTAAGTTGGGGATGCAGGGGCGGGACGAGGGAAGCCGGGTTCTGGATTTTTAAGGCAGCCGAGGTGGCGAGTGCCCCGTCCCCAGAGGCTGCAGGCGCAGTGCCAAGCGAACTGACCTGGGCGTCTGACCCTCGCAGCAGGATGGGCTCCAAGTCCCCAGGCAACACCAGCCAGCCGCCCGCCTTCTTCAGCAAGCTGACCGAGAGCAACTCCGCTATGGTCAAGTCTAAGAAACAGGAGATCAACAAGAAGCTGAACACCCACAACCGCAACGAGCCGGAATACAGTAAGGGGGCCACCTGGGGGCGGGGAGCCGGCCCGGGGCAGGGACCCACGGCGGGGCTCTCCAGAGCCAGGTGGCCCGGCCGACCCCCCTTCCCACGTCTGAGAGGCCCCGGCGGCCTCTCTCCTTGCTGCAGGCGCTTGCCAGTCCCGAGTGGCACTGGAAAGACCAGCAGCGGGCACTCTGTGAATGCGCGCACGAACGGCTCTGGGTCAGACCCCTACCGGGGGCCCATGTGTCCCCCAGTCCCGGTGCTCGTCCCATTCATGACCGTCCCCCAGGATGTGGTGGGTGGGCGTAAACCCTAGCCTGGCCCCCCACCCGTGGCACAGTGCCTGGCACATAGCATGTCACGAGCGAGCACATGGCTACAGAATCGGCCCCAGCCTCAGGAAGGCTGGTTGGCCAGGGAGGTTTGGGGCATCTCAGGAGCTTCTCTTTCTGAGACTGGAGTAGCCACCTTGCAGATGGTCGCCGGCCCAGGCGGGTTCCTCCAGAGCCTTGCCTAGCACAGTGCTCCGGCCAGCAGGTCGGCAGCCCAGGCAAGCTAGTCAGAAATGCACAACCTCGGGCCCCCCAGATCTGCCGGGCCCTTCTGCCCCGGACAGGCTCCCAGGCGTGGTCCTCGTCTTGGCCAGTGGCGGGCAGAGCGGGTGGCTGGCTCCCTGGGCCCAGGGCCTGTGGTCTCACCCATCTCGTCACACCCTCCAGACACTGGCCAGCCTGGGACAGAGATCTTCAACATGCCCGCCATCACCGGAGCAGGTAACCGTCCAGCCCCCTCCCGTCACTGCCACGTCCTGGGGAGGTCAGGCTGGGCACGGGGGCCTGGAAGGAGAGTCAGGGAGCATGGCCTTAGAGGCCCCTGGGGCCCCCACCCCAGCCAGACTCCTGACAACAAGGGGCCCTTGGTTCAGGCGCCCCTCCTCTGGTCTCAACGAAGCCGGCAGTGTGGCCTACGGGCTCAGCGCGACGTCTCCGTGTGGCGTTGAACCCCGAGGGCCACTGGTGCCTTTGGCCAGGCACAGCTGCGGGAGACCCCTTCCCCACCCACACAGCTACAGGCACAGCTGCAGGAGCCCCCCCTGCACAGATGCAAGCACAGCTGTCGAGTCTCCCCCTGCACAGACGCAGGCACAGCTGTTGGGAGCCCACCGCCGGGCCTCGGAGGGGCCTGCGAGTGTGCGGCTGGGAGCCAGGCCTGTGTTGGGGCACACAGGCTCCACTCATGGTCCACGCAGGCGGCACATCCCTTCCACTTGGAAATTTGAGCAGGGAAACACTGACGCTGTGTCGTGGAGATGGTGTCAAGCTCACACACGGTTTTAAGCCACACTTAAGCCTTCCGTGATATTTGGACTTGGGGACGGGGGGGCCTAGGGGTTGGCCCAGCCTCTGGTAGGGGCCACCCGTTTTCTGTTGCTTCTAGGGAAGGACTTGGGTGGGGCTTTCAGGCGGCGCCTTGGTGAGTGTGGTGTCGGGGGTCTGAGCCCGGAGTCGACTGGGGGTGACGCACCCCCCCCATGGACAGGCCGTGGCCCCGGGGTGGCGGCTGGGGATTTGCAGAGCTGTGGGAGATGGGCCGGCCTCCCGGGGACTGGTGAGCAAGGACAGCCAGGATTTTATCAGCCATCAGGGCCTCCAAGCTGATAGGGCGCATCTGTCTCCCCAGTAAGCCTCAGGCAATAGGAAGGAGCCGGTGTGGCCGAAACAACAAGATGGTTAGCAATGAATGCTTCCGGAACGTTCCGGATCTTGACATAGGCACCAGACGCACAGGTGCATGTGTTTGCAGAGGTGCAGTGCTTTGGGCCAGACCTCGTGTGTGAGCTGTATTTGACCCTTTTAAAAAAAAATCGTTTTGTTCACACACAAAAAATGTTCCCAGATGTTGGTCTCTGCTGTGCACGCCTGGCGCCGGGCTTCGCCGTGGTGACTGGAGCCCGTCAGTCTCCTTTCCCTGCACGGTCACCTCACGGCCGTGACCTCGGGTAAAAGGCTCAGGCACATCTCTGATCCCTCAGACTCTAATCTGAGCAGAAACCGTCACGACCTGTGTCCCTTGCGTCATTTCCTCCCCCTGTTCCAATGTTTGCTTATTTTGTAGGACTGTAAATACCGTTTCTTTCTAGTGCTCAATCTCGTTGGACATTTTGCTATTTCTTGAGGGCATGGGGTTCTTTTTGTTTTTCTGTCGGTTTTTGTTTCTTAAGTGTTGATGAAAAGTGGCTAAGACACAGCCTAAAGTGCGGAGAGGGTGTCCCTGGTTGTGAACGGCTTTGACACGAAAAGGAAGAAACAATGTAGTTGGCAGTTGGTTGCTATGGAAACGGGATGTTCAAAGCTGCCGTGTGACTCCCAGCCTCACAGAGGCCCTCGGTCTCGCTCAGAAAGATGCGTGCTTTGCGCCCTCGCTGTCCGTATGTTCGCTCAGAGCGGAAGTTTTAAAATCCGTGGGTGTATTTCCCGGCGGCGGGCGGAGTGGGCTGGGGGCTAAAAACGCTGAAAAGAGACACCGTACCGGGATTTGCAAAAGTCCCCAGAATGGGTCACAAGGAATATCTTTCAAAAAATGAGATGAGAAACCTGGTCACCAGAAAAGGAGGCTTAGTTAACGGGACTTGACGGAGGGCGTCCGGGACCTGCGTGTCGATTCGGCCACTCTGGGACGGGGTTGCTGGGCCGGGGGCGGTCACGCAATTGTCTCCAGCTCTGCCCTGTCCCCCGCACGCACCGTAACTGCATGGCTGCGACCCCCACCTCACCGTCCGTCTCTGCACCTCTTTCTCCTCGTGGCTCCGGGTGGGGAGAGTTAGGCCCAGCTTGAGAGGCAGGCGGGACTGGGCGTCCCCGGCCTCGTGGGTGGGGGCGGTGGGGAGACCGTGCAGTCACCTTCCTCCCGAGTCTTCTCCCAGCGACCCCCGCCAGCCCCTGGGACCCAGGGTGGCCCTCCCTCCCCGTACCCGGTGCTGACCGCTGGCTTGACTTGGTCTCCCAGTGGCCCCTTCCCGAAGCGGGGTGGCCCTCTGAACCCCTCCCCCACACCTCGCCCCGTTCCCCCTTAGTGAGGCCACTCGGAAATTAACAAAAGCAGCAGTCCCAGCTGGAACTGGGGGTCAGAAAGGGGGTTCTGATTTCCCGGAGGGCAGGGTGGGAAGAAGGCTGGGGCGGGGGTGTCCTCTAACCTCCCGAGCCCCACCACCCCTCCCCGGGGAATGCCCCAGGGCTTCCAGGGCCCAGTCAGCGGGAGCCTCCCCCACCTGCACCCACAGGAGAACTAGCGGGGGGGAGGGGGGGGACGAAGAAACGTGTCGCTTTGCCAAAATGTGCTCACTGTGTATTCTCTCTTCTCCTC